>NW_022437118.1:445021-638013 GCF_009761245.1 Sapajus apella
AAAAAAAAAAAAAAAGGATGGTTGCATTTGTACTGAGCATGCACAAATTTTTCTTCTAAAATTATTCCCTAAATAATATAGTATAACAATGATTTACATAGGGTTTTTTTGTTGTTGTTTGATTGTTTGTTTGTTTTAAGACTGGGTCTCACTCTGTCACTCAGGCTGTAGCGTAGTGGTATGATCATGGTTGACTACAGCCTCAACCTCCTGGGCTCAAGCAATCCTCCCATGTCAGCCTCCCAAATAGCTGGGACTACAGGCATGCACCACCATGCCAGCTAATTTTTAAAATTTCTTTTGTGGGGACAAGGCTCTCACTATGTTGTCCAGGCTGGTCTCGAATTCCTGGGCTGAAGCAATCCTCTCACCTTGGCCTCCTAAAGTGCTGGGATTACAGGTGTGAGCTACTGTGCCTGGCCTTGAATTAGGTATTACAAATAATCTGGAGATGACTTAAATATATGGGAGGATGTGTATAGGCTAAATGCAAATACTACATCATTTTATATCAGGGATATAAGCATCTGTGGATTTGGGTATCGGTCAGGGAGGCTGGAACTAATCTCCTACAGATGCCAACGGGATCTGTCCACCTATTCATCCTTTGTTCACAGATGACTAATCTGTAATTTTTAGGGGGGTCTTTTTTTTCTGGCAGAGATGGGGTTATTAAAAACTTCTTTGCTGGGAATGAAATTGACACATGCTGCAAAATGGATGAACCTTGAGGATATTATGCCAAGTGAAGTAAGCCAGCCACAAAAGGACAAATATTGTATGATTCCACTTACATGAAGTATACAAAATAGGTAAATTCATAGAGATGGGAAGTCGATGGCGGGGAGTTACCTCTGTGGGTAGGCGACATGGGGAGTTAGTACTTGGTACAGAGTTTCTATCAGGGACGATGAAAGTTTTGGAAATAGTGGGGGATGATTGTACAATATTTTGAGTGTGATTAATGCTGCTGAATTGTATACTTAAAATGGTAAAAATGGCAAATTTTATGTTCTATATCTTCACACACATCTTTGCTGGAGCAGAAGCGAGAGGTTAGGTTCTGTCAGTGTTCCCATGGCTTTGCCTTCCCTTTTGTTTTTAAAAGAACAACCTCTATTTTTAGGGATTTTCACACAAAGGCTTGTGGGCGTGGGAAGTTCTCCCAGCTGCCCTCCTGTTTCTCAGAAACCCACATGGAAGCCTCGCAAGTTATTTAAGACTTAGGAAATATGCCAGATTGGGAATGGAGATAATTTAATCTCTCTGTATGTTAATTTCGGTTTTTTTTTTTTTTTTTTCCTGCAACGTGAGGCCCTGGAAACCTTACTTCACCCCTAGGAAAGGCAGTTCTGGGTTTTGCTGAAGGGAGTTAGGGGAATTCACCCTACACAGCATGCCCAGGACACTTTCCTGGCAAAAGCAGATCCACCCTCAGAGTCTGGGGTCACCTGATCACGCAGCCAGGTGCACACGGAGACCGCTGGTGCCGAGGTCTCGGTCACCTTGTCCAGATGTTTCTCGGCACATGCCCAGGAGGCTGCGGGTTTCCCTGCAGCCAGGGCGTTCTTAGTCCTGCGTGCAGTGCTCACAGCCATTCCTCAGAGGCGCACAGGGTCGCTCCTGTCCCTGGCCTCCTGGTCCCGGGGCTGGGTATCTCCGCTGGTGACACTGTCGAGGGGGGAGCGGCCGTGGCTGGTCACGTTGAGCCCGTGGGCTTGCTGCCCCTACTCCCGGTTTCCCCGCGGCCCCGCCCCTACCCAGGTGTAGGTTCTCGTCCAGGCAGGTGCGAAGGCCCGACCCTTGCGGAGGGAAAGCCTCTGCAGCCTCTCCTCTCCACCTGGACCCGAGACTCCCCGTGCTGGCGTGGCAGGGGTGCGCCCGCCCGGACTGGACAGCTGGGACCCGAGCAACCGAGCCGGGGCAGCCACGTGGCGGCGGGGCGGGGACCGGGCGGGCGCGGCACTGGAAGCTGGCTGTCCCGGGAGCAGGTGAGGACGGAAGAGCTGTGGGGGGTGGAGAGGGTGGTCTCCCGACTGTTACTCTCCCCGGGAGGGTCCCCGGCCCGCGTTAGGGGCAGGTCTGGGGTCACCTTTGCCCCCATCTCCCTGCCCAGGTGGATCCTCCCCTGCCGCCTGCCACCTGCGCGCCCGCACACGGCCTGGCCCCAGAACTTGGGGTGAGGGTTCGCGTCTGCGTAGAGTGTCAAGGGGCCTGGGTCCCAGAGCGGCCCAGACGCGAGGGTCGGGGCTCCGCGGGGCGGCGGGAAGGGCGGGCGGAGGCCTGGGATCCCTTGCTCTATGCGGCGTGGGCAGCCGGGGACACCCGGGCGTTCTGGGCCCCTACCTTTCACCCTGTTTTGTCAGGAATGCAGCCCACCAAGTCCCCCAGCTTCCCACTGGGCAAACGCTGCTCCCCCAGCCCTCAACTCTTAGTGCTCCGGGAGCCTTCCCTCCTCGCCAGCGCCGGCTGCTGATTTTAGTCGCCTTCTTCCCAGGACGACCAGCTCCACCCCTCAGCCTTGCTCTCTTCCTCCCCTTTCCTCCTCCTCCCAAAGTGTCCTGAGCCCCGTCTTGCAGCACTGTGCTGGGGAGAGGGGCCACACAGATCAGGGGGCAAAATCCCTGCCCCAAGGGAAGCCAGGTCCAGCGTGAAGGGGAGAGTGCCTGGGGGTGGGATGGGGAACTGCCCTGGTCCTGACCAGCCTTTTCTCGTCCACCCTCTTCACTCCCCTGCCCTTCTCCAGCCCTGCTCGCTCCAGAGGGGCCTCAAGACAGCCTCCTCATGGCCCCTCTTTCCTCTGCTCATGGCGCAGCTGCATTCACTCACCACCTGCAGCCAGGTGTAGTGAGTCATGGTGCCCTCGGCCTAGACAGCCAGGCCCAAGAGGCACCTGGAGGTGGGAGAGGAGTGTGACTGTGTGTCCTCAAGGGCTGGGCAGCCCAGCAGCTGGCTCTGACCCTCACATGCTGAAGGAGCTCAGGGAAGGACAGAGCTGGGAGTGCCTGAGGCTTTAGGGCAGCAAGGTTCCAGCACAGGTGGGCTCTGAAGGACCAGCGGGATCTATTTGGGTACCAGAAAGGTAACCCCGCCAAGTTTCCAGATGAGGTAGACAAGGCCCCTCCTCACTCAGCCAGGTAGTTTGAACAATTCTGGTAGAGAGAAAGAATGGACAGCAAGGAGAGAGGAGAAAAGGAGCCAGCCTGACCAAGGATGGTGTTACCTTCCAGAGGGGTCTCCCCACCCAGACCACCAGGATCCCCGTTTGCTGGAGAATGACCCAGATGCCCCAGGTGCAGGAGCTCTTCCATGAGGCAGCCCAGCAGGTAGGCCCGGCATGTGCGGAGGTCTGCGATGGAGGCCTGTGAGCATGGGGTCCCCAGACAGCGGGCTGGATGCAAACATCACAGTGCCCTTTACATGTGATTATCCCCAAACTCTATTGTGGTAGTCCAGTTTAATGAGAAAAGATTATAGCCAACTCTTAACCATTCATATACAGAAAATCTTTGGCATTATTTGCAGTGGATTTTGAATCCTGGGCTCCCCCACAATCCTGAACCCTGTCTTGAGAGGTCTTCCATGGACAGTCACAGTGAGGACTCAGAGAATATGAACTCATTTTAATTCTGAATCAAACCAATGTAAGGTGGTAAATTTATTCCTGAAAATCTCTTATGTTCTGAAGCCGAATGGATTTCTGGATGCCCTGGTATTTTCTGTTTTCTGTTGGGTTTTTTTTTTTTTTTTCTTCTTTATCTTCTCCCTGCTGATCATTAATTACAGTAAATATGTATTCTGTAGATATGGAATTGAAGTGGTTCTCCCCAGAAATAGAGAGCTGATCCCTTAAGAAATTAAAAAAAAAAAAAAAGCCGGGTGCAGTGGCTCATACCTGTAATCCCAGCACTTAGGAAGGCCGAGGTGGGTGGATCACAGGGTCACGAGATCGAGACCATCCTGGCCAACATGGTGAAAACCCATCTCTACTAACAGTACAAAAATTAGCTGGGCTTAGTGGTGCACGCCTATAGTCCGAGCTACTCAGGAGGCTGAGCCAGGAGAATCACTTGAACCCATGGGGGCAGAGGTTTCAGTGAGCTGAGATCATGCCACTGTACTCCAGCCTGGGTGGCTGAGCATTTTGAGATGAGGATAAAATATATATATATACTAAGGTGTTTATCCAGAAACTACGTGCACCCAGGGTCATTGCCATCCATGGTGACTTGACATGAAGTTTTCACTATCCCTTGGACTTCTGTCCTGCTTTCTAAAGAGGAGCAGGAGGGTTTCCCAGCCTTATGATAGGGGAACAAGCCCCACCAGAGGGGAGAGAACCATCATGAAAAAGAAATGGAAAATGTGAGGCCCCAGGGATTCCCAAGGGAGAGACAAATAAGACATTCTGGGTTCTCCTCTGTGAGAGAATCTGTTCCTCTCTCCCCTGTTTAAAACCTTCCATGTCTCCTCATGTGCACCACTCAGGGCTCAAACTCTTCAGCCACAGCCCTACACAGTCTGACCCCACCTGAGTCTCAAGTTGGGTTCCCCACATCTTCCTGTCATACCTTCCAGCCAAACCACACCATTCCCCAGGGCTTGTATCTTTCCCTTGATCTTTGCTGATGCTTCTTATCAATGATTCACCATTGAAACCTTCACCCAAGGCAGTACCTGGTATTTAAGTGGACAGAAAATGTCAGTTGATTCACCACACGAACTAACAACAGATAACTACAATGCAGGTTAAATTGTTATAAGTGCCCTACAAGAGTGGTTTCTAAAATGTGATGGATACAATGACCTCTGTGTTGCCTCCTTCTCCCTTAATATCTAAACAGTGAAGAATTGGACACTGCCCAACACCCAATTTTAAGGCCTTTGGTGTTCATAATTTAGAAATCTATCCTTTCATGAGTTCGTGTCCTTTTCAGGGACATGGATGAATCTGGAAACCATCATTCTCAGCAAACTGACACAAGAACAGAAAACCAAACACCGCATGTCCTCACTCATAAGTCGGTGTTGACCAATGAGAACACATGGACACAGAGAGGGGAACATCACACACTGGGGTCTGTTGCGGGGTGGAAGGGTAGGGGAGAGATAGCAGGGGGGTGGGGAGATTGGGAAGGGATAGCATTAGGAGAAATACCTAATGTAGGTGATGCGGGGTATGGAGGCGGCAAACCACCATGGCATATATATTCCTGTATAACAATCCTGCAATATCTGCACATGTACCCCAGAACTTAAGGTATAATAATAATAAAAAAGAAATCCATCCTTTCTTTCTCTTTCCCTCCCCTGCACTGTCTTGTTAAGGGTACCATTTCTTGATTGGATGATTCATACTCTCCTAACTTCTTTTTCTACATTGCTACTAAAGTGATTCTTTTATGAAGCGTGAGTCTGTGTGTTTGACCCCTCTGCTTAAATTCCTTCAATAGTTTCTCACTGCCTTCAGAATTCAGCTCAGACTCCTCATCTTTGCCCCCAGGACCCTCAGTGATGGTTAACTCACCCCTCCTGTTCCCACAGCATCTTGTATCACTGCACTTACCACGTAGCATTGAAGTGAGCTATTTCTTTTCTGTCTCCCTTAAGGCTGTGAACTTAAATTCAGGGGCCTGTCTTATTTATTTTTGTATCCCCAATACCTGGCATGGTGGGTGGTGCATAGAAGATGCTCCATTGGCATTGGTTCTACTGAACTGAACTCACCTGGCTAGGAATTGGGGGAGTTGCCACTTGCATTAAGTCTTCAAGTAATGGTGGAAGTGGAACATAGGGTGGACTTGGGAAGCATATTCTGGATGGGAGGGTGAGAAAATGATAATAGCTACCAATTATTGGGCCCTTACTGTATACTGAGCACTTAATATACATTACCTCATTTATCTCCATTACAGCATTCTGAAGTTGATATAATTATTTTGGTGTGACAGACTAACTGCAGCACTGTAAAGCCAGGCACGTTTGATGCCAAGGCCCAGGCTTTCATCCTGTTTGCTATGTGCCTCCTGCTCCAAATGGCATAAGCAAAGCCACCCAGATGGTAAATCAAGGGCCTCTGTGGGGGAACAGAGAGTAGGTTAGGTAGCTAACATGCTGGAAGCTGAACTCTAGGAGTGGCTGTCCCTCAAGAAATTTTCTGTGAATCTTTTAAAATGTTATTTCAGCCTTGGGGATTGGAAATTCTGCTAGGAGATTTGGGGCCTGCAGAACACAAGATTAGGAAGCAGTGCCCAGTGGGAAGACAGGCTAGTGGGTGTCATGCCACCTTCAGTCTTGACCTGCTCTTCTCTTGCTCACAGTGGTTATAAAGTAGCTCACAGGAAGTTTGGCAAGGGTGGAGTCACTTGGAAGTTAGGTGGAGGGGTGAATGAATGGATTCTTGGTTTGGTTTTAATCATTTTAGGACCACATAGGGTAGCTGTGTGTGTGTGGTATAGACTGGTCAGTAATAAGTGGACCATCTGGGAAGGAGCTGTAGATCTGAGTGTTAACGGTGTGGTTGTCGAGGGCGCATGTGCTGCCTGGGTCAAGTCCTGGCTCTAATGCTTTGTAACCTTGAACAAGTTTTGTAACCTCACTAAGCTTCCATTTCCTCACCTATAAAATGACTGCCCAATGATTGAAACCACCGTAGAGTATGAAGACAATTAAAAGAGATAATTTGTATAAATATTTGGTATAGTGCTTGGTTCCCGGTCAGCATTCAGTAAATGGCTAATAATAAAACTAAGGTGGGGAGTATGCTTTTAATCCATTGGGTACTGGTACAAATGAGCAGAAGGATCCATTGGCAAATAAATGCATGACTCAGCACAGCTGAGTCAGACAGAAGACCTAAGGCAGGAGTCTCAAACCTAGAATTATACCTTTGGCCAACACCAGAATGTGAGATATTGTTCTGGACAACCTGCTGGGTGGGCAGTCTGTTGAGGAGGATGGGTGCTTTCTAGGCCTGAGTGAGTCTGGAGTGGTTTGGGAATAAGAGTGTATGTTTGGAGACTCACGGAACCTCTGGCAGGCCGAGTCTTGTTCCAGCGGCCTCTGTCTGGAGGCACTTTACTGAGTGTGCTTTGGTGGTAGACTCAAACCTGGGTTCCAGGTTCCTTATTGTGACTGTACCACTGGATAGGCTGGGCCCTTGGGCCAGTTACCCACAGGCTCCCAGTCTATTTCCACAACTATGTGATGGAGTGAGTGGACCTGATTCTCAGGGTTTTTACAAGCCTAAAGGAGATGCCGTATGTGGAAGGGTCTGGCCCAGTGCCTGTCACATAACAAGCACTAAGCAAAATGCTCGTTTGATGATTGGCTGAAGCTGACTTCACATGGAAACCCAGCGGAGTAGGCTGTGAAACTTGGGGCTGGAAAACTAAGAAAGGAGCAGCTGTGCAGAGGGAGGCGAGCTGAAGGCTAACGAGCCGAGATTGCGTGCTTGTCTCTGCCAGGTACTGGACAGACGGGACTGAGACGATCAGGGTGTTTCAGGAAGATGAAGTTGGCAGGAGAAAGCAGGTAGCCTGAGACAAGAACAGATGGCAAGCTGACAAGCTGTGTGGAGGTCTGAAGTCCAGCAGAATCTCTTTCTCTTAGCATCAGGAATAGGGAGAAAATTTGGTTTCATTTACCAGGTGTTTATTGAATGACAGTTCTTGCCAGGATCTCCAGCTCCTGCTGGAGATATTAAAACAAATACAAAAACAACAGCAATCTCCTAGTTCTTATGGACTAAGAAGTGCCTCCAGCTAGCCAGCTAGTCTTCCTTCTCTCAGGGTGGGAGGGTCTCAATAGGAAAGTGAAGCTGGCCTGAGAATGAGAATTGCTTGAACCTGGGAGGCGGAGGTTGTGGTTAACTAGCACACCGAATTCATGCTCTTTCTTCTGCATTCTGCTTTACTCCAGAGACTTGAACTCTAGCAGTAGTGGGTCCATGTAGACCCTTTTCTAGGAGGCCTGCAGGCCAAAGTCTGGCTAATTGCTCTAGAAAAAGCCTGCTGCAGCCCACAGGTGTAGGCGTCCCATCGCAACCATTGTGTCTGGCCTGAGTGCAGGAGCAGGTGTTTCCAGTTCGCTGAAGCCTGCCTGGGTTCTGACTCTGCTCCCTGTTTTCTTGTACAGTGTCCCAGCTCTTTCCCTCTGTGTCCTCTCCTCCCTCTCTCTCTTGTGGTTTGGATCTGCGTCCTCGCCAAATCTGCTGGTCAGTTGTAATCCCCAGTGTTGGAGATGGGGCCTGGTGGCAGGTGATTGGATCGTGGGGGTGCTTCTCATGAATGGTTTAGTACCAGCCCCTTGATGCTGTTCTGATAGTAAGTGAGTTCTCATGAAATCTGGTTGTTTAAAAGTATGCTGGCTGGGCATGGTGGCTCACGCCTGTAATCCCAGTGCTTTGGGAGGCCAAGGTGGGCGAATCACCTGAGGTTGGGAGTTTGAGACCAGCCTGACCAACATGGAGAAACCCGTCTCTACTAAAATCACAAAATTAGCTGGGCATGGTGGTGTATGCCTGTAATCCCAGCTACTCAGAGGCTGAGGCGGGAGAATCACTTGAACCTGGGAGGTGGAAGTTGTGGTGAGCTGAGATCACACCATTGCATTCCAGCCTGGGCAACAAGAGCGAAACTCCGTCTAAAAAAAAACAAAAGTGTGCCGCACCTCCCATGACCTCTTGCTCCTGCTCTGCCCATGTAAGATGTCTGCCTCCCCGTTGTCTTCCATCATGATTGAAAGTTTTCTGAGGCCTCCCCGGAAGCAGAAGCTGCTATGCCTCCTGCACAGCCTGTGGAACCGTAAGCCAATGAAACCTCTTTTCTTTATAAATTAACTGGTCTCAGGTATTTCTTTATAGCAATGCAAGTATGGACTAATACACACTTTTTGTCTGTCTTTTCCTCTTCAACTAGATGGCTTACCTGAGTTAGCTTGGCGCAGTAAGACACAGTCTGGTCAAGTTTTGGGGCAATGGTGAATAGGGAGGTGGCACCAGCGAGAGAGGCAGATACAAATAGAACCAAATACATGAAGACACAGAGGAGTCCTCAGAGGTCCTCTGGACTATCTCTTGGCTTATCGTGTCAAGAAGCAAGCCCAGAGACTTGAGTTCAGCAGTAGTGGGTCCAGGAGGATGCAAATGTTGAATGACTTACCCAGAGCCACACATAAACAGTGGCAGAGCCAGGTTAGAAGCAAGGCTACTGGCCCCAGAACACAGCCCCGGGTCAACCCTAGCACATCCAATCTGTAGGCTATAATTTTGAGTGTGGGTGTCAGGCTTCGTTGCAAAAGCTTGGCTCTTATTTTCTGAGTGCTCATTAGCCAGTGTATGGTTAAGAGCTGACTTTTATTTTTGCTATGCATTTTTCAGGGCTATTTTAGCATCTTTAAAAAGCCAATATGCAAAGTGAGCCTCAGCAGCCATGTGCCAGGCAAAAACACATTGCTTTATTAGTAGATAATTAGGAGATGTAGAGAAATGAATGCGGCTGAGACGGAAGGAAAAGGGAGTATCAGACAAGACGGTCTTGTTAGCCCCCCCTTTTTTTTTTCTTTAAGCATATTTATATCTCTTGAAGCTCTTCTTTTTACAGTAAAGATGAGGACACTGGACCCCAAATGGTTGGATGGAAGAGCAGGGCTCACTTCTGGGATTCCTAGGGCCATGACCCCCTCACTATCCCAGGTTTTGTAGGGCATGAAGCTTATACTGTTCTTATGGACTCTCTTTAGTAAAAAGGATACATATTGCAAATACAGAATTCGGCATAATCTTTGGAAGGGGCCAAATGCCAAGCGATGTATCCTGAGGCTTAAGCTGTTAGCTTCACCATAAAACCACCTCTGATCAATGGACAGAAGCAAATCTAAAGGCAGGAGAAGACAAGAGGCTTATGCTCCTGGAGTTAGGAAGAGAGAAGAGGTGACAGACTCTGTTCTCAGGACTGAGAAGCAGTGGAAGCACTTTGTGTGGACACTGACATTCTTTCCTTCTCTTTCTCCTCTGTCTTTCCCCCTTTCCACTTTACAGCCCTGTTGGTTACTTTGCCTGAAAATGATAACTGGACCCCAAATGCTCCATGTTTGTAAAAAGTAGAGCAGGGACATTTTTCTGGATAAAAGTCTCCTACCTAGAAACTGGAGTGAAAGTGTTCTTCACTGAAATAAATTAGGCAGGGTTCTGTGACTCATTTGTACCTGCAGGATCTTAACTTACAGAGGTGAGAACGTGGAGAGGTCAATGCCACGGAAAGAAGATTTTTGTTACTTACCTTGCTTGAGAAAAGAGAATACGCCACACCAGCCAAAGGGGAAGCACCAGGGATACCCAGGGGGCTGAGGACAGGAGTGTAGGGAAAGTCCAGCCCGTAGCCTTTATTGGGGTTTCTGCAGGAGAGGAAAGGCGAGGCATGGTGGACAGCTTAGGAGTGGCAGTTTAAAAAATTCTAGTAGGCTCTGGGTTTTAGGGGTAGCCTCTGGTTGCCGGTTGCCAGGTGCCTGGCCCTGGGATGATTTAGGTCAGGGGAAATCTTGACTTGTTGTGTGAGTTAGATGAGGACGTGGTTTTTGGAGGTACAGACTCAGCATTAGTTGGTTTGCTTAGGAAAGATGTGTTAATGGCTGAGCCTTTTGCTATTTCTGACAATTGGCTAGGTCTGGGAGGGTCAGTCTTTCCTAGGCCAGCAAGATTTTAAAACATTTTTAAATTGATATAAAATAATTATACATATTTCTGGGGTACATGTGATATTTTGGTATATGTATACAATGTGCAATGATCAAATCACGGTAGTTGGGGTATCCCTCACCTCAAACAGTTATCTTTTCTTTGTTTTGGGAACATTTCAAATCTTCTCCTCTAGCTATTTTGAAATATACAATAAGTTATTGTTAACTATAGTTACCCTACTGCGTTATAGAACACTAGAACTTATTCTTTTTATCTAACTATACAGTTGTTCCCACTAACCAACCTCTCTGCATCCCCCAATCCCCTCCCTCGCCTCTGATAACCATTATTCTACTATTTACCTCCATGAGATCAACTGTTATAGCTCCTGTATATGAGTGAGAACATGTGATATCTGTCTTTCTGTTCCTGGCTTATTTCAATTCACATAATGACCTCCAGTTCCATCTATGTTGCTGCACATGACAGGATTTCATCCATTTTTATGGCTAAATAGTATTCCATTGTATACAGGTACCACATTTTCTTTATCCATTCATCTGTTGATGGACACTTAGGTTGACTCCTTTTGCTATTGCAAATAGGGCTGCAATAAACATGGGGATGCAGGTACCCCTTTGATATACTCTGTTCCTTTCCTTTGGATAAGTACCCACTAGTGGGATTGCTAGATCATATGGTAGTTCTATTTTTAATTTTTAAGGAGCTTTCATATTGTTTTCTATAATGCCTGTAACAATTTACATTTTCATTAACAGTGCACAAGGGTTCCCTTTTCTCCGTATCCTCACAAACACTTGTTATCTTGCATTTTTGGACAATAGCCATTCTAACAGGTATGAGGTCGTATCTCATTGTGGTTTTGATTTGCATTTCCCTGATGATTAGTGCTGTTGAGCATTTTTTTCATATGCCTGTTGGCCATTTGTATGTCTTCTTTTGAGGAATGTCCATTTAGATTTTTTTGCCTGCTTTTTGATGAGATTGGTTGTTTTATGCTGTTGAGTTGTTTGAGTTCCTTATATGTGCTAGATATTAGTCCCTTGTTGCATGAATATTTTGCAAGTATTTTATCCCATTCTAAGGTTGTCTTTTCACTCTATTGATGGTTTCCTTTGCTGTGCAGAAACCTTTTAGATTAATAGGACCCTATTTGTCTATTTTTGTTTTTGTTGCCTGGTCTTTTGAAATCTTAGCCATAAAACTTTTCCTAAACCAATGTCCCAAAGCTTCCCCCTACAATGTTTTCTTCTAGTAGTTTTATAGTTTGGGTCTTACATTTATGTCTTTAATCCATTTTGTGTTGCTTTTTGTATAGGTTGGGGTGGGTCTAGTTTCATTCTTCTGCATGTGAATATACAGTTTTCCTAGTACCATTTATTGAAGAGAATGTCCTTCCCCAATATATGTCCTTGGCATCTTTGTTGAAAATCAGTTGGCTGTAAATATGTGGATTTATTTCCAGATTCTCTTTTCTGTTCCTTTGGTCTATGCGTCTGTTTCTATACCAATATCATGCTGTTTTGGCTACCATGGCTTTGTAGTATATTTTGAAGTTGGGTAGCATGATGCTTTCAGCTTTGTCTTTTTGCTCAGGATTGTTTTGGCTATTCTGACTCTTTTTTTTGTTGTTGCTCCATACATATTTTAGGGTTGTTTTTTCTATTTATGTGAAGAATGTCATTGGTATTTTGGTAGGGATTGTATTGACTCTGTAGATTGCTTTGCATAGTATGGTCATTTTAACAACAGTAATTCTTCTCAATAATTCGAAGCATGAGATGTCTTTCCATTTGTTTGTGTCCTCTTTGATTTATTTCATCAGTGTTCTGTGGTTCTCATTGTAGAGGATTTTTATGTCGTTGGTCAGCAAGATAAATTTTAAGTTGTCATAACATCATTAGATACAGATTTAAAAAAAATAGTTAATACATTCTACCTAGCTTTGAATGATGGGACTAGGTAACTTCAAACCTTCTTACTGCCTTAAGTTAAATTTCATCCATGGCCAGATACAGACAAAATACTGCATTTGCCATCATTTAATTGTCTGGGGTTTGTAAGGAGATGCCTAGATGCTTTGGTAATGCCTCTGAAATACTATTCTTGTAATCTGAATAAGGAGCCATTAGGTAGTGCTTTTACTCTGGCCTGGCCTGATTGAACACCCTGTCTTCCTGTGGGAGAGAGTAACTGAGCTTTAGCTTACTTTTTCATTCATTTTGTACTTTCTCTGACCAAAATGTATCTCTTCAGAATACCAGTTAAAACATCAAATAGTTCTGTATTCATAGAACATTATCAATTAATTGTAGCAAGATTAAGAGAAACACACATACAGCCAGGCGTGGTGGCTCACACCTGTATAATCCCAGCACTTTGGGAGGCCGAGGCGGGCAGATCACCTGAGTTCAGGAGTTCAAGACTAGCCTGGCCACCATGGTGAAACCTCATCTCTACAAAAATACAAAAAAAAATTAGCTGAGTGTAGTGGTGGGTGCTTGTAATCCCAGATACTCTGGAGGCTGAGGTGGGACAATTGCTCCAACCCAGTAGGTGGAGGTTGCAGTGAGCCAAGATTGTACCACTGCACTCCAGCCTGGGTGACAGAGCGAGGCTCCATCTCAAAGACAAAACAAAAAGCAAAAAAAACAAAAAACCACATACTTCAGTATAATTCAATTCAATATCTCTTTGTGCTCCTCAATAATCATCAAGTATAGTATAGTCTAATTCCTAAATATTTTCTTTTTGAATTTTAACACCTTAATGAAAGGATGGGTGTGCTTAACATGAAGTCATTAGAAGTAGTACCTATTCAAGCTTTGATGCTTTTATTTTTTTCTTTTTACAGTCATGGCTAACTGCAGCCTCAACCTCCTGGGCTCAAGCAATTCTCCCACCTCAGCCTCCTGAGTAGCTGGGACCACAGGCGCATACCACCATGCCTGGCTATTTAAAATATTTTGTAGAAACAGGGTTTCGCCATTTTGCCCAGGCTGGTCTTAAACTCTTGGGCTTAAGCAATCCTCCCACTGGCCTCCCAGAGTACTGGGATTATAGGCATCAGCCACCTCACCCAGCTTTGATGCATTTAATACAATAGTGCTTTAACATTTACTGCCACTTGGGAGAAAGGTCCTATTTACATTTCCTTTGTTTTCTGTTGTTTTGCTTTTAGAGACAGGGTCTCACTCTGTTGCCCAGGCTGGAGTGCAGTGACGTGATCATAGCTCACTGCAGCCTTAAACTCCTAGGACTCAAGGGATCTTCCCACCTCAGCCTCCCAGGTAGCTAGGACCACAGTGCGTGCCACCATGCCTGGCTAATTTTTAAATTTTTTTGTAGAGATGGGGGTCTCACTATGCTTCCCAGGCTGGTGATGAACTCCTTGCCTTGCCTCAAGTGATCTTTCTGCCTCAGCCTCTAAAAGCACTGGGAGTACAGATGTGAGCCACCATGTCCAGCCTGTTTGTTTTTGATTTGTTTTGTGAATGTCATCTTCCCCTCGTGAACAGCCACAAAGAAAGAAAAAAAAGTAGTGTGGTAAAAACCACTCACCTGTGTAAAAATTCTAGGATGTTCTTTCCCAGCCTGCAGATACCGTGTAAATCACATCCATGGTCACTGTCCCTGGCTACAGGGTTTAGGGGCTTCCTGATTAACTTGAGGCATCGGTGGCCAAGCAACCCTCACTAAGCCAAAAATAGTTGTGTTCCTGCTCTACCATGAGTCTCAGTGTTCACAGAACTTGAAACAGAAAGCCATGGCTCATTTTGAGTCGCCTTCCTTTTTAATTTTTAGGTAGTTATTAGTAAAGAATAATACAAAGCAAAAACAAATTTAAAAACTTAAAGATACACAAAAAATTTTGAGGTAGGCATTGATTTTACAAAATGGTTTACCGTCTTTAAGTATTCCATTTATTCAATACATTTTAAAACATGATTGAAATTACAGGAATCTTTTGGTGAATTCATCGACTGAATAAAATGACATATAGCCATAAATGGTATTCCTAATGCTAGGTCAGCCCATCCTGTTTTTAAAATGTTTCTAATAATGTGGTATTTTTTTCTTTAAATATAAAATAAGTTAGTTTTTGTTGTTGTTGTTGTTGTTGTTTTTCTTTGAGACAGTCTTGCTCTGTTCCCAGGCTGGCGTGCAGTGGCACGACCATGGCTCACTAGAGCCTCAATCTCCCAGGCTCAGATGATCCTCCCACCTCACCTCCTGAGTAGCTAGGACTGCAAGAGCACACCACAACGCCCAGCTTATTTTTTGTATTTTTAGTCGAGACAGGTTTCACCATATTGCCCAGGCTGGTCTCAAACTCCTGGACTCAAGTGATCCACCTGCCTGGGCCTCCCAAACTGCTGGCATTATAGGTGTGAGCCACTGTGCTGGGCCTAGGGTTTTTATCATAGACGTACTGTATGCATGCAGTGGGAAGGAGTCACACAATACAGCATGACATGGAATGAAAAGCCTTCTTTCACTCTTCCTTCCCTTCTATTCCCCAGCAGCAGTCATTGCTAATGGTTTCTGGTTTTCATGTCTTCTAATTGTTCTCATTGTAACTTTAAATAATATCCTTATACCTCAGTTTCTTAGGTTACCAATTTGTTATCATTTTGCTTCCCATTTCCTATATGAAAAATAGGACATTGGCACACTTACCCTTTCTTTCATTTCTCTGATTTCATTTCCACTTTTTCAGTAGTTGCTTTATTATTTTTGTCAAGGTTTTTTATTATATATTATTATTTTTTATTTATTATTTTTTAATTATTCTCAAGGTTTTTACCATTTTTTTCTGTAACTGTATTTTCATGTTTATTATAGTTGGTTATAAAAACTTATTTTGTTTTATAATTTTTTTGAGACAAGGTCTTGCTGTGTTGCCCAGGCTGGAGTGCAGTGGCGTGAGCATAGCTCACTGCAGCCTTGAACTCCTGAACTTCAGTCCTCCCACCTCAGCCTCCCAAGTAGCCAGGACTACAGGCATGTGCCACCACACCTGGCCTTTCTTTTTTTTCTTCTAAAGAAGGGGTCTGATTATGTTGCCCAGGTTGGTCTTGAATTCCTGGCTTCAAGTGGTCTTCCTGCCCTGGCTTCCTAAAGTGTCAGAATTACAGGCATGAGCCATTGCCCCAGGCCTGCCATCTTAACCATTTTTATGTGTACAGTTCAATGGTATTAAATACATTCATAATGTTTTGCAACCTATTTATTTATTTTGATATACTTGTATACTTAGAGAAAAGTTAGAATAATACAATAAAAACCCCACATACTCTTGACTCACTTGATTCCGACTGACCACTTGTTAACACTTTGCCTTTTTGCTTTATTATTAGACCATCTCTCTACAGGCATGTATATATTTTCTCTAAATGATATAAAAATAATTTGAAGGCATCATGTCGTTTTATCCATAAATACTTCGGTGTCTATTTCCTAAGAACAAGAATGTTCTTTTACCTAACCACAGTATCTGTTTCAGGATAAGGACATTTAACATTGAAAACTCCTATTGTCTAATCCATAGCTCTACATTAAAATGTTGCCAGTTATCCCACTAACATCCTCCAGCTTCTCCCCCAGGCCTCCTTCCAGGATCCAGTCCAGGATCACGCATTACACTTAGTTGTGATCATCTCTTTTGCCTCCTTTAATTGGGAACGTCCCTTGGCCTTTCTTTGTCTTTCATGACCTTGACTTTTTTTTTTTTTTTTTTTTTTTAAGAACACATGTTGGTTATTTGGTAAAATTACCTCAGGTTTTCTTGTTTTTATTTTTTGTATTTTATAGGCAGAATAGGGGGTGATGTCCCTCAGTTTGGGGCGTGATCTGTCACAGTTAGATTTAGGTTTTCTATTTTTGGCAGGGACACCACAGCAGTGATGCGATGCTCTTCCCAGGACATCATAGTAGGACCTACATGATTTCCATGTGTCCTGTTATTGGTGATGTTAACTTTGGCTATTTATTTAAGGTGGTGTCCACTAAGCCATTCTAAAGTTACTAATTTCTCTTTTTAGTTAATAAGTAATTTGTAGAGAATGCTTTGAGACTATAGAAATACCCTGTTCCTCATTAATCCTTCACTCACTAGCATTAGCATCCATGGATGATTCTTGGCAGAACCGGCTATTGCTGTGATGGCTGCAAAATGGTGATTTTTCTAACCCTATCATTCCCTCCACATGAATCCATTGGTTTTCCACTATAAGGAAAGGCTTTTCTTCTTGCTGTTACACAGGAATGATACCTTGTCCAGGGTGGCATCAACATGAAAGGGGATGTATTTGGCACTACAGCAATTCCAGTTGCCCTTCTGGCCCCCAGCCTCCATGTCCACTCACTGACAATGAGCAGGAATAGATATATTAAGATTAGTCATGGCTGGGTGGGGTGGCTCACAATTGTAATCCCAGCACTCTGGGGGGCTGAGGCAGGAGGATCACTTGAGCCCAGGAGTTTGAGACCAGCCTGGGCAACAATGCAAGACTCTGTGTCTAAAAAACACAAAAATTAATTGGGCATCATGATACGCACCTGTAGTCCCAGATACCCAGGAGGCTGAGGCAGGAGGATTGCTTCAGCCCAGGAAGTTGAGGCTGCTGTGAGCTGTGATCATGCCACCATACTCCAACCTGGATGACAGAGCAAGACCCTGTCTCAAAGATAAAAAGAATGAATGAAATCAGTTAATTTATTTCTTTATGTCTGTATGAACTCAGATTCTTATTCTATTCCTTGAATATTCTATTGCTATTATTTACTTATTTGGCTGGTGGGAGCCCCTTTAAGCTACCTCTTATGTCCTTTTGACACACCCTTGACATTTTTTTTTTAGCACTTCCCTATTTTCTGGTACAGGATATTCCAGACTCATTTTGTACTTTCTCTGCCCCAGCCTTGAATTAGCAACTTTCACAAGGATCCCTGGTCCCTTAAAGTGAAGAATGATATTTAGAAAAGTAGCAGCTTGTATGTGAGCTGTGGCCTGTGGAGCCCACAGCCATGCTGGCCCCTGCCCGGGTCTCAATCCCTGTGGTCCAGCACACAGGGTGGGTTTGAGGCAGGGGAAAGGAATGAGGCTCCTTAGTCTTCCCATTGGATGTAGTTCAGCAGCAGCTTGGGCATATTCTCTAATGTTTAATTAATTATCCAATAATTAACTTTCAGGAAGCCAACAGCTGGTTTGCATGCATGTGTAATCTGGGTGAAACCAGTCCTGCAGGTGCACTTTGGGAGAAAGGGGCAGCCCAGGTCTTGCTTTGACCTACCCCTGACCTGCATTGGACAGAAGCAGAATTTCTCACCTGGTTGCTTTTCCTCCAGCTGCCAGAAAAGAGAAAGGTGTCATCTCACGTTGCAGATGTGTTCATGAAGACTTAGCCGGTGACTGTTTGAGGCAAAAGGCTTCAGGGCCTGAGCTCATGTCACTGCCTCTGGCAGAACTTTCCAGGCTCTTACTCAGCTCTGCTTGCTGGATACAGGATTGAGAGTATTTCCCACTCAGGTGCAACTTCCTCGTCTTTCTAGATCCCCACAGCACTCCACCCGACCCCCACACTCGAGTATGGAGATTATTCAGAGGAGAATGACTGCCCCTTCTGAATTAAAAACACCCACCAGGCAGTCATGGCTTTTCCAGTGTGGGGTGTAGGCCCCTCTGCTCAGAGGGATTTTTGTCTTGGAGGCTTGGGAAGGAAGACCCTGGCAGTGAGGAGTATGGCAAAGGGATCATCCTGTGCCAGGCACCAAGTCTCTACACCCCTGGAACCTGTCAAGCTGGCCCCTGCCAGGCTGGGGGTCTTCAGGGATGCGAGGACTATTACCCTTGGGCGTGTTTTATGCCGCCCTTTCTGAGGGACTGATACGCTCTTTGCTCTTTTATCCCTGCCCCATCCTCCATCTCTACTTCGCAGTAGACCCGATGCTGGGTACATTCCATTTCCCCAACCCATTATGTCTGTGTAATAGGATGTTGAATGCGATTCATGTCATGCTGGAATCGATGACTGGAGCCCAAATCTGGGACACTAGGTCCTAAAGAGAGCTACCCATAGTTGGGACCAGACCTCTGTCCCAGGATTTCACAAGAAAGCTCAGAACTGGTCTAACCTTCAGCAACCATCACCCCAGCCCTTCCACTCCCACCTTCCCTGGGCAACAGAAATGACTGGGTGGTGACACTCAGAGAATCTTAGCATGGACTTTGTGGGAGAGCACGTTTGGGGTGAGGGGATTCCTTCCTTCTGCCTTAGGGGAAGGAGTTGGGGATGAGGACTCAGGAGCATCAAGTACTTTGCATGTATGTGGAGGGGAGCTGACATGCTGTCACCCTGTTGCATGCCTGCCTGTATTGCAGACCATGGCCCTGCCTCTCAGCCAGTCAGAGCAGGAGCTGAAGAGAATGAGAGAGCACAGAGGCCAGAGCCAGAGCTGGGTGGGGGAGGAGGCAGCTCCCCACCGCCTGCAAAAGTCACAATGCAGGGGAGCTGCTTTGAGTTGCCCAGACAGTTCTCTCCCAAGAGGCAAGCTCTGCGGACTAGTTAAAGTCTGAATGGCATCACGCATGTGGTGAGGCTGGATGACAGCCCTGTGAGAAGAGTAGGACATACAAGCTGCTGCTTTTTTTTTTTTTTTTTGAGACAGGGTCTCACTGTTGCCCAGCCTGGAGTGCAGTGGTGCGATCTCAGCTCACTGCAACCTCTGCCTCTCAGGTTCAAGCGGTTCTTATGCCTCAGCCTCTCAAGTAGCTGGGATTACAGGCACATGTCACCACTCCTGGCTAATTTTTATATGTTTTAGCAGAGACAGGGTTTCACCATGTTTGCCAGGCTGGTCTCGAACTCCTGGCCTCAAGTGATCTACCCCTCTTCGGCCTCCCAAAGTGCTGGGATAATAGGCGTGAGCCTCCGTGAGCCACTGTACCCGGCCCCAAGCTGCTACTTCTATGTGGATGCCTGGGAGGCAGTGTGGCACCTGGGAAATATCCCTCAGGGGCTCTATTTGGCATTTTATTCTGGGGATTTCCATCTCATCCCCTTCCCTTTTCTCTCTGTTTTGGTTTCTTTTCCTTTCTGCTCTCTCTCTCTTGCTGGGCTTACACAGTGTCTCTCTCTTTCTCCAGAGCAACAGGGTTACACCCTTGGGGTCAATCCTAGGCTCTTCCCACCTAGGCTCTGATGAACAGACTGTGGGAAGACTTAGTTATGGTTTTTTGTCACGTGGTGAGAAAAGGTAAGCACACGCCCCCAAATATCCTGACACAAGCTGTGAGTGCTCAGTCACCAAACCCATTTTAAACCAGTTATATTTCCATTCTCAGGGTAAAGGGTTTCCTGAAGTTTCTACATGCTCTAAGTTTCTACCCTTGAGGCTGATTTACTAGTCCAGTGAGATCAAGGAAATGAAAGACATTTTATACAGCAGCAGGTAAACAAACGCATATACAAACCAGCCTTCAGAGTGGGAGAACGAAGGCGCGCATGAAAGAGGAATAAGGTTTCTATCATTACAAAGGCATTCATGGCTAAGACAGTGGTATTCACAGTTACACAAGGTCCAGAGTGTTACAATTTGAAACCTGAAAGACCTAAATTTAGGGGCAAAAAGATCAAGTAACGTTCAGGTGAGTATGGTTCAGGGAAAAAGCACAGATCTTACAAGTGCTGGGGAAGGCCCCAGCTGTGAGGCTGGCCTGTCAGATTTCTCCTCTCGGTCCCGTCTCCTCAGCCCTCCTCAGCCCTCCTCAGCCCTCCGTGCCTGCCTCACGGGGATGCTGTGAGGCGCAGAGCAGAGGGCTTCTGTGGAAGCTGAAGGCACTCGCTACACCATCGGTCCTTTTGTTGCCGAAAGTCACTGCTATTATTGAGGAACAGGAGGCCTGTCACAAGCCATGATAGGAAGTGAAACACAGGCAGAGACAGGAAGGTGAGAACTGTCCTGAATTTCGAGATTAGGATCCTAGGAACCAGTCCTGCATTCACCACACAGGTCCCTTGGTACCATTTGCTCAAGGACAAGTCTAGATTGGCAGAGTCTTTGTTCTGAACCACGAGGACTGTTCTGACATTTATTGACTTCCAGGAGACGGCTCATTTATGGTTTGTGAAGGACAGCTAAGCAGTCATGTGCATGCATAAATGAAGATTACGGAGTTGGAGACTGATGGGGTCACCAGGGGTGCCCTGGCCCATCGGTCTCACGTGGCTGAATTGAGATCCCTGAGTATTTCCTGAGGCCCCTTCTTGATCTGTGGATGCGATACAGTAGGTGGAAGAGGAGCAGGGATCCTCCCTTTTGGTTTTGAGCACGTGCTGTTGGCTTCAGCCTTTGGTCCTAGATTCTGGGTGCACCCATTGTTCTCAGCCATTCAGGAGCCATGCCCTGTGGAATCTGGATCTTAGATTTTCCCCTAAACTGATTTTTCTCCTTCTTACTGTGTTTATGGATAACATTTGCTCACCAGGTCCAAATTCATTGCACATGGTGACTCCTAGTTTTGGGTGCCTCCCTCTCCCCCCCCCCCCCCCCCCCCACAGGAACATAAACTCTGCTGTCATCTTTTGAGGGCACTGGGAGACTTGTTCACGCCTGAGTTTAGATCAATTGCCAAACCTGCATAAGAGCATTTACAGTGTGAGTTGCTACTGGTTTTGTTTAAGATCATTTTATTGTATCCACAAAGTTATGCTTTTTTCAGTAAAATGTTTCCATTTCAGTGTTTATAAGTGCCTTTGTTATTTGTGAATTGGAAAAATGAGCAAGGAATCTGTTTATGTGTTATTAGCCTCTGATTCCAAACAATTGCCCAAGAATGCAGTAGGATCCTGGGCTATCAGCAGAGATCTCTGTATCAGTGCTCAGTCAGGAAAACAGGAATGACTCCAGTCATTTTAAACAGGAAATCTCATCCAAAGGGCTGATCAGAGGCATCAGAAGGGCTGAAGGAGCAGAGAGTGTCCAGTAAGGTTGGCCAAAGGTTAGTAACTGCTGGAAACTGCTGTTCCTGCTAGGACTGGAGGATGAGGGCTCATGACCACAAGCCCCAGGAGTTGAAACCAAGAATTTCACACTCACTTAGAAGCGTCATCTATTGCTTCTGCCTGCATTCCATGGGTTAGAACTCAGTCACACAGTCACATCTAGCTGCAAAGAGGCTAGGAGTCTACCTGAGTGGTGACCAGAGGAAAAGGACTAGGCTTGTGAACAATGAGTCTGTGCTACGTATGGGCACGGAGTCACTGTTGTTAGGAGAGAACAGTCATCTTTTTGTAGAGGTATGCTTCAAGATGTGTATGTATGTGTGTGCATGTATGTGTGTATCTGTGTGTGTGTATGTGTATGTGTGCGTGTGTGTGTGTATCTGCGTGTGTGTGTGTCTGTGTGTGCATGTGTATGTGTGTTGTATGCATGCGTGTGTGTATACACACACACCTGCCCTGGCACAATAAGACAGTAGTGTTTTTAAGCTGAGTTCTCCTACCTCCCGCCTTCTGTTCCACTCTCACTCCCTTCCCATGCTGTCCCTGGCCCTCCCAATGGCCCCTCAGCTGACTTCTGTGTGTTCTGTTTGCAGGGGGCCCTGGCTCAGCCTCAGCCCTGGTGGAGGAGCCCGCTGTTCGTGTGGGAGCCCGTGCTGTTTGGGACCTGGGATGGTGTGTTCACATCCTGCATGATCAACATCTTTGGGGTTGTGCTCTTCCTGAGGACTGGCTGGCTGGTGGTGAGTGCTGAGTTAGTGGTCTGGAGCCTCTCACAGGCCCAAGACAGGAAAGCTCTGTCACTCTTGGCATTCTGCAGTGCAGGCCACAGATTCCTGAAGCACAGATGCTCCCAGAACGAAACAGAAGAAGCACAGCTAATAGCTAGCATTGCTTGTTAAATGAACATCCTGCAAACATAGGCTTCGGAAGTTCTGATGGAAGCCTCACACCACAGATTTAACTATGGAATAGGAGGACAGAAGTCAGGGCTCATCGTGGGCAGGACTCAAGGTGGGTCAGAGATCAGACTGATGGCAATTTTGCCTCCAGTTTGTGGCCCCCTGCAGTTTTCCTGGTATTCTTCACCTCATCTTGGGCCCATCCACATGGTTGCCTTCCCTCACTGCATTGCGACCCTGTGAGTAAGACTGTGCGTGGGGCTGCTTGGCCAGAGGTGTGGGCCGCCTGCCTCTAGGGATGGATTGCCTAGGACGGACTCTGCTGTGTGAGATCCTGGGCGTCAGTTCATCTCCCTCTGTAGAAGGAACAAAGGGCCTCTTCTTTAAGTCTTATGCAAAAGCATCCTAGGACCTGCCAAGCAGATGTGTGTCTGGAGCAGGGGTTCTCAGTCTCACACACACTGCCATCTTATGCAGTGGGACTTCAGTAGTCCACACAGGTGCTCCGAATAAAAGGCAAGCCAGTCACCATGTAAACATTGTAAGCACCTGCTGTGTGCCAAGCACTATTTAGTGCGAAGGGGATTATGAAAAACAAGACATGACCCTGGCCCTCATCCCCTCCTCTCCTCCCCACAACCATGAGCTAACAGCCATGGCGGGTAGGTGTCATGTTAGGAGAGGTCTCAAAGCAGCACTAAGTCCCTCAGGGGTGGAACGAACTATGAGTGCTACAGTCACTGAGGTGTCCAGGAAGGCTTCCTGGAGGAGATGCAGTTGAGCCAGGCCTTGAAGGGTGAGCTAGACTAGATGGGTGAAAGTGAGGAGGCCATGTAGGGTGTAGAATCTCCTAGTCAGGATTCTCCAGAGAAACAGGCCAATGCCAACAGGAGCTGTCAGTATGTGAGGTATATATTAGCAGGTAAGGAGTGATGCTGTAGCCTCGAGTCTGAAGGCTGGAAACTCAGGAATAATTTCCGTGTGGCAGCCTGGAGGCAGAATTCCTCCTTCTTTAAGAAACCAGTCTTTGCTCATAAGGCCTTCAGCTGATTAGATGAAGCCCACCCATACAAGGCAGAGTAATCTCCTTTACTTAAGGACAACTGATTGTAAATATTAATCACATCTGAAAAACACTTTTACAGCAACATTTAGACTAGTGTTTGACTAAACAATTGGTTGCCACAGTCTAGCCACGTTGACACATAAAATTAACCATTACGTGGGCAAATTCCGGGAGATTTAAGCTCCTTTATAGTGAGATACACAGGATTCTTAGCCCCCATAAGAAGCCTGGGCAAGGTCAGACCTTCCTAAACTCTCATTCTCCTCCATATGCAGATCCTAAGCTCAGGGTTCAGCCTTAGCCACAGGCAGGGTGGGTTTCAGACCAGCGGTGGAGCCCCCGGGCATCATATTATGAACGCCGGAACAGAGCACCACTGACTTCCAGGACAATTTTCCAGCTCGTGTTAGGCCACCCAGCTCTTGCACTAGCTCTGCCCACTCCTAGTTCTCTCTCCAGCACCTGCAATGCACGGGGTGTTGCCTATCAGGGGTCTTCCTTGCTTTCTACTGCAAAACATGTGACGTTACATCTCCTTCTTAGATGTGCAATGTCCATTTCCTCTCTGGGACTCTTGCTTTCACATTGAAATGTGTCTATCTACATGTGTTCATCTCCAGGCATGCATGTGTTTGTTTATTCACTCAACAAGCATTTAATGAGCACCTATTTTGTGGAGGTTATGCTAAGCACTGAGAATATGAAGTGGAAGAAAACATGATCCTGCTCCATATTAGTCCATGTTGCGTTTCTATAAAGGAATACCTGAGGCTCAGTAATTTATAAAGAAAGGAGGTTTATTTGGCTCACAGTTTTGCAGGCTGTACAAGAAACATGGCACCACCATCCGCATCTGGTGAGGCCTCAGGAAGCTTTCACTCATGGGGAAAGGTGAAGAGGGAACAGGCACACCACATAGGGAGAAGGAAGGCAAGAGAGATGCTGGGCTTGTTTAAACAACCAGCTCTCCTGTGAAAGAACAGACTGAGAACTCACCCGTTACTGTGGGAGGACACCAAGCCATTTGCAAGGGGTCCGTCCCCATGATCCAAACACCTCCCACCAGGCCCCACCTCCAACATTGGGAATCACATTTCAACATGAGATTTGGAGGGGATCCAAATCCAAACATCTAAACCATATCCTCGCCTGGAGCTCACAGCCGACTGGTAGAAACTGGCTTGGAAACATTCAATATGACAAGTCCTGTGGAAAGTTCCAAGCCCTGGCACTGGAGGAGCCCAGAGAAACGGTTACAGGGCTAGCTTCCTGGCGAGGAAATCCTGAACACTGAGGCCTAAAGGATACGCTGGAGTTAACCTGGCAAAGATGCAGAATGAGCAGGAGATGACTTTCAGGCTGGGGAATCAGCGTGGGGAAGGGTGGGGTGGGGAGAGCTCTTGTTGCTGCATGCTGGGCACAGAGCGAGATTAGGAGGCGCCTCATGAGGGCATCAGCAGCTCTGACTGTTACACTCTAGGCATGGGAGCCATGGAAGAGTTTGCGACCAGGACGTTCCCCTTCACTTAGAACTTCTTCCTAGCCATGGATTTTGTGGTGCTTGCTTTGACCTTTTTAGTTGTCCTGCCTCTGTGCCATTCCAGTGCTGTGGGAGGAGGGGAGGTAGTCAGTGCTCCCAGCAGGGAGCTGACGGGGTCTCCTCACCTAACCCGGCCTTGCTCCTTGCTATTCTACTGCAGGGAAACACGGGAGTGCTCCTGGGCATGTTTCTGGTGTCCTTCGTCATCCTGGTGGCCCTCGTCACGGTGCTGTCTGGCATTGGTGTCGGGGAGCGCAGCAGCATCGGCAGTGGCGGCGTCTACTCCATGATCTCCTCGGTCCTGGGTGGGCAGACGGGAGGCACCATCGGGCTGCTCTATGTGTTTGGACAGGTGAGGCCTGCGCCCGGGATGCTTCCCCTGCCTGGCTGTCTGCCACTTTCTTCTTGTCCATTTCCTCACTTGACCCGGTGAGAGGGTAGGGTGGGGACGGTTGCCCCATGTGACAGATGAGCAGGCTGGGGCTCTGAAGTCTCTCTCAGTAGAGAGCCAAGCCACCACCCAGGGCCTGACCCCTTAGTCTCGCACTCTTTTCCCTCCGTTGCTCCTGCCTCCTGGATGCCTGATGTGGCCAGCAGGGCCGGTCCTGGCCAGCATATTCTTGCTGTTCAATCTAGGGACCGGCATGCATGACAGTGGCTGGAGCCCAGGTGGCAGCTGGGCGGCCTGGGACCGGGGGTGCTTTTTTACTGATGAGGGGTATTTGGCTGTGCCAAAAGGGCTTTCCTAGAAGCAGGCACTTCTCAAATGAGCTGGAGCTCCCAGGCACGTTTGGTAGCTTGGGTGGCCGTCACAGGGAGGCCGACAGCCCCTCGGGCGGACGCCCTGTCTGAGAGGGAGAATGTTAATGAGGAGGCTGCTTCAGCAGAGTGGACGAAGTCACTTCCACAACGAGCGAGCAAGGGGAAACCCTAAGGCTTTTTTAGCTAAAACACAGGCATGCTGACTTAATGCTGAGGGAACAAAGTACAGACATTAAGAAGCAGTTCTTTGTCAGCATTTCTTGGATTGAAAAAGGCTTTTATGAGAATGCAAGTGGTGGTGGGTGGTTGAAAAAACAGTTTAAAGAAAAGAATTTGTCTAAGTAAGAGTGTGCAAGAACCTCCCAGAGAAAGCATTGGTTTTGTTTCTTTTATTTTTAGGCAGCAGGAGCAGGGTGTTACAGCATAAATACATCTGATTCTCAAACGGCACAGAGCTGCGTGTGTGCACGTGTGGGCGGTGGGGTGCGCGTGTGTCTAGGACAGTGCAGGGAGGGCAGATGGATGGCCTCAGCTCCCTTAAAAAGCACTAGCCTTGACTGCAGAAAGGTCGTTAAGTATAGTAGTTTGAGAGGGGAGTAATAAATGGCCAGTTTATTTTATTACCCTGGGGATTTGGTATATAGATTTTTTTTTTTTTTTTTTACTTCTCTGCTTTTTTATAGCCAACTAGGCTGCAAGGTAGGCAAAGTCCTGTTTTCCCCCTCTTGGGGAAGACACCAAGTGAGCCTCTAGAAGCAGATGCCATGGTTGGACACTGGCATGAACATTCCTGGACAATGAGAGGGAGCCGGGCTGCTGAGAGTCCCCCTTATGTGGGCTGATTTGGAAAAAAAGATGCTCACAAGTAAGATGTTTTCTAAGTGCTGGCAGCCACAGCCTGAGATGCCAGTGCACCAGCATCCCAGCTGTTTCGCCTTCTTTCCACTTGGGCCTTGGTCTGAAACATAGAGTCCCCCTGGTCCTTGTCTCTGGAGTGCCTGTGCTTTGTTTGTGACTGGCCCAGGCCGGGAATCCCTGATCGGGGTGTGATTACCGTGTAATCCTTTTTCTTATAAATTGCTGTATTTGGTTTGTTAGCATTTTGTGGAGGATTTTTGTGTATATATTCATGAGGGATATTGGGCTGCAGTTTTCTTCTGATTCTATGTCTGGTGTTGGTGTCAGACTAATTCTGGCCTCATAGAGCGAGTTGGAAGTGTTCCCTCCTCCATTTTTTGGAGGAGTTTGTGAAGGATTGGTGTTAATTCTTTAAACATATGGTAGAATTTTGCCATGAAGCCATCTGGTCCTGGGTTTTGTTTTCTTTTTCATGGTAGAAAGGTTTTTGGTTACTTATCGAATCCCTTTACTTATATAGGCATATTCTGATTTTCTACTTCTTCTTGAGTCAGTTTTGACAGCTTGTATCTTTCTAGGAATTTACCCATTTCATGTAGGTTATCTAATGTATTGGCATATTAATTGTCTATAGATTTTTCATGTAATCCTTTTTATTTGTGTAAGGTTGGTGGTAATGTCTCCCCTTTCATTCCTAATTTAAATAATGTCTTCTCTTTCTTTTTTCTTGGTCAGCCTAGATAAAGGTTTGTCTGCAAAGAACTAATTATTGGCTTTGTTGATTTTCTCTATTGTTTTTCTGGTCCCTCATTCATTTCTGCTCTGACCTTTATTGATTCCTTCTTTCTGCTTGCTTGGGTTCACTTTGCTTATCTTTCCCTAGTTTCTTAAGGTGACAGGTTAGGTTGTTAATTTGAAATATTTCTTCTTCTAAGGTGTAGTTGAGGTTTTGAGGCTCCCTATTCCTGGTTCTTATTATCTCTCTTACCCATCATCCCAGGGCATGCATGCATTCATTTATTTTTAGTAATTGTCGGAACACATTCCCTGATTTTACCCCTGAGCAGGGGTCAGCAAACTTCTGTAAAGGGCCAGATCATAAATATTTTGGGTTTTGTGGGTCACATGACTTTGTCACAACTATTCAATCCTGCCATTATAGCGTGAATGTAACCAGATAAACAGCATTAAAAAAAAAATGGGTATGGCTATGTCCCAGTACAACTTTATTTGCCAAAATAATCAGCAGTAGGATTTAGCCAGCGAACCAAAGTTTGTCAAACCCTTCCCTAGAACATCAAAATTAAGGAGATATAAACACCTAAAGTAACGATTTTAAAAGTTTGCAGGCCAGGAGCAGTTGCTTACGCCTGTAATCCCAGCATTTTGGGAGGCCAAGGCGGGTGGATCACCTGAGGTCAAGGGTTCGAGACCACCCTGACCAACATGGTAAAACTCTATCTCTACTAAATACAAAAAAATTAGCCAGGCATGGTGGCACATGCCTGTAATCCCAGCTGCTTGGGAGGCTGAGGCAGGAGAATTGCTTGAACCCAGGAGCAGAGGCTGCAGTAAGCTGTACACCACTTCACTTCGGCCTGGGCAACAGAGTGAGACTCCATTTCAAAATAAAATAAAATAAAAGCTTGCAAAGGCTCATCATTGCCCTGCATTCTCCGAAACCCTTCCCCTTTCATCTCTCTCAGACGTTGGTGGCAGGGCTTGCTCTGTGGGACCAAACTGTTTGGCAGAGGAGGAGATGACAAACTAGAAACTCCCCTCACTCCCTACTCCACTTACCTGTGTGGTCCTGAGGGTTCTTGGGGACTGTTTACCCTGAACACCAAAATGTCTATCTTCAGCCGGCGCTGAAGAACATTCATTAGTGGCTCACATGCTTTGTGCTGGACTCTGTATGAAAACAATGAATAACTGGAAAGTTTTTATGGACCTGATTTGGCCTGGGGTTTTTGTTATGGGAGTTAACACATATTCAGGACACATGTGTTAATCCACCAACTTTAACTTTAAACCAGGGAGTTTGTGTCAGAAGGGGAGGGGTGCTGAGGGGCGGTTCTGGTCCTCCAGGTAAAGTGGAAGGAAAATGCTTGTGATTGTGAAGGTGCAATTTTGCTAAAACAATTACCTTGGAATGGAACCTTACTCCCTGAAAATAGGCCACCTTCTCTTTTTAAAATGGTGAACAACACCGCCTGTGTCTTGTGAGAAGGAATTAGAAGTTTCTCTGCAGAGAATGAGAAAAGAAAAGGAAGGCCTGATCTAAGATTTAGAAGGAAATAGAATACTTTTAAAATATAATAAACCCTTAAGACATTTACTCATTAAACAAACCACCAGGAATGTTTTTCCAGGAAGAGCAGCATTCAGGTTGGAAGGGATGCCGCCTCCAGGGTGGCTGGATTGCTCTAGGGAAGGCCTGGCAGTTGCTGAGTGTGTGGACAAAGGCCTTGAGTCCTGGGCTGCTTCCCTAAACCTGGGCAGACTGGGCTGATGTACCCTGATTTAGTGTTTGCATAAACATAAGAGTACTTTTAATATGTTTGCTTGTATCTTTTAATAAAATTATTTGACAGTTACAAAATGATATTCATTGTAGTCAGTTAACACATTGGAGACAATGGAAAGAGTTTTCCCCACACCCTTCAGGTGATCCTAGTGTTCTTTTTTGGAAAATTTCCCTCTGCTTATACTCCTGTATTTATGGATTTTGAAGTACCTGCTTGTTTTTACAAAAATGGAGACAAGGCTGGGCGCAGTGGCTCATGCCTGTAATCTCAGCACTTTGGGAGGCCAAGGAGGGTGGATCACGAGGTCAGGAGTTCAAGACCAGCCTGGCCAATATGGTGAAACCCCATCTCTACTAAAAATACAAAAATTTGCCGGGCATGGTGGCACGCTTTTGTAGTCCTGGCTACTCGGAAGCTGAGGCAGAAGATTCACTTGAATCCGGGAGGCAGAGGTTGCAGTGAACCAAGATTGCACTGCTGCACTCCAGCCTAGGTGACAGAGCAAGACTCAGTAAAAAAAAAAAAAAAAAGAAAGAAAGAAAAATGAGGACAAATTTCATACATTATTCCATGTCTTATAGTTCTCACTTAACATTAAGTAATAGATAGATCTCTTGGTCATTGTTTTAAACCAATGCTTTTTAAGTGGTTACTCAATATTGTATAGTATAAATGCACTATAATTTATGGTTCATTTCTAGTCTCCATTTTGTTTTTTTGAGACAGGGTCTCAGTCTGTTGCCTAGGGTGGAGTGCAGGGTGCCATCACAGCTCACTGTAGCCTGGCACTCCTGGGCTCAAGCAATCCTCCCACTTGGGCATACTGAATTGCTGGGATTACAGGCATAAACCACTGCACCTGGCACCTGGCCTTGTATTTATTGTAGAGACAAGGTTTTGCCATATTGACCAGGCTGGTCTTGAACTCCTGGACTCACGTGATCCTCTTGCCTTGGTCTCCCAAAGCGTGGGGATTACAGGCATGCGCCGCCATGCCTGACCTTCTATTCATTCTTTTACTCTCCCCTGTATGAGTAGTTTTTTCCTAATAGTCTATATTTTTGCATTTTCTCTTTTCTTTGTAATCAGGCTAACAGAGACTTATCTATTTAATTGTTTCTTTTTAAAAAGATCAGCTTTTGTTTCTTGTATTTTTCTTTTGTTATTTTTCTTGTATTTCATTAATTTCATATTTCTTTATATGAAATACTTCTATTATCTTTTTATTTATGTTGATGTTTTTGTGACTCAATACTTTGTTCCTTTATTTTTCTTTTTAACTAATGAAAACATTTAAGACTATACATTTTTCTTTTCTGAACACAAGTTTATTTATGGTTCTTGAGTGTTTGAATAAAACATTCTCTTTTTAATTACTTTGTAGAAAATTTAAAATTTTGCCAACATGTGTCAATTATTTTTCTATTGCATTTTTGTTGGTTTGGAAGTTGTACTATGCTTTTAACTCTTCTAGTAGTGACAGTCTACCTTTGGAAGTCATAATAAACTTATCTTTTTCTATCATAATTTTCTATATTTCTCAGCCAAGACACATTATTTACTAGCTCCTCTACCAACAAATATGAAACTTCTATGATACATTTACTTTCCTACTCTCCATAAACACCCCTACTTCTAACCCCAGACTCATTTTGAGAAGATGGTTTAATTTTAGACTGTTACTGCTTTCCTTAAAGTAAGTCTCTTTGGTTTGAAGCATCCTTATTTACCACTTATATTGCAAATTTCCAGTGATATTACCATCATCTATTTAACATCAACAAATTGTCTTATGATATTCATAGCTGACAACTATTTCCTCTTCTTCAACAGTGAAGAACAACAAAGTCATAATGACAATGATGGTAGTGATTATTATTATTTTCTGCCCAGGCTGGAGTGCAGTAGCATGATCTCAGCTCACTGCAACCTTTGTCTCCTAGGTTCAAGTGATTCTTCTGCTTCAGCCTCCCAAGTAGCTGGGACTACAGGTGTGCAGCCCCGTGCCTGGCTTATTTTTATTTTTAGTAGAGATAGAGTTTCGCTATGTTGCCCAGGCTGGTCTCGAACTCCTGGCCTTAAGTCATCCACCGGCCCCAGCCTCCCAAAATGCTGGGGTTACTGGTGGTAGCTATTGTTTCTATAACTCTATGAGCCAGATATTGTTCTAGGACTTTATATAAATCATCTCATTTAGTTCTCACAGTAACCTTTTAAAAGTTACTATTATAATCTGTGTTTCACAGAGAGGTTAAAACACTTTCCCAAGTCAGCCGGGATTTGGCCTTAGATATTTTGGCTTCGAAGTCCATGCTTCTGACCACTATGCCCTTATAAGCATCCCGGAGAGCTTCCGCTACCCCTATCCTGCCCTACCCCTGTTGCTGGCATCTTTGGGGTAAAAGACAATTTTAGGTACAAACCAGAAAGATGAGCTCCACGGGAGTTACTGGGAATGAAAGGCAGCATTTACAGCTTGGCTCACTTTGCATGAGCAAATTGTTCTACTTCTAGGAAAAAAAATCAGTTTGGAAGCTTCAGATGCAAATGGTCCCATGACATCATCCATCTTCTGCATGTCATAGACACCGGATACCTGGGAAGCTGGTGCCAATATAAATGGTATTTATTGCTACATTTTTGTCATTTATTTGTTTTTTAAATTTTTATTTATTTATTTTGCTCAGATAATTTTGACCATGAAGAGTCCTGTTGACCTGGCCAAATACTGATGAAATAACTTCACTATCACACATCACACTCTCGGTGTTTAGTAAAGAGGAAGCTTGCGTTTTAAGATGAATATAGGAAAACGTTAGTGTCTCTCTCTCTCTCTCTCTCTCAAAGATGATTGTATTTCCCTCACATTTCTTGGGCTTTCCACCCCACCCTAATATGGACAGAAATGTTTATCATTATGGGATGCTGGAATAACTGTTTAACCTAAGTGTGTAAATGTGGGGAATGCTGACAAAAATGATATGTTTCTAGTTGCAAAATGATCTCATTGAAGAACGGGGCCTTGTTCACAAGCTCCTCTCAGATCCAGAAGTTGTATTACCCTCTGGCCTGTACATGAAACAACTGGAACTACATGGAGACTGCTTCCCAGAGCACCTTTTATATGATCAGCATATCACAAAGTATTTACTGAATGCTTGCAACATACTTAGCACATGCAAGTATTTGAAGAGGTGCAATCAGCATAATTTTTTTTTTGAAAAAGTAAGAGAAAGAAAGAAAGAAAAGAATGAAAGAGAGAAAGAAAGAGGAAGAGAAAGAGGGAGAGAGAACGAGAGTCTTGCTTTATTGCCCAGGCTAGAATGCAGTCTGAAAATGGGTATTAAAAACCTCTTTTATGCCAATAATTGTGCTTAACAATGGAGACAGGAAGGAATAAGGGAGGAAAATAACAAACAAGTAGCCAGCCAATATTTCATTTAAGCCTGTGAAATGCTATGCAATTACTGAGGAGTGATTTACTTCCAATTATGTAGTCACTTTTAGAGTAGGTGTGATGTGGTACTGAGAAGAATGTATGTTTTATGGATTTGGGGTGGAGAGTTCTGTAAATGTTTATTAAGTTTACTTGTTCCAGGTCTGAGTTCAAGTCCTGGATATCCTTGTTAATTTTCTGTCTCGTTGATCTGTCTAATATTGACAATGTGATGTTAAAGTCTCCCATTATTATTGTGTGGGAGTCTAAGTCTCTTTATAAGTCATTAAGAACTTGCCTTATGTATCTGGGTGCTCCTGTATTGGGTGCGTATATATTTAGGATCGTTAGCTCTTCTTGTTGCATTGATCCTTTTACCATTATGTAATGTCTTTCTTTGCCTCTTTTGATCTTTGTTGCTTTAAAGTCTATTTTATCAGAGATGAGAATTGCAACTCCTGCTTTTTATTTATTTATTTTGCTCTCCGTTTGGTTGGTAAATCTTCCTCCATGCCTTTGTTTTGAGTCTTTGTGTATCCTTGCATGTGAGATGGGTCTGGATGTAGCATACCGATGGGTTTTGGCTTTTTATCCAATTTGCCTGTCTGTGTCTTTTGATTGGGGCATTTAGTTGATTTAAATTTAGGATTAATAATAATATATGTGAGTTTAATACTGCCGTTAAATACTGCTAGCTGGCTGTTTTGCCCATTAGTTGATGTAGATTCTTCATTATGTTAATGCTCATTACCTTTTGGTATATTTTTGGAATGGCTGATACTGGTTGTTCCTTTCTATGTGTAGTGCTTCTTTCAGAAGCTCTTGTAAAACAGGCCTGGTGGTGATGAAATCTCTGAGTACTTGCTTGTTCACAAAAGATTTTACTTTTTCTTCACTTATGAAGCTTAATTTGGCTGGATATGAAATTCTGGGTTGAAAGTTCTTTTCTTTAAGGATGTTGAATATTGGCCCCCACTCTCTTCTGGCTTGTAGGGTTTCTGCTGAGAGATCTGCTGTGAGTTTGATAGGCTTCCCTTTGCGGGTAACCTGACCTTTCTCCCTGGCTGCCCTTAGCATTTTCTCCTTCATTTCAACCCTGGTGAATCTGACAATTATGCACCTTGGGGTTGCTCTTCTTGAGGAATATCTTTGTGTTGTTCTCTGTATTACCTGGAGTTGAATATTGTCCTGCCTTGCTAGGTTGGGAAAGTTTTCCTGAATAATATCCTGAAGAATATTTTCCAGTTTGGATTCATTCTCTTCGTCACATTCAGGTACACCTATCAAACGTAGATTAGGTCTTTTCACATAGTCCCATATTTCTTGGAGACTTTGCTCATTCCTTTTTACCCTTTTTTCTCTAATCTTGTCTTCTCGTTTTATTTGACTGAGTTGGTCCTCGACCTCTGATATCCTTTCTTCTGCTTGGTCAATTTGACTGTTAAAACTTGTGCATACTTCGTGAAGTTCTTGTATTGTGCTTTTCAGCTCCATTAATTCACTTATATTCTTCTCTAAATTGTCTATTCTCATTAGCATTTTGTCAAACCTTTTTTCAAGGTTCTTAGTTTCTTTGCATTGGATTAGAACATGTTCCTTTAGCTCACAAAAGTTTCTTATTATCCACCTTCTAAAGCCTGATTCTGACAATTCATCACACTCATTCTCCATCAGGCCTTGTTCCCTTGCTGATGAGGAGCTGCGATCCCCTAAAGGAGGAGAAGCATTCTGATTTTGGATGTTTTCAGCCTTTTTGTGCTGGTTTCTTCCCATCTTTGTGGATTTATCCACTTGTCATCTTTGTAATTGCTGGCTTTCAGATTGGGTCTCTGAGTGGACTTCCAGCTTGTTGGTGGTGATGTTATTTCTGTTTCTTTGTTTTCCTTCTATGGATACCCCTCCCCTACAGAGCTAGACCTTTCCGGGTTCAGCTGTGTTTGCTGTGAAACTCTCAACCGTCAGCGTTTCCTATTGCTGTTTTTTTGTAGGGGTGGGACCAGCCGAGCCCGATCACTTGGCTCCCTGCCTTGGAGCCCCCTTTTTTTCTTTTCCTAATTGAACAGTTGATTCTCTCCCTGGTACCCCAGTCGCCTGCCAAAAAGGCGCTGGGATCTATGCAATTTCCCATGAGGCCACCGGGCCGGATGAAACAGCAGCACTGAGATTCATGGCGCTTTTCTGCCCAGAAATCTCCCGGTCTGGCTCCCCACCTCAGTCCCCCTTTCAATCAGCTGAATGGGCAACTCTGCCTTCCCGGAGCTCCAAACACCAACCAAAAGGGCACCCAGTCCCGCATACTCTGCACTGAGAACCGCCACGCCGGCCAAAAGAGTCATGCCGGCGACCCGTGGGACTCCTCTGCTGGGAATCTCCTGGTCCGTGGGCAACAAAAATTCATCTGGAAGTCTGACATCCACTCACTCCCTGCGCCTTCACTGGGAGCTGCAATCCTGAGCTGCTGCTAAACGGCCACCTTGGATCTCTCTCCCATAAACAATTTTTAAAGATATTTGTATTCTTGGTGGAGGGATGGGGAGACAAACTGATGTGCAAGACATGATAACAGAATATGGAACCAGATAATTAATTCTATGGCCCTGGCAGTTAGCTTACTATTTATCCAAAAAAGGAGGTTGAAGAAAGATTTCATGGAAAAGGAGGGACTTGAACGAGGCCCTAATAGAATTTGTTTCTAGAGAATGGCAAGGGCAGGGCTACAGTGCTGAGAGTGACCAACTGGCCCTGGGGACAGTGAAGGGACAAACCCGAGGAGAGAAGGAAGCTGAGGCTGAGGAATTAGGAAACCTGAGACTGATGTTATTTTCAACTATTTAATTTGAAATGATCTTTCAAATATTTCCTGCAAGATAAAATCATGACACTAAGGCAAATATAAAATAACATGTTTCAAGGATTTCATTTTATTTTTTAAAGATTATACATCAAATATTCATAGGAAATCTCACCAGGGATTTTATTTAATTTATGAATTAATGGAAGAGCCAATAAGAGGTTAAAGAGAAGTTGTGAAGGATGCTGGGTGGATAGACATCAAATTTGTAAATTGATAGGCAGTTGAATGAATAAATGTTAGGATAAGATTGCTGGGTTACAAACGAAACCAGTTAATGTCTTACGGGACAACAAATCCTAATCTTTTGGGTTATATGTTCCACTGGACAGAAGTTATTTGCATCTGTACTGGAAAAAAAATCCCTAAGTTAACACATAACTTTACTAAATCTGGGACATTTAATCCATAGCAAATAGTGAGCAAAATGAAGTACATTCACCTAGATAGTCCTTGGGTAGCTTTTGTCACATATGACATTGAAAAAGATGTGCCACTCACTTTTTTTTTCTATTGCTAACTTTTAGATAATTTAAAAAATAATACTGACCTACAAAGAAATGAAGAAAAATCTGGTTTACTGCAGTGCCCTTTTAAGGCTCTGTAGATGGGACCCCCTGTGTGTTCTTGTTCTATATTTAGTTCTTGAATAACTCAGACCGAGAAATCCGGAGGCCTCTTTGGCCCAGTGTCCCATCTTCTTTCTCCCATAGTCTTTTCATCTTCGTTACCACTGACAGCCAGCTCTCGGCTTGGGTTCCTCCTTCGTTCTTTAATTGAGATGTAGACAAGTAGAAATGGGGCCTGAGGCAGGTTCACAGATGGGAAGGGCTGGTTTAACCCTGCACTGGTCCAGAAGCTGAGCCTCCGTGCCAGTGAATGTGTCCGATGGGGGAGCAGGGTTCTCGGCGTGGGGAAGTTCTGCCTGTGAGCCCTTGCCTTTCTGTCTTGCTGACCCTTCTACCTGGAATCGCATGTCAGTGTGTTGCAGGTGCCATGTACATCACCGGCTTTGCTGAATCTATCTCGGATTTGCTGGGCCTCAGGAGTATCTGGGCTGTGCGAGGAATTTCAGTTGCGGTGCTTCTGGCCTTGCTGGGCATTAACCTAGCAGGTGTCAAATGGATAATCCGCCTCCAGCTGCTGTTGCTGTTCCTGCTGGCTGTGTCAACACTGGACTTTGTGGTGGGTTCTTTCACCCACCTGGACCCAGGTAAGCCTTTTGGAGTCCTGTGTGTGGCCTTACGGATCTGCACTGCTTCATAGATGTTTGTGGGTGTGAGTCTGCCAACTTCATCTCCCCCTAACTCTCATATGCCTTACCTACAATTGGCGTGGGCTGTTCCTGGATCAGGTGAATGGGTGTGTCTTGGAGCAGCTTCATGGGGATGGAAGCTCCTCTTCACATAGACATTGTCTAGCACATATTCTATGTGTCCTTTTATTTTCTTTCTATTAAAAAAACCAGGGTGGGAGCAGTGGCACACGCCTGTAATCCCAGCACTTTGGGGGGCTGAGGCAGGTGGATCACCTGAAGTTTGAGATCGCAGGAGTATGAGACCAGCCTGGCTAACACAGTGAAACCTTGTCTCTATTAAAAATACAAAAATAAGCTGGGCGTGGTGGTAGGCACCTGTAATCCCAGCTACTCAAAAGGCTGAGGCAGGAGAATCGCTCGAGCCTGGGAGGCGAAGGTTGCAGTAAGCTGAGATTGCACCACTGCACTCCAGCCTGGGCAACAAGAGAGAAACTCTGTCTCAAAAACCCCCCAAAACAAAGAAAAACCCCCAGAAAATTTAGGTAAAACAAATAAAAAGCAGGAGTGGATAAAGATCAGATTCATAACAGTGATTGGTAGAGTGGGCAAGAAATCAAGATGAGAGTAGGGAAGAAGACTTTAAAAGACTTTTAAAAGAAAACAAATTTTCCTGTTTTTTTTCTTTTTTTTTTTTTTTTTTTTTTTTTTTTTTACAAAAAAAGGACTTGATATAAATATAACATGTTAGCAATTGTCGTTTTTGGGAGATGAGGGCAGATATATGTTTGATTATTTGTAGTTTTCTCTATAAAATTTTTTTTCAAAATATAAAAATATTAACTACACTTAAATAAACAACCAGGTCTAGTTTTACAGCATTTGCAAATGGTATTATATATTTATAATCCATCACTGTCTAATCTAATCTTGGGTTTTCCCCACCCTTGAGGCTGCTTGGCAACTCTAATCCCACATCCTTATGCCTGGAGTGAGGAGCTATTACCCAGAGTGTGTATAACTTTGTAGCTTTGTGATTTGGACAGGTTTGGCACCAAGTCTTTGCTTCTCTCCAGAGTACAGAGCTAGTCCTAGGAAGTGATTGGAAAAAAGGCTGTTGCCTGATATTTCACACTTCAGGGAACTCTGTCTCTATGTAGACCAGGCATCTACATTGGAATACGGACAGGAAAAGGGAACTGTTTTTTGAAAAAACAAACCTGCAGCCCAGAAAATAACCTCTGATGCTGGTGGCAGTAAGGGTGATGATAGCCACTGCATTTGACGGAGTACCTGCTCTGTGCCAGACATTGTATAGTTAGTCAACTTAGCACTTTATATGGTGTATCTTACTTAATCCTTATCATAACCTCTTGAGATAAGAACAGCTGTACCCCTTTTAGAGATGAGGAAACTGGGGCTCAAAGATGGTATACTTTGGGGTAATGCACAGCAGAGCTGGGATTTGAAGCTAGATCTGTTTGATACTGAAGCTGTTCCCTGAAGTGAGAAGTGGGGCCTGTTTGTGCACAATGACATGCTGTCTTTTTGTGACAGCAACTCTGCTTTTCCCCTTGGAGGCCACCCCTGATGTGTCCCTACACAGCTCTGTCTTTTAGAAAAATGTTGGTTGTGGGAAGGTCAGCATTCAGTTGGCATCCACTGATCTGGCCTTATTACTTCTGAGCATGTTAAAATATTCTGTTGGAAAAGTGTCACTCCCTTGAGCTCCCTGAGTATCTCCTACCCACTGGCATCCTAGTCCCTCCCAAGAAACCTTCAGACAGCCTGACAATCTGGCACCTAAAGGGTTAACCTGGGGGCCACTCTAGTGCTCAGGGCCAATGTGATGTCCATACTGATCACCTGGAGTCCAGGCCTTGCAAATTGCTAAATATTTGACGCATCTCCAGGAAGGAAACAGTGATTTTTTTTTTTCCCCTGGCCATGTACCACCCTGCAGAGATGGCTCGCATACAGAAGGAGACTTGCTGGCCTTTGGCCATCAAACTGTCAGTGAAAGAAAGACAGAGTCAAGTACCCCAATTCCTGGTACTTCCACCTCCAGCGACACAGTTGCTGGAAGAACTTAATTAGTTAAATTGCAAGGCAATACTGGCTTCTTTGAAACCTCACACTGGCCTGATGTATTTTCCTTCTTCTTGATTAGAAGTTTTCTTGGCTGCTCTTCTAAGTTACTCCAAATATTTTTCCTTCCTTCTGGTCAATACATTAGAGTGTAGTGTGAAATGAAATTTATTTTCAATCATTCCCATAGCAACTGGCCCCTCAAGAATCTGTTTTTGGTATCACTGATGTTTCATATGGGATATTTTCTTTGTGGTTAAAAATCCAAACTGAAACCAAACTATAAACCTTCAGAATGAATTTAGCAGAGTGACTTCAACTCTTTAAAAAAAAAAAAAAAAAGAGGACATATACATAAATATTTGAAAAAAAGACTGGAAGGAACTATGCCTAATTGTGAGTATCTTTCTGTTGAGATTACGTGTGACTAAATTATCTTATTTCTACTTTTCCTTCAATTGTCTAGTGTTACTTTTAAAAAAAATTAATAGATTTGCTGTTAGAGCAGTTTTAGGTTTATGGTAAATTAAGGAAATAGTGTAAAAGTTCCCACATACCCCTTTTCAACTTTCCCCACCACAGTTTCCCCTATTATTAATATCTTGTATTAATGTGATACATTTACTAGAAGTGATGAACCAATATTGATATGTTGTTGCTAATAATTTAGGGTTCACTCAATGTTATGCATTCTGTGGATTTTGACAATATACAATGTTAAGTATGCAGGATTACAGCATCATACAGATGAGTTTCACTGCCCTAAAAATTCCCTGTGCCCTGCCTATTAATGCTCCTCAGCTCCTGGCAACCACTGATCTTTTTACTGTTTCCATAGTTTTGGCTTTTCCAGAATGTCGTATAGTTGGAACCATATAGTACGTGGCATTTTCAGCTTGGCTTCGTTCACTAGTAATATGCATTTAAGATTCCTCCATGTCTTTTTCTGGCTTGACAACACATTTCCTTTTGTCACTGCATAAAAAGAAACTGGATGTAGCACAGTTTGTCCATTCACCTACTGGAGGACATCTTGATTGCCTCCAGTTTTTGGCAATTATGAATACAACTGATATAAACATCCATGTTCAGGTTTTTGTGAGGATACATTTTCAATTCATTTGGATAAATACCTAGATGCATCATTGTTGGAGCATATGGTAAGACTATGTTTGTAAGAAGCTGCCAAACTGTCTTCTTAAGTGGCTGTACTATTTTGCATTTCCACCAACAATGAATGAGAGTTCCTGTTGCTCCACATCCTCATCAGCATTTGGTATTGTCAAGGGTTTTTTTTTTTTTTTTTTTTTTTTTTTTTGTAATTCTAATAGATGCACAGTAGTATCTCATCATTGTTTTAATTTGTAATTCTCAAATGACATATAATATTTAATGTGTTTCTGTATGCTTATTTGCCATCCATATGTCACCTTTGGGGAAGTGTTAAGATCTTTTGCCATCCAGGCTGGAATGCAGTGGCATGATCTCGGCTCGCTGCAATCTCTGCCTCCCAGATTCAAGTAATTCTCATGTCTCAGCCAGCTGAGTTGCTGGGATTACAGGCGTAAACTAGCACACCTGGCTAATTTTTTGTATTTTTATTAGAGATGGGGTTTTGCCATGTTGGCCAGGCTAGTCTTGAACTCTTGGCCTCAAGAGATTCACCTGCCTCGGCCTCCCAACGTGCTGGGATTACAGGCATAAGCCACTGCACCTGGCCACCATTGAGTTTTAAGAGTTCTTTGTATATTTTGGATTCAAGCCTTTTATCAGATGTGTGCTTTGCAAATATTTTCTTCCCAGTCTGTGGTTGGTTCTTTCATTCTCTTAACAGTGTCTTTTGTGAAGCAGAAATTTCAGACTGTAATGGAGTCTAACTTATCAACTTTTTTGCATGGATCATGACTTGGGTGCTGTACCTAAAATCTCTTTGCTAAACACCTAGATTTTCTCATTTGTTTTCTTTTAGAAGTTTTGTTTGACATTTAGGTCTATGATCCAGATTGAGTTAATATTTCGTGAAGGGTGTAAGATGAGTGTCCAGATTATTCTGGGGTTATTTTTGGCACATGAATATGCAGTTGTTCCAGCACCAGTTATTGAAAAGACTCTCTTGTCTCCATTGAATTGCTTTTGTGCCTTTGTCAGGTAGCAGTTGACTGTATTTGTGTGTTTCTGCACTCTCTTTTCTGTTCCATTGCTCTGGCTATTCTGTCTTGAATACCATACTCTCTTGATTACTACAGCTTTATAGTAAGTCTTAAAGTTGGTTAGCATCTGTCCTTCAACTTTGTCCGTTTTCACCAGTGTTTTTTCTTTTTTCTTTTTTAATTATTGTGCTTTAAATTCTGGGGTACATGTGTAGAACGTGCAGGCTTGTTACATAGGTACACATGTGCCATGGTAGTTTGCTGCACCCATCAACCCATCATCTACATTAGGTATTTCTCCTAATGCTATCCCTCCCCTAGCCCCCCTCACCCCCGATAGGCCCCAGTGTGTGATGTTCCCCTCTCTGTGTCTATGTGTTCTCATTGTTCAGCTCCTACTTATGAGTGAGAACATGTGGTGTTTGGTTTTCTGTTCTTGTGTCAGTTTGCTGAGAATGATGGTTTCCAGATTCATCCATGTCCCTGCAAAGGACATGAACTCATCCTTTTTATGGCTGCATAGTATTCCATGGTGTATATGTGCCACATTTTCTTTATCCAGTCTATCACTGATGGGCATTTAGGTTGGTTCCAAGTCTTTGCTATTGTGAATAGTGCCACAATGAACATAAGTGTGCATGTGTCTTTAGAGTAGAATGAAGTATAATCCTTTGGGTATATAACCAGTAGTGGGATTGCTGGGTCAAATGGTATTTCTGGTTCTAGATCCTTGAGGAATCACCACACTGTCTTCCACAATGGTTGAACTAATTTACACTCCCACCAACAGTGTAAAGTGTTTCTATTACTCCACACCCTCTCCAGCATCTGTTGTTTCCTGACTTTTTAATGATCGCCGTTCTAACTGGCATGAGATGGTATCTCATTGTGGTTTTGGTTTGCATTTATCTAATGACCAATGATGACGAGCTTTTTTTCATATGTTTGTTGGCTGCATAAATGTCTTCTTTTGAGAAGTATCTGTTCATATCCTTTGCCCACTTTTTGATGGGGTTGTTTTTTTTTTTTCTTGTAAATTTGTTTAAGTTATTTGTAGATCCTGGATATTAGCCCTTTGTCAGATGGACACATTGCAAAAATTTTCTCCCATGCTGCAGGTTGCCTGTTCACTCTGATGATAGTTTCTTTGCTGTGCAGAAGCTCTTTAGTTTAATTAGATCCCATTTGTCAATTTTGGCTTTTGTTGCCATTGCTTTTGCTGTTTTAGTCATGAAGTCTTTGACCATGCCTGTGCCCTTAATAGTACTGCCTAGGTTTTTTTTCTAGGGTCTTTATGGTTTTGGGTCTTACATTTAAGACTTTAATCCATCTTGAGTGAATTTTTGTATAAGGTATAAGGAAGGAGTCCAGTTTCAGTTTTCTGCATATGGCTAGCCAGTTTTCCCAGAACCATTCATTAAATAGGGAATATTTTCCCCATTGCTTGTTTTTTTCAGTTTGTCAAAAATCAGATGGTTGTAGATGTGTGGTGTTATTTTTGAGGGCTTTGTTCTGTTCCATTGATCTATATGTCTGTTTTGGTACCAATACCATAGTGTTTTGGTTACTGTAGCCTTGTAGTTTAGTTTGAAGTCAGGTAGCATGATGCCTCCAGCTTTGTTCTTTTTGCTTAGGATTGTCTTGGCTATGTGGGCTCTTTTTTGTTCCATATGAAATTTAAAGTAGTTTTTTTCTACTTCTGTGAAGAAAGTCAATGGTAGCTTGATGGCTATAGCATTGAATCTATAAATTACTTTGGGTAGTATGGCCATTTTCATGATATTGATTCTTTTTATTCATGAGCATGGAATGTTTTTCCATTTGTTTGTGTCCTCTCTTATTTCATTGAGCAGTGGTTTGTAGTTCTCCTCAAGAGGTCCTTCATATCCTTTGTTAAGTTGTATTCCTAGGTATTTAATTCTCTTTGTAGCAATTGTGAATGGGAGTTCACTCATGATTCAACTCTCTGTCTGTTATTGATGTATAGGAATGCTTGTGATTTTTGAACATTGATTTTGTATCCTGAGACTTGGCTGAATTTGCTTATCAGCTTTAGGAGATTTTGGGCTGAGACAACGGGGTTTTCTAAATGTACAATTGTGTCATCTGCAAACAGAGACAATTTAACTTCCTCTTTTCCTATTTGAATACCCTTTGCCTGATTGCCCTGGCCAGAACTTCCAATACTATGTTGAATAGGAGTGATGAGAGAGGGCATCCTTGTCTTGTGTCAGTTTTCAAAGGGAATGCTGCCGGTTTTTTGCCTATTCAGTATGATATGGGCTGTGGGTTTGACATAAATAGCTCTAATTATTTTGAGATACCATCCATCAAAATCTGGTTTATTGCGAGTTGATAGCATGCAGGTGTGTTGAATTTTGTTGAAGGCCTTTTCTGCATCCATTGAGATAATCATGTGGTGTTTGTCATTGGCTCTGTTTATGTGATGGATTACATTTATTGATTTCTGTATGTTGAACCAGCCTTGCATCCCGGGGAAGAAGGTGACTTGATCGTGGTAGATAAGCTTTTGACTTGCTGCTGGATTCAGTTTGCCAGTATTTTATTAAGGTTTTTTGCATCAATGTTCATCAGGGATACTGGCCTGAAATTTTCTTTTTTTGCTGTGTCTCTGCCAGGTTTTGGTATCAGGATGATGCTGGCCTCATAAAATGAGTTAGGGAGAATCCCCTCTTTTTCTATTGTTTGGAATTGTTTCAGAAGGAATGGTATCAGCTCCTCTTTATAGCTCTGGTAGAATTCAGCTATGAATCCCTCTGGTCCTGGACTTTTTTGATTGGTAGGCTATTAATTACTGCCTCAACTTCAGAACTTGTTATTGGTCTATTCAGGGATTCAACTTCTTCCTGGTTTAGACTTTGAAGGGCGTATGTGTCCAGGAATTTATTCATTTCTTCTAGATTTTCTAATTTATTTGTGTAGAGATGTTTATAGTATTCTCTGGTGGTAGTTTGTATTTCCGTGGAAATGGTGGTGATATCTCTTTTATCATTTTTATTGCATCTATTTGATTCTCCTCTCTTTTATTCTTCATTAGTCTGGCTAGTGGTCTATTTTGTTGACGTTTTCAAAAAACCAGCTCCCGGATTCATTGATTGTTTTTGAAGGGTTTTTTTGTGTGTCTATCTCCTTCAATTCTGCTCTGATCTTAGTTATTTCCTGTTTTCTGTTAGCTTTTGAATTTGTTTGTTCTTGCTCCTCTAGTTCTTTTAATTGTGATATTAGGGTGTTGATTTTAGATCTTTCCTGCTTTCTCTTGTGGGCATTTAGTGCTATAAATTTCCCTCTAGACACTGCTTTAAATGTGTCTCAGGGATTCTGGTATATTGTGCCTTTGTTCTAATTGGTTTCAAAGAACTTCTTTCTGCCTTCATTTTGTTATTTATCCAGTAGTCATTCAGGAGCAGGTTGCTCAGTTTCCATGTAGTTGTGTGGTTTCGAGTGAGTTTCTTAATCCTGAGTTTTAATTTGATTGCACTGTGGTCTGAGAGACTGTTTGTTATGATTTTCATTCTTTTGCATAAGGAGTGTTTTACTTCCAATTATGTGGTCAATTTTAGAATAAGTGCAATGTGGTGCTGAGAAGAATGTATATTCTGTTGATTTTGAGTGAAGAGTTATGTAGATGTCTATTAGGTCTGCTTTGTCTAGAGTTGAGTTCAAGTCCTGGATATCCTTGTTAATTTTCTGTCTTGATCTGTCTAATATTGACAGTGGGGTGTTAAAGTCTCCCACTATTATTGTGTGGGAGTCTAAGTCTCTTTGTAGGTCTCTAAGAACTTGCCTTATGAATCTGGGTGCTCCTGTGTTGGGTGCATATATATTTAGGATAGTTAGCTCTTCTTGTTGCATTGATCCCTTTATCATTATGTAATGCCCTTCTTTGTCTCTTGATTTTTGTTGGTTTAAAGTCTGTTTTATCAGAGACTAGGATTGCAACCCCTCCTCTTTTTTTGGTTTCCATTTGCTTGGTAAATCTTCCTCCATCCCTTTGTTTTGAGCCTGTGTCTTTGCATGTGAGATAGGTATCCTGAATACAGCATATTGATGCATCTTGACTCTTTATCCAATTTGCCAGTCTGTGTCTTTTAATTGGGGCATTTAGCCCATTTACATTTAAGGTTAATATTGTTATATATGAATTTGATCCTGTCATTATGATGCTCGCTGGTTACTTTGCCCATTAGTTGATGCAGTTTCTCCATAGTGTTGATGGTCTTTGCAATTTAGTATGTTTTTGCTGGTACCAGTTGTTATTTTCCATGTTTAGTGCTTTCTTTGGGAGCTCTTGTAAGGCAGGCCTGGTGGTGACAAAATCTCTTAGCATTTGTTTGTCTGTAAAGGATTTTATTTCTCCTTCGCTTATGAAGCTTAGTTTGGCTGGATATGAAATTCTGGGTTGAAAATTCTTTTCTTTAAAAATGTTGAATATTGGCCCCCACTTTCTTCTGGCTTGCAGAAAGATCCGCTGTTAGTCTGATGGGCTTCCCTTTGTGGGCAACCCGACCTTTCTCTCTGGTTGCCCTTAACTTGTTTTACTTCATTTAGTCTTGGTGAATCTGATGACTATGTGTCTTGGGGTTGCTCTTCTCAAGGAGTATCTTTGTGGTGTTCTCTGTATTTCCTGAATTTGAATGTTGGCCTGTCATGTTAGTTGGGGAAGTTCTCCTGGATAATATCCTGAAGAGTGTTTTCCAGCTTGGTTCCCTTCTCCCCCTCACTCTCAGGTACACCAATCAAACACAGGTTTGGTCTTTTCACATAGTCCCATATTTCTTGGATGCTTTGTTCATTCCTTTTCATTCTTTTGTTCTCTAATCTTGTCTTCTTGCTTTATTTCATGAAGTTTATTTTCAGTTTCTGATATCTTTTCTTCTGCTTGAAGTTCAGTTCAGTTCAGCTATTGATACTTGTGTATGCTTCATGAAGTTCTCATGCTGTGTTTTTCAGCTCCATCAGGTCATTTGTGTTCTTCTCTAGATGGGTTATTCTAGTTAGCAATTCATCTAACCTTTTTTCAATGTTCTTAGATTCCTTGCATTGGGTTAGAACATGCTCCTTTAGCTCAGAGAAGTTTGTTATTACCCACATTCTGAAGCCTACTTCTGTCAATTCGTCAAACTCATTCTGTGTCCAGTTTTGTTCCCTTGCTGTCGAAGAGTTGTAATCCTTTGGAGGAGAAGAGGTGTTCTGGTTTTTGGAGTTTTCAACCTTTTTGCACTGGTTTCTCCCCATCTTTGTAGATTTATCTACCTTTGGTCTTTGATGTTGGTGGCCTTCAGATGGAGTCGCTGACTGAACATCCTTTTTGTTGATGTTGATGCTATTCCTTTCTGTTTGTTAGTTTTCCTTCTAACAGTCAGGCCCTTCTGATGCAGGTCTGCTAGCGTTTGTTGGAGGTCCACTCCAGACCCTGTTTGCCTGGGTATCACCAGCGGAGACTGCAGAACAGCAAAGATTGATACCTGTTCCTTCCTCTGGAAGCTTTGCTGCTCTCTTCAGAGCCATCAGGCAGGGATGTTTTTGTCTGCTGAAGCTGCACCCTCAGTCACCCCTTCCCCGAGGTGTTCTGTCTCAGGGAGATGGGCGTTTTAGCTATAAGCCCCAGACTGGGGCTGCTGCCTTTTTATTTATTTATTTATTTTATTTTGAGACAGAGTTTCACTCTTGCTGGCTGGAGTACAGTGGCGCAATCTTGGCTCACTACAACCTCCACCTCCCAGGTTGAAGTGATTCTCCTGCCTCAGCCTCCCCAGTAGCTGGGATTACAGGCTTGCACTACCACACCCAGCTAATTTTTGTATTTTTAGTAGAGACAGGGTTTCACCAGGCTTGTATTGAACTCCTGACCTCAGGGTATCCATATACCTCTGCCTCCCAAAGTGCTGGGATTACAGGATTAAGCTACCACACCTGGTCTAATTTTTACCCTTCCAATGGACAAGTGTCAAAGAATCTGAAGGCACATTTAAAAACCACAATAGTTAATTTTAAAATCAGAAAAAAAGTTATAAATACACTTAAGTCAAACTGTATTTTTCTCTTTATTTTTAATTTAAAGACAAAATAAATGTCTTTGTTTTATAAAAATTAAAAAATCCTGAAATTTATCAAGTGAAGAGTGAAAGTTTCCTCCCTTTGCTCCATTTTCCCACTCCCACTCCCCAGAGGGAGAAGGACATATAGCTTCCCACTGTATCTTCTATACATGTGCAAGCTCACGTGGACACATGCGTGAACATAAACACACACAGCACAGTTCTTTGTAAAAGTGTAATTAAATTCCACATTGTTTTGCTACTCCCCACTCTAACATATCATGGATATCCTTCTGTGTCAGTACATTTAGGATTCCCTCATTCTTTTAAAACACCCACAGAGCATTCCATATTACAGATTTAAAATACTTTCTATTTAAAGATTAACTTACCAACATGGTGAAACCCTGTCTCTACTCAGAATACAAAAATTAGTCAGGTGTGGTGGTGCGTGCCTGTAATTTCAGCTACTCAGGAGGCTGAGGCAGGAGAATTGCTTGAACCCAGAAGGCAAAGGTTGTAGTGAGCTGAGATCACACCACTGCACTTCAGCCTAGGCAACAGAGCAAGACTCCATCTCAAAAAAAAAAAAAGAATTTAACTTACTGATGAATATTTAGATTTTTTCAGTTTGTTGCTATCAGAAACATTACTGATGTGTACATCCTGTACAAAAGTTGGATCTAATTTCTGTAGGATCATTGCTTATAAATAGAATTCACAGGACAAAACTCAAGAACTTTTAAATTTTTGTTAGGTTCTACTAGATTGTCTTCCAATAAAGTTGTTGCATTCTGAACAACCGCTAACAGTAGCTAAGAGTTATTGATTCCCCATACCTTGGAAAATACTGAAGAGGCTCAATTTTTAAAATCTCTTTCATGTGATGGGCAAAAAATGTAATTTTTTTCTTTCAATTTGCCTTTCTTGAATCATTAATGAGGATTCTTTTTTTTTGTATTTTATTCCCACTTGTATTTTTTTTTTTTTTTTGAGATGCCAAGAAGTTTTTATTGCAAGCACAGTGAGCAGAAAGAGATGTCTTCTCACACAAAGTGGCCACAAGGTCTGCCATTAACTAAATCTCTTTGACAAGCTTTCATTGGTTTAAAGCATATGAATTGGCTTCTTGCTATCACGTGTATATCATTTCTGCCATGTGGGACATTTTCTTGGGAATATACAAGTAATACTCCATGTAGCCTGACAGGTCCTCAGTGGTCACATCATCCACAAAGACTCGAGCTTGCTCAGAACAGGATCGGGGAGAGCCGGACAGAGTTCTGGTGTGCAGCGACTGAGAGTAGTCCTCAAGTGTGGATCTTCGTTCTGGAGTCAAGGGAGCGACATTCTGCAGGCCTGAAAAGGAATAGACTTCCATATCATGCCATCTCTTACACTGGCACTCCTTGCCTATGCATGTGCATGGCTTGCACTGGTTTAGCTTGGAAACTGATTGAAAGTCAGAGAGATCACTGGCTTTGAGACTTGCTTGGGAGACTTGGGTAGCGTCAGAATCTGCCTTCTTACTCTCTGATAGGAGCCTTAGAACGGAAGACACAGGGCATGGTGGATGGAGGCTCGAACATTGTGGAGGCCAACTGGGAGAGCGTCTCCAGCATCCTGCAAATGAGCGGGACGATCGTCGGCAGTGCGCGGTGCCAGGCCTTCCACACGAGGGAAGGCCGCCTGAAGGCCACCTGCAACCTGGTGCAGTGCGGCATCACCAACATGTGTGTGATCGGCGGGGACGGGAGCCTCACCGGGGCCAACCTCTTCCGGAAGGAGTGGAGCGGGCTGCCGGAGGAGCTGGCCAAGAATGGCCACATCCAGAAGGAGGCCGTGCAGAGGTACGCCTACCTCAACGTGGTGGGCATGGTGGGCTCCATCGACAATGACTTCTGTGGCACCGACATGACGATCGGCACCTGCACAGGATCATCGAGGTGGTGGACGCCATCATGACCACGGCCCAGAGCCACCAGAGGACCTTCTTTCTGGAGGTGTTGGGGCGACACTGCGGGTACCTGGCCCTTGTGAGTGTCTTGGCGTGCGGTGCAGACTGGGTGTTCCTTCCAGAATCTCCGCCAGAGGAAGGCTGGGAGGAGCAGATGTGTGTGAAACTCTCCAAGAACCGTGCCAGCAAGAGAAGGCTGAATATTATTATTGTGGCTGAAGGAGCAATTGACACCCAAAATATACCCATTACCTCTGAGAAAATCAAAGAGCTTGTCATCACGCAGCTGGGCTACAACACATGCGTGACCATCCTCGGGCACGTGCAGAGAGGAGGGACCCCTTGAGCATTCAACAGGATCTTGGCCAGCCGCATGGGAGCGGAGGTGGTCATCGCCCTGCTGGAGGCCACCCCCGACACTCCAGCTTGCGTCGTGTCTTAGCAGGAACCATGCTGTGCGCCTGTCGCTGATGGAGTGCATGCAGATGACTCAGGATGTGCAGAAGGCGATGGATGAGAGGAGGTTTCAGGACGCGGTTCGACTCCAGGGGAAGAGCTTTGCGGGCAATCTGAACACCTACAAGCGACTTGCCATCAAGCTGCCGGATGATCAGATCCCAAAGACCAATTGCAACGTGGCTGTCATCAACGTTGGGCCACCCGCGGCTGGGATGAATGCCGCCATGCGCTCAGCCATGTGCGTGGGCATCGCCCACGGTCACAGGATGCTTGCCATCTACGATGGCTTTGACGGCTTTGCCAAAGGCCAGATCAAAGAAATCGGCTGGAGAGACGTCGGGGGCTGGACCGGCCAGGGAGGCTCCATTCTCGGGACAAAATGCATTCTCCCAGGAAAGTACTTGGAGGAGATCGCCACGCAGATGCGCATGCACAGTATCAACGCGCTGCTGATCATCGATGGATTTGAGGCCTACCTGGGACTCCTGGAGCTGTCAGCCGCCTGGGAGAAGCACGAGGAATTCTGTGTCCCCATGGTCATGGTTCCCACCACTGTGTCCAACAATATGCCCGGTTCCGATTTCAGCATCGGGGCAGATACAGCTCTGAATACTATCACTGACACATGCGACCGCATCAAGCAGTCAGCCTGCGGGACCAAGAGTCGTGTCTTCATCATCGAGACCATGGGGGGCTACTGCGGCTACCTGGCCAACATGGGAGGGCTGGCGGCCGGAGCCGACGCTGCCTACATTTTCAAGGAGCCCTTCAACATCAGGGACCTACAGTCCAACGTGGAGCACCTGACAGAGAAAATGAAGACCACCATCCAGAGGGGCCTTGTGCTCAGAAATGAGAGCTGCAGCGAAAACTACACCACTGACTTCATTTACCAGCTCTATTTGGAAGAGGGCAAAGGGCAAAGGGGTGTTCGGCCGCAGGAAGAATGTGCTGGGCCATATGCAGCAGGGTGGAGCACCTTCTCCATTTGATAGAAACTTTGGAACCAAAATCTCTGCCAGAACTATGGAGTGGATCACTGCAAAGCTCAAGGAGGCCTGGGGCAGAGGAAAAAAATTTACCACCGATGATTCTGTTTGTGTGCTGGGAATAAGCAAAAGAAACATCATTTTTCAACCTGTGGCAGAGCTGAAGAATGAAACAGATTTTGAGCACAGGATTCCCAAAGAACAGGGGTGGCTGAAGCTGCGGCCCCTCATGAAGATCCTGGCCAAGTACAAGGCGAGCTATGACGTGTCGGACTTGGGCCAGCTGGAGCACGTGCAGCCCTGGAGCGTCTGACCCGGCCCTGCCTGCCTCTGTTGGCCTCACCACGGACCATCCATTTTTGTAACACTTAAGTTATTTATCAGCACTTTACTGCAAGTATTGTTAATCCCTAATCAGCAGTCACCTGTCACTGCCCATGCCCCCCTCAGAGCCAGTGCATGCTGTCTGTGGACTGTGCCTCATGCTTCCAGATGTGCGTATTAGCAGAATTAAACGTTTGCCTACAACTCAAAAAAAAAAATTGTCTATAATCTTTCACTGTTTTTGCTTTCTATTTTCCCTATTTTCTTTTCCAGGTTTCTTTTTTTTTTCCTACAGTCTTGTTTTGTTCTCCCTGTCAGTTGCTGCCAGCTTTCTCCAAATATCTGGTAGTCCTTGGCTGTCCATCCATTGCTGGTAATGAGGCACCACAGAGCTGATTGGGAGTTCCATGCACAACCCAAGTGGGTGGCAGCTGTGACAGGTGGGCCTCACTGTAGGGTGATTGGTGGCAAACTGTGTTGTTTAATTGGAAGACTCCCAAATGTCTGTTTCTGCATGTCTTTCTCTAGTATAGTTCATATTCTCCAGAGAAGAATTCCCTCATCTCCTGCCAGGGACATGCCCGAGTGCCACAGTTTGGGGAGCAAAGTGGAGGTGGGAGAAGGGGCTGGCAGCCTCACAGTCAGGTGCAGCCTGCCATTCATCAGACACTTCCCCCAGAGCACCCTTCCCTCCGCTGCACCCTTCCATGTTAAGTTGTCTTCCCCTGTCATTCTCACTCTGTCTTGTCTCTCATTTTATCTCCAAACTTACCATAACAGTGGGTCCTCCTTGTCGCCCTCATTTCCTCACCTCCTGACTTCTACAGCCTGGCAGCCTGGTCCCTCTTCCTTTCTTCACCTCCTGTCCCATTCTTCCAAAAACAAGCATCATTGCACAAGGCTCTTTGAAGTCACAGAGCTTCTTTACTGTAAAAAGCTAAATAGCATGACAACTTAATTTAAACAAGACCCTCTCAAGCATTTGTTTGGCTTAAAGCTACAAAAATGCCATTCTGTTGGCTCATATTTTCATTTATGTAAGATGAGTGTCATGCCAAAATGATTTTATTGCCATAGAAGTCAGGCAAATATAGAGAAAATACATTTTAGAAAATAAAGTGACATGTGGCACATTTGAATTCTATGTTCTGTATTTAAAAATGAAATCGTGCCTCTCCAAGCTTAAGTTTTTGGTTATCTAGGAAGACGGTAGCCTGGTCTCTACAGGGTTTTCCACTCCAGAGCCCACACTGCACACTCTCTGCCCTACTGTGGCATTCTGCCATCTGTGTGAGGTGGGTCATTTGGGCCAAGCCAGGCACAGGCCCAACTCACGCTGAATGCAGCAGACAGGAGCTGCTTCTGCTGGGTGAGGGAGGGGGCTTGTGCTTGGCTGTGAGGACAAGGCCATGGCTTCGGAGCTGTAAAAGGGATGGGGCAAGCATGACTGCCTCTGCTTTCTGCTGAGATTCCTTGATCTGAAGTTCCCATAATTTCCTGATCTTCAACCTCAGGACCTTGACTCCTTTCTTATTCTTGAATCTTTTTGCACTGTTGACCACCTATGCTAATCTGAAATGGTCTCTTCCTATTTCTTCCACAACACAACAATCTTTTGGCTCTCTTCTAGGTTTTCCTGTTCCCTGATGTAGGCAGGGAGGCCATAGAGCTCAGTCCTCTGTTGTAATGGCATTTTTTTGTGCCTTCCTCCTCAGAAATAACCTTCCATCATCGCTGCACCAGTGGCTCTCCCCTTCTCCAGCTTTCTCCAACGTAGCTCTCATATCGCCAGTTCCTGTTAGATCTCTACCTGGCTATCTGTGCACCATCTTGAATTAAAGGCAGACAACGTGAAAGCCCTCAATTTCTCACTGCTCTCTTTACTTACCCTCTTCCCCAACTGCCCTTTCCACCAATGAATCAACGAGGAAGAAATCGGCTTACCATCTGCATGTTGATCACCGTTTCTCCCAGCCTAGACAACTTAGAAAAGAACTTTTATTTCTCTGTCTAGCTTAAGCTCTTCTATCCTTTGCAATCCCACAGTTCCCACCTTAGGTCAGCAGATGCCATTTCCTCTGTAGGCCATTTAGACAATTTCCGAATCCGAATTTATCTCTTGAGGATCTTCCCTTTGGTTGTCTCCAGCCATTCCTAAGGGCAGCTGACACCTCCTATGCACTGAAGCCAGATCACTTTTCCTAAAACAGTGCTTCGTCTCAGTCACTCTTCAGCTTCAACAGCATCAGTGGCTTTCTATTGCTACAGGACAAAACCCAAACCCATTCTGTTTGCATTCAAAGAGCCACATGGTCTATCCCTAAACTACCCATTTCGTTGTATCTCCAACTCTGCCCCTTTCCAAATAATTCCCCCCAAAAACGTGTTTACTCACTGATTTATGAATGCATATTACTACAGTCTGCTTCTAATTCTGGACTTCTCTTCACCATGCTCTGTGGGACCTAGGTTTTTGTGCTTGGATGAAGTAGTTCATGGAAATTGTCCATGAAGAAGACATGGTCTGAAATCCAGGATCCTCTGTGTGGTCTTGAGCCCTGTTAGATGTTCTGAGCCTTGGTTTTCTCATTGGGAAAAACAAGGATGAAAATCATATTTACATCTCCAGGCTGCCTTCCTGCCTGTCTCAGTGTGGCTGCCAGGTCCAAGGCCCGTGGAGATCGTTGGGTGAGGGACTGTAACAGTCTGCTCGGTCCCCCAGGGACTTTAATGAGGGCATTTGAGACTCTGGTTCCTTGTTAAAATTTTTAAGGCTGGGCACGGTGGCTCACGCCTGTAATCCCAGCACTTTGGGAGGCTGAGGTGAGCAGATCACCTGAGGTCAGGAGTTTCAGACAAGCCTAGCCAACATGGTTAAACCCCCTCTCTGCTAAAAATACAAAAATTAGCCAGTCATGATGCATGCCTGTAGTCCCAGCTACTTGGGAGGCTAAGGCAGGAGAAATCACTTGAACCTGGGAGGTGGAGGTTGCAGTGAGCTGAGATCGTGCCGTTGCACGCCAGCCTGGGCGACAGAGGAGACTTCGTCTTTAAAAAAAAAAAAAAGTTTTTAAAATGTACTGATGATCTATTTCAAGTATACAGAAAGAATATAACATAATCATTTATTCACCACCCAAATTTAATGAATAATATTTTGACAGTTTTGCTTCAGAGAGCTATTCAATATAAAAATAAACAAAGCATTGCAGATATAGTTCAAGATACACCTTCACCCACCCCCTCCTGTCCCCCAAGGGACCACTGTCCAGAGGGTCATCCTTCCCCTGTATTTTTATTTTTCTACCATATGTAGATGGCCCTAAGTGATGTCTGGTATTGTTTAGTGTTTGAAAATTTTATATACATTGTATCATATCGCATGGATCCTCTCATTGGATAATTTGAATGGTGAATGAACGACTTTGCAATTTGCTTTCTTTCACCCAACATACTTTTGCAATTTATCCATGTTAGTACATGGCATGGCATTTCATTCATTTTAACTGTTCTCCGTGTAAGGGAGACCCAGAAAAGTTACTGAGTAGTGACAAGTTCTGTGAGACGGGTTTGCACAGGGCAGCCGGGGCTCCTGGCACTCCCTGTGCAGTCAGAGAGGCACATGAGATGTTTAAGAGGAGATTCTCTGGGAGCTGAGCATTAAGCGAGACAGATGCAGAGGCCTTGTCTGCCACCCGGCGGGGCTTCGGCTTTGTTTTGGGGCAGTGGGAAACCTGACTCAAGTTTATGTTTTAGAAAGATTGCTCTGGTCCCAGTACGGAAACTGGCCAGGGATAGGGATGAAGAAAGGAGGCAGGACTCACTTGAGAGGCTGCTACGGCAACCCAAAAGAGCCAGAAAGGGTGGGAAAGAGACCGGACGGGGCGGGGTGTGGGGTGAGGCCAAGAGAAGGCTTAAGGCTGACACCCGGCTGGCTGGCTGGCTGGTGACTTTGCGTTCTGGGACTTCGTGGTCTGGGAGGTATATGGCAACTGGAACAGGTGTGGAGGAAATGGCGAGGCCAGTGTGCGAGCTCAGCTGAAAACGGTGGCCCAGAGTTCAGAGGTGCGCGCAGGGCTGGGGTAGAGCGCCCCGCAGCGTGGGAGCAGGAGAAGCGGTGGGCTGGGCGAAATGCTTGGGCAGCGTGTGCTGGCTTGGAAGCAGAAAGAGCCATAGTTGTTGAGACAATTTAATTTACCAGAAAAGGCAGTTGTTGAGACAATTTAATTTATCAGAAGAGGCATTTTCACTGTTCTATATATATTTTTAAAAACCTCTCTGGCAAAATTCCAAACATACAAAGTGGGTAAGCTAAAAATTCTTTACCCAGAAACACACCCAGAATCTCCCCGGGTGGCTGTTCCGTTTGGGATGCAGGGAACACATGGATGTTTTGGCTGCTCTCTGGGCCTGGCAGCTGGCCTGCACTGTGGCTGCGGGGGGCCAGGCCTGGGGTCTTCCTAGGATGCACGGTGCTGGTCTGTTGTAGGCATTCAGGAAATATTTGTGCAAGGAACGAACACACTGAGTGGAAGGTGATGATGCCTGACTCTGCAGCCTCTTCTGCCCGGGCGAGTGAGGATGGCTCATCCATGGGTGCCTAGAGGGAGCCCTCCACACCCCCAGGGGGAACATCTGCCTGCGCCCCCTTGGCTGAGGTTCTGTTATCCTCCGGAGACGAAGCCACCAGTTAGCTATCACTAGAATTCCGTAGAAGCATCCTCCCAGCGGGGCGTCTCCCCCAGTCTCCCTCGTGGCTCCCTTCGCCCTGTAGTGGAAGGGCACTCGCATGGCTTTGCCAGGAAGGGTCTTCTGGGCTGTGGTGAGCTAGGGCAGCCTGGAAGGGCCCTGCAGTGCCCAGGATGGCCTCTGTGTGGAGTTGTGATTCTGACTTGTTTTCTGCCCTCTGATGGCTGGAAAAGCTCGTCCCAGGACAGCTGGCTCAACCCTCCCTCGCTGCCCACAGAGGTACTAAGAGGAAACACTTTTTTGTGTGTGAAATGGCTGTGGGGTCCTGGCATTCACATACTCCTTCTGAGTTGGAGGGAGATGGGCTGGGTTGTCTTCCCCTCAAAGATGCAGCAAAAGTGACCTAGAGAGATGAAGTAGCTTCCCAGAGCCCAGGCCTCAGCCTCCAGCTGCCTTCCCGGCCGAGCAAAGAGGAGCAAAGTCTGGGAATAGCTGATGAGCGATTTAAGTGGGGGCCCCAGCCTCACAGCCTGGCCTCTATCCCTGGGGTTCTTAACCCTGTCTGCACATCAGAAGCACTAGGAGAGCCTCTGGTGGGGAAAAAAGAATCCCAAGCTCCACCCTAGACCAAGTAAATCAGCACTCTGGGGTGGGCCTGTTGGTCTGTGTTTTCAAGAGCTCCCGGTGCTATTGTGCAGCGAGGGTTGGGAACCTTTGTCTTTCAGCCTCTACTCATGCAGGCTCTGCTCTGCTATCTGCAGAGATGGGCACCCAGGCTCTTGGAGGGAACCAGAGCAATCCAGGCCAAGCAGCTCAGTGCTCAGACTGGAAAGACCCTGAAGACAAGACTGACATCCCCTTTAGACTAGGCACGGGCTCAGGGCTGGGACTAGAACTCTTCTTCAGTTAGCTTCTGATGCAAGGACTGGCTACTCTTCCTGCTGTATTTCCCGCTCGACCTGCACTCAGCTGAGGGCCACAAGTACAGCAAACACCTGCTTAGTTATGGGTATCCATCGTGCAATGAAATGGGAAGGAGCACCAACTCTGTGTCAGGCACTTTGCATAGATTATCCTATTTGTCTTTGAAACAACTGAGTGAGATGGGTGAAATGGTTATTCCAGTTTTACAGACAAGGAAGTCAAAGCCCCAAAGGGGTTATGCACCTTTCTCGAGATTGCATAGTCCATGGGTCAGCCAGGATTGGAACCCAGAGGCACCTGACCCATGATTCCCTGGTGCTTCCTGGCACCTCCTGGCTCTGTGGTGCCCTTGGAGAAAGGTGGTGAACTCCTTACTGCTCCCTTTCTCCTTTTGGATCAAGGGGGTCTGAGAACCTGCCAGTCTCTGCTGGGCCCGCTCGTGCCTGGTCAGAACTATTAGGGCTGAGCCTCTTGAAGGGGAAGGAGGAGATGAGGTGTGGACCGTGAGGACCAGGAGCTGAGGCAGCTAAAACATACCCCCCCAATGCCACCAGGAACACAGGCTGTAGACACGCTCAGCCTACCACGACCGAATTCAAGTCCCAAGTCAGGCAGGGAATGGTGTCCAGCCGGGCAGGGGCGCTCCCAGCTCAGCCCACTGCTCCCCGCTGGGGCCTCAGCGGCACCTCCTCCTGACAGGCCAGCTTGGGAGCCCAGCGGCTCGCCCCAGCCCTCCACATCCTTGGCCTCAGGCAGCCTGACCCCAGCGTCAGGGACAATTTTTGCCCCTTTCTTGGATGATTCCTTGGAAGTTTGTGTTAATGAGAAGTACAAAGGGATCACAGAGCTCCTGGGGGAGGGGAGGCAGCAGACCTACTGGAATTTGTGGCCACAATGAAAGAGATGGGAAGCACCAAGTAGCATTTCATTTTCAGTTCTTTTCTGTGTTTTTTTTTTTTTTACTTTTATTTTTTTTCTTGATTTTTGAGACAGCGTCTTGCTCTATTGCCTGGGCTAGAGTACAGTGGTGTGATCTTGACCCACTGCAGCCTCGACTTCTCAGGCTTAAGTGATTCTCCCACCTTGCAATCTCCTGAGTAATAGAACTACAGGTACGCACCACCATGCCCAGCTAATTTATGTACCTTTTGTAGAGACAGGGTTTCGCCATGTTACCCAGACTAGTCTCAAACTCCTGGGTTCAAACAACCCGCCTGTCTCAGCCTCCCAGAGGGCTTGGATTACAGGCATGAGCCACCATGCCCCGCTGCAAGTACCATTTCAAACCCTTATTAGACATCTCCTGTCTTTTTTTTTTCTTTCTCCCCATCGCTTTCTGACTCTGTTTTCTCTCTTCCTCTTTTCCTGGTTATGATCTCTTTCCCTCTGCCTCTATCCCTATCTGAACCCTCAGGATGAGCTGCTGGATGAGGGTTTCTGGCCAGGCCTGGGATCCTTTCTCTTGCTGCTCTCATTCCTTTTTGTGAATCACCATCATGTGTATGTTAGTTACCACCTAGGTAGGTACTTGTGGTATTACAGATGCTGATAATGAGCAGGTGTTTGGAGGATCCAGAGTGGGTAGCATTGATGATTTCGTCTTGAAAAGTTTACTCATTTGCTAGGTCTAAGCGCAGCTTATGCCAGTTACCATGCCTCACCTGCCACGTGGCTGTGACAAATTTTTGAGACCAAAAACAATCTGAATCTGGAAGTCCTTGCTGGTGCTAAGGGAAGGATGAAACTCAGGAGGTGGGGTTGGGGCTGGTGTATCCACACTGTGCTCCTGCTGCTTCTACCCTCTGTTGGCTTTGTCTCTGGTGATGTGATCTAAGCGACCCTGCTGGTGGGATAGATACTGGGATTGCAGAAAGGTGGTTTCACTGGGGGCCCCAGGAGTCCCAGGAGCCAGGGATGCTCCCTAAGTGGCCTGTCTCAGCAGCATGAGAGCCTTGAGGACAGGAATCTCTCTCAGCCAACTCTGTGTCCTCCAACACCAGCATGGAGTTTGCTGTGGGCGTGAGCTCAATATGTTTGCTAAATGAATGCATGAAGGATGAATCAAACAGTAAAAAAAAAAAAAAAAAAATAGTACAAGAGAAAGGCTCTGGAACTTACATGGAGGTGTGGAGAGCCCAAGCCTCTCAGCTGCTTATCTGCAGCCGCCTGGGTGATGGATACTCCCCAGGCCTCCCTCCAGAGAGGCGCCGACCTTCCTGTTGGCAGCAGTTCCCAGGTATTCCGTCTGTGCAGAATGGCAGAGGATCGCACAATGCCTGCGTGGAGGCCCAGCCCAGGGTGGGGCCAGCTTGCAAGCCCAGTCAGACCTTCTTGGGAAGAAGGAAGGAAGGAAGGGTTGCAACTGAGAAGAAACTGTGGCTTTGAAAGTTTTCCTCCAGGGTTTTTTTGTTTGCAAGGAGTGGAGATGCTTAGGGAGGCATTATATACTTGACAAAAGAGTACAGCTGGGTCAGTGGTAAAATCAGAGAGCATGTCTTTCCCACAGCAGGTCAGCAGGGCTAGCTTTGTCTGTGAGTGCTCATGTGCTGGGAAGACGTTGCAACCTCTGGTAATAACAGCTCTGTAGTCCTTAGAATTTTTTTTTTCTTTTTTGAGAAAAGTACATGTGCTTCTTATTACCTATGTCCGCAGCGCAGATGTAGGTGAGTAACATTTAAAGCAGGATCCAGATAGCTGGGACCAAGTCTCCTGACCTGTTCTTTCTGACTGCAGGTTTGAGAGGAAGACTGGGGAATCTGGCAGTGTTGACCAGAAATTCCTGCAGGTCTGCTGAAATCTGGGTGGGGATTCACTGACGTGAAACACACATGGACAGTCATACAACCCAACTTATGGGGCCAAAAAGCAAGACTGACTTGACCTTGAGCAAAATCCTCCTTTGCTTCAGAACTATGCACCAGGCAAGACACATTTAGGGACATAGGAATATGGATTTCTATTTGTTAAAAAATGATACAGTTGTTTCTCATCAGGCTTTCCCAGTTATAGCACATAGGATTACAGTGACCTCATTTTTGATCAATGGCCAGTGCATCAACTGTCTGGTGGAATAATCTATTAACTGGGCACCTGCCAATTGTCTAGAATAGGAACTAGTATAGGCATATGTTTTAAAAAGTGATAACATTGTTATGAGCCCTGCAGAGACAAGGGGATGGAAGCCCAAGCAGGTCAGCACTGGCTCTGAAGTCAGTTTGGGATGACGGACTGCATTTTTCAGTAGACTTGCTGCCCTGTGACTGACCTCCCTCTCTCCCTGCATTAATTATATGGTATTTAAAGGCAAACCAACAAACCACTTAAGAGTCTTGGCACCCGGGCATGTGGAATCTGGATGAGTGACCTTCGCTGGGTCACACACAGCCGCTATTGGAACACAGTTCTCCCAGTTCCCCATCCAGTACCCCGTGCCCCTTGCCCCCTCCAAGTCCCTTGTGACCACCCGTGTTTTTGATGAGTCATCACTGACATCCGGGTGTTGATTCTACTGCGAAGAGGCCCCTTATGGCACTGGCTGGTGGAGGAGGCAGTTATACTGTTAGACAGCCCACCAGCAGGCTAAGTTTCAGACTTTTAGGGATCCATGTCTTAATCCTGAGTGTAAAAAGACTTAAGGTGTTACAAGCACCACATGCGTCATCTAAACTCGCATCTGCAACCAGTGGCTGATTGAGAGGTGGCAGTGGCTGTGGACACCAGGAAGCCATGAGGAGAAGGACCAACCTCAGCAGGCCCAGGACTTGTGGGCCTTTGGATGGAAAGAACTTCACTTGCAGAGAAGTTATCATGTGTGTAATCAGACACTGCTTATCTGTAATAGTGAGGATAGTGGCAGCCAGCCTTTGGTGAGCATCACCATATGCCAGGCACTGTTTTTTGTACTTTACATGTATTAATTCATTTAAACTCTTGCAAAAGAAGCAGATACTAACATTCCCGTTTCACAGCGGGGAAACAGAGGTGGTGAGAGGTAGTACCTCACCTGCCATAGGTAGAGTTGAGAATCAAGTCACACTGGGCACAGTGGCTCACTCCTGTAATCCCAGCACTTTGGGAGGCTGAGGTAGGAGGATCACTTGAGCCCAGGAGTTTGAGACCAGCCTGGGCAACACAGTGAGACTTCATCTCTACAAAATATTTTAAAAATTAGCTGGGTATGGTGGTGCATGCCTGCTGTCTCAGCTACTCAGAAGGCTATCGCAGGAGGAATCACCTGAGCCCAGGAGTTTGAGGTCACGGCTGTGCACTCCAGCCCGGGCAACAGAGCAAGAACCCTGACAGAAACAGAGAGAGAGAGAAACGAATATTACCAGTACCATTGCTTCTCCCCAGTTGCATCTCCACAGCAGTCACTCTTAGACTTTTGGTTATTTATGTCCCTGCTTTTGTTAGTAGAGTTGATTCTGAGTCCCAAGCTGTGCCAGGAAAGGGCATATGTATGTGTCTGGGCAGCCAGAGGGGCCATTATAGGCATGGGTTTCTAGATGACTGGAGGGAGTGCTTGGGAGAGCGAGCTGCTCTGTATTTTGCTTCTAAGCTCCTCATTGCCTACCTCTAGCCCTCAGGAGTGGGTCAAACCAGAACACGGCCTGGAGGCCAGGCCGGGTGACTTACTCCTGTAACCCCAGCACTTTGGGAGGCCAAGGCCTCCATCTCTCACACCCACATCCAGAAATACCTGGTGCTGCCAGTTCCTGAGACCTCTGAGAATTTGGAGGGCTAAATCAGATTGGCTCTCAGATTTTCCCTCTGCTGACTCGACATTCCCTTTTCTTGGGTCTGATATCTGCACCACTGGACCATCTACTTTTTAACTTCTAAAATTTTGTTGCTGTGTTCTGTTTTCCCCATTCTTACAGATTTATATCCTTTTAAAAATTTCTTTGATGGGTGCGTGGCTCGCTTCTAATCCCAGCACTTTGGGAGACCAAGGTGAGAGGATCACTTGAGTCCAGGAATTTGAGACTAGCCTGGGCAGCATAGTGAGACCCCACCTCTAAAAAAAAAAAGTTCTTTGATGTATATTGGTGGGATATGAGGAGGAAATAAAATTAGGTATGTGTATTCAGTCTACCATCTTAACTGATAAATAAGTCTGGTATTCACATTTTTCAATGACAAACTAACCATACTTAAACATTTTTTAAATTAGAGAATTTTATTATTTCCACTCCAGAAAGTATCATTTTTCATCTAGAAAGGTGTATTAGTGTCCCTTTTTGTGAGAGATCATTGTCTCTCTTGCTCGGGCAAACTTTACAGTCCTAGATTCAGGACTGTGATCACTGTGGATTCTACCCCTGATTCTAGGGATCATTTGTGGAAATCTGAATAGTGCTTTCTAAACAGATTTCTGAGTCTTTTTGAAGTCATTTGGGATGATATCATGGAAGAGATATGAAAAAGGTATTTTCTCTTGGTGGATTGCTGCAATATGACTTCTGACTGTGTCATAATAAATATTTGAGACTGCTTGTTACTTTCAGTAGGTGTTACCTTCTGGGTTGATAATTAAAGCAGTCAAAAAACTGTGAATTTGCATGGTGACACCCTTCCAAAGTGACTGTAAGAGCTTTCTTCCCTGACTTTTGAGGATTTGCATACAGCAGAGAAGCAAGTTTTAGGTATCACTCCAGGGGAAATAGTGATTTCATGCTTGAAATATGTGGGAACAGTATCTAAAGAAAAAGCTTAAGTTTTCTAAAGAAGATCTTATAATAGTTGGATACACTTGTAATTAGAAAATCCCACTGCGGGGCCGGGTGCAGTGGCTCATGCCTGTAATCTCAACACTTTGGGAGGCTGAGGTGGGTGGATCACTTGAGGTCAGGAGTTCAAGACCAGCCTGGCCAACACGATGAGGCCCTGTCTCTACTAAAAATATAAAAATTAGCTGTGCATGTTGGCTTGTGCTTCTAGTCCCAGTTACTTGGGAGGCTGAGGCAGGAGAAGAACCTGGGAGGCAAGGGCTGTAGGTAGCCAAGATCACGCTGCTGTACTCCAGCCTGGGTGACAAATCAAGACTCTGTCTCAAAAAAGAAAAAAAAAAAAAAAAAAAAAAAAAAGCTAATTTGACATCAGGGTTTACTAGGAACAAATATAAGCAGAGAAATGGTCTACTTAGAAATGAAACCTTAGATAGAAGCGGGAAAATGTATTTATTCCTGAAAAGATTTTTCCACAGTGCGTCATAAAGTTGTGTCTTACTGTCATTCAGTCCCTGACTCATTCATTTCTGTTGTCCTTCCTTGGCCAATTTGTCTCTTTATCTCTGTATTTCTTTGTCTCCTCCCCACCTTGACTTCCCTCACTCCTCCACTCTAATCAGCTCACTGAAAAACTTTTCCCGAGTCCTCCAATATGCAAACCCAAAGCTAGAAATTTAGGATACACACAAGAATAAGGCGATCTCTTCCCTAACCAAATCATCACCATTTCCTGGTTCAGTCTTTTAAAGGAAAATATGCAAGTTGCAGGCAGAGGAGAGTGTAAGAACCTTGACCCTGGGGTTTCAGAGAGGTCTTCAAGGAGAGAGTGATGTGAGCGTATCACACAAGGGTTCACTTGGTAGAAAACTGGGGATGGTGATCCCAAGGAGTGGGAACAGCATATGTGAGGACTCAGCACACATGGAAGAATTCAGAAAGTGCAGGAAGGTAGGTGTGCTGGGGCAGGGTGCAGGGAGAGAGGGCCAAAAGCGAACAGGGCCTTTTCAGGTTCAAGAGAGAGTCCTTCCCAGTTCGGTGAGAAGGTGCTTCAAAGTGAGGAGGCAGAGGGAGGCTCAGGGAACTCTCAGCCTGGAAGCTTCTAGGGCTTCCAGGATCGGCTTGTATCACAGGCCGTGGTGAAAAGCAGAATAGTAGCTTGTCTCTGTTCAGATCACAGCCATTATTTTTCACGTATAGTTTATCAGGACATGGCCCCATTGAAGATCAAGGAGCATCTGTATTTCTAATATTTCCGTCCAGTATTCTTGCCTTGCATATTTCTATTCATATGTGTGAGTAGATAGTACCTACTAAATTATAATTTTGACTTAGTTTTATTAAGAATAATATATGTTTAATTTTAAAATATGATGTCTAAGAGCTATTTCTGTATAGCCTTTTTTCCATCCTTTTTCATTTTAAAACGTAATTGAGCTCATATAGTATATAATATTTTTCAAGTTAAAACTAATGTAGTAACATTCAGAAGTCCCAGATGGAATGTACTGTAAACAGAGGCTTGATGACATATCTTGAGAATTTTCTTAGTCTTTCTTGTTAGAAAAGCAAACAAACAAACAAAATAACCAGGAATAACTTTAAAATTCAACATAAGTTTTAAAGATACAGAAATCATAAAAGCTGAGTAAAAGGTCAATAGGCTTTTCTTTGAATCGGGGAAGGGGTTAAATCAGATTTGCTCTCTGGAGCCCTGCTTGGGGTTAGGGTGGACACAAACGGGGAGGGACTGAGGCAGGGGACCTTCAGAGGCAGTTGCAATTGTCCAGTCTAGAGAAGACACAGTCTGGACCCATGCAGCCAAGCTGGGGCAGCAATGAAGACCAGATGCAACTTGAGAGACAGTTTTGTGATCTCATTCTCTTGATTTGTTTGTACATGCCTCTTAAGTGTTTCCATTACCGCCCTTCTTACCCCACCTCCCATCCCGTCTTTTGTCCACCACCCCCGTCGGAAATGCACACACACTTGTTAAACTCAAACAAAATTTATTTTAATCAATGAAAACATTGGTTAATTTTTTGTCTCATTAGTTTATAATCCAAAATAAAGATGAAAAAATTTAAAAAGGTCCAAGATCCTGCAGTAAGTATTTACCTTACCTGAACCACTGGCTATGTGAGTGGGTCTACACGTAGACCCATGCACAATCACAGGCACTGATGGCCTGGCCCTGAGATACTGGAGAGAAAGCAGCCAGCACCATGTCTGGCATGTGAACTCAAACACTTTACTGCCGCTGGTAAATCTTGGCCAGCCCCATCCATGATTCAGTGACGCATGCCTTCTCACTCTGAACTAAATTCATTTGCATGGTTTCTTGCATCTTTTGTATTTTTAGTCTTTTTCCACGCATGGCCTCTCCCATTGGATGGCAGACTCCCTCATTACAGCACGGCAGCTCAGCCACATGTCCCGAGAGAGCATGAAGAGGCAGCCGGCTGGGGTCTCTGCCTGGCCCGGGGCCTGGATTATCTCTGTATGTGGCCACCATTTGCATGTGAAAATCACGTCTGGCTCTCAAGTCTGTGGCCCAAACAACAGTCTCTTTCACCCTGAGCATACGGTCTAGGAATGTGAAGGGAAATTCCCCTTGCTTCTCTGAGAATATGTGCCAGTTTTCTGAAAAATTAAAAATAATTAGAGTTATGAACGTTTTGTTTTTTTTTTGCAAGAGTAAGCAATAATGATTAAGAAAAGTGGTTCATCAACTGCTACCCAGCTTAGTCCTTTCAAAATCCTTTCTTTTTTTTTTTCAATTGTACTTTAAGCCCTGGGGCACATGTGCACATCCCACAGGGTTTAGGTACACACATGCCATGATGGTTTGCAGTCTCCATCCCCCTGTTGCGTACATCAGACATTTCTCCCAGTGCTTTCTCTCCCTAGACTCCCCGCCCCCCGCTGTCCCTCCCCTAGCTCCCCACCCCCTAACCTACCCCAGTGTGTGATGTTCCCCTCCCTGTGCCCACGTGTTCTCATTGTTCAACACCCACCTATAAGTGAGAACATATGGTGTCAAACTTACTTCTGATAGGCCATCGGATTTTTATATCAGATGTCTACATCTATTCCTGTATCAGAATCTTACAGGGCCCTTACCAGACATTCTTTACCAAATGGTCTGGATAAAATTAATACTTTTTAAAACGCTGAGTATATTTCTGCTTGTAAGCAGAGAAGAAAGTAAAGTGGAATAATTGATTAAGATGAGAAAAAAGTTCTGGGTCAGTTCACTTTGCTGTACATTTCTTGAATGTAAGATTTGAAGGTGGTGTGGTGAGGAAGGAAAGTAACACAGTAGCCCCCAACCCACGGTTTTGCTTTCCGTGGTTTCCGTTACCCGTGGTCTACCGCAGTCTGAAAACATGAAATGGAAAATTCCGGAAACAAACAGTTCATAAGTTTTAAATTGACTGCCATTCTGAGTAGCATGATGAAATCTTGTGCCGTCTCGCCCTGGACGTGAAGCCCCCTTTGTCCCGGGTAGCCACACTGTACACACTACCCGCCATCAGTCACATAGTACCCGGCTTGGTTATCAGATCAGCTGTCAAGTAGCAAAGGGCTTGAGCTCAAGGCCAACAATACCAAGTGCTATGTCACAGTGCCTGCGTCATCCGCCTCACTTCATCTCCGTGTAGGCATTTTATCGTCTTACATCATCACAAGAAGCAGGGTGACTATTTTGAGAGAGACACGTCCACGTAACTTTTATTATAGTATATTGTTAGAGTTGTTCTATTTTATTATTAATTATTGTGGTTGATATGTTACTGTGCCTGATTTATAAATTCAACTTTGGCCAGGCACGATGGCTCACGCCTGTAATCCCAGCACTTTGGGAAGCCAAGGTGGGCAGATCACCTGAGGTTGAGAGTTGGAGACCAGCCTGACCAACATGGAGAAGCCCTGTCTCTACTCAAAATAGAAAACTAGCCGGGTGTGGTGGCTCACACCTGTAATCCCAGCTACTCGGGAGGTGAGGCAGGGGAATAACTTGAACCCAGGAGGTGGAGGTTGCAGTGAGCTGTGATTGTGCTATTGCACTCCAGCCCAGGCAACAAGAGCTAAACTCTGTCTCAAATAAAATAAAATAAGTAAAAATAAATTAATTAAACTTCATCATAGATATGTATATATAGGAAAAAACATGGTGTATGTAGGGTTAGGTACTATCCATGGTTTCAGGCATCCCCTGGGGGTCATGGGATGTACCCCTGATGGATAAGGGAGGGGGGATACTGTAATAGCTAATGTTTATTGAGCATTCTTTATGTGCCAGGTGCTGCACTAAGCATTTTATGTCTCGTTATATCGTAACAATACCCTGGGGTCCCTGTGCTGTTATTGTCCGTATGATAAAGATGAGATAAATGAGGTTCAGAGAGGTTATCTTGCCCGGCAGTTATCCAGCTGGTAAGCAATGGAGCCAGAATTTGAGCCCTGGCTTCTGACCTCAGGGTCCATGTCCTTAACCATCAAGCTCACATTGTTTCCAGCTGCTGGGCACCTGCTCTTCACCTGCTCTTCACTGACTGAATTAGAAAACAAGCAGGACACATAAGTCCCATGAGGGCATGGCATTTAAAATGCATTTTGTGAAGTTACTAACTAGTGAGGTGAAAGGGGACGGTAGTTAAAGTATTTTACATTGGGAGGCTTAAAGCCAGCCTTCTCTCTACCACTGTCTGTGGGACCCTGGGCCAACACCCTAATATCTGTGGGTGTTCAGTTTCTTCATAGTAAATCGTGACTTTAAAATTCATCATCTGGCCAGGCACGGTGGCTCATGCCTGCACGGAGACCGAGATGGGGGGAACACCTGAGGTCAGGAGTTCAAGAGCAGCCTGGCCAACATGGTGAAACCCAGCCTCTACTAAAAATGCAAAAATTAGCTGAGTGTGGTGGTGCACACCTGTAATCCCAGCTACCTGGGAGGCTGAGGCAGGAGAATCACTCAAACCTGGGAGGCGGAGATTGTAGTGAGCCGAGATCACATCACTGCACTCTGGCCTGGATGAGACAGTGAGACTTCGTCTCAAAAAAAAAAATACATATGTGTGTGCGTGTATATATATATATATATATATACACACACACAAACACATAAATTTCATTATCTCTTAGAAGTCAGTGGGCTGCCCAGCCAGGGACAGAACTTTGTGCGACACTTGCCCAACTCCTCGTATTTGTCTTGTTCTTCCCAGCATGGGAGATGTGCCCTAAATGAAGAAGCACAAGAACATGCTGTTGAGAAGAGTCCCTCAATTGGGACCATCCTTTGGTGTCTCTGAAAGTAACAAAACGAGGCATCAGAAACTGCAGAAAGAAGCACCGATGGTAGCTGAGAGAGTTTGATAGGCAGCTATAGAAAATCCCCATACTTTGGATGTTGAGGGCACCCAGTGCTGAGTAGGAAATGCAGAGGTCATTGTTTTTCAGGCTGTAAGAACCTCAAGCACAGGAATCCCATCTTATTGCCATTTTATTCCAGCATCTTGGAAAGTAATGTGCACATGGTTGGCTCTCTGTAGCACTTTGCTGAGTGGCTGACTGGGAAACACACCATAGTGGATCAGCATCCAGTGAGGCAGATGGATGGACACAGTCCTAGGAAACGTAATCTGAGCAGCTTGTGAAAGTGTGATAAAAGTTGCAGGAGAATGGAGTTGATAGAACAGACTGTCAGAGTGCTGTCTCCAAAGAAGGGGAGTGACAGGGCGGACGGAGCGCCTGGCGGCACACACACCTGTTCCACCTCCCTTTCTTTCTTCCTCTCATCCTCCCACCCCATAGGTAGTCATTGAAACCCCTGGGGCGCCAGGAGATAGGCTCCAGGATACAGCAGAGAATAGGATAGTGATGGCCCCTGCCCTGATGAAACAGGGACTCAGTGTCAACCATGCTTCTTGTTAGCTGTGTGGCTATGGGCAAGTCACCAAAACCCTTTGAGTTTGCTCATCTGTCTAATGGAAAGAAATACCTTCCTGGAAGGGTGTTCTTTTAAGGATTAGAAATAATATGTCTGCCCAGTGCAGTGGCTCACACCGGTGATCCCAGCACTTTGGGAGGCCAAGGTGGGTAGGTCACCTGAGGTCAAGAATTCGAGAACAAGCAGACCAACATGGAGAAACCCTGTCTCTACTAAAATTATAAAATTAGCCAGGTGTGGTGTTACAAACCTGTAATCCCAGCTACTCAGGAGGCTGAGGCAGGAGAATTGCGTGAACCCTGGAGGTGAAGGTTGCAGTGAGCCGAGATCATGCCATTGCACAACAGCCTGGGGGAAGAGAGCGAAACTCTGTCTCAAAAAAAAAAAAAAAAGAAAAGAAAAGAAAAGAAATGAAAAATAATATGTCCAAAATAGTTATTTTTTCTTCAAGTGTTCAGGGGAGGGGTAGTTTCTTCTTCCCCGCCACCCCCTCCCCCACCAACTGTTTTCCAGAAAATAAGCACTTACTGGATATTATAAAGAACAACTTTTGGGTTTTATTATTTTGAAGATGATTTCTTCTGTTAAACTTCTTCCTGCGTCCTCTTGAGCTGGCAGAAATCAAAATGCTAGATTTTTTAAAGTATGACACTTTAGAATCCTGACTGCTAAAAATGAAAAACATTCTTAAGTAAATAAAATAACAGTTTCAAACAGTAAATCTGTAATGACCGAATGAGCACCATTTTAAACTTACACATGACAGAGTGATCATGGCATGAGTAATGAGCATGATATATTCTGAAGTTACTGAAGTAATCAAGGGACTTGGTTATGGCTGAAAGCAAACAAGCAACAGCCGCCAAACAAACCTATATACATTTCTATTTTTTTGCCTCAAATTTCTATTTGAAACAAAAGGAAAGTCACTTCTTGCTTTCTCTGTCCCAGTAACTCTGGGTGGCAGCCACTTTTCAGAGCAGTTCTCCTGGAGCAATTACTCTGCAATCCCAAATTCCTACTATGAACAAATCTGCTCATACATTATCAGGGAAGAAATACTGGAACCTGGATTTTAGTCCTGACTCTGCCTCTTCCTCAATCCTTGACCTTGGTGAAATCACCTAAGCATCAGTTTCCTCCTCTAGAACACGGGGAATAATATCTGCCTCACCGATTATTTAGAGATTAAATGAGGTAATCAAATGTATTTCCTCAATTCCAAGTCACCATCAATTTTAAGTCACACCAAATTTTCAGGTGGAAAATACCATTACATTAAGTCTTCCTGTTGCTTGTGAGACATCCAAATTTCAGAAAATCAAAATGTTTTTAAAAAGTTATGCTCAAAATGAGGAACTACTATAAATAAATTGCCTTGGCAAAGGAAGATTCTAAATCAATGTATGACAGTCTTACTGTGGTGGCCATCCACCCTGGGCAGAGGATCTGCAATCTGTGCCCGGGTTTCCCTGTCACCACCACTCTGCTAAGCAGGGCTGCCCCTTCAGCATTTCTCTTGAGACCCACCCACAATCCCAAATCAGATGCCAAAACCAGTATGGATTGGACACCAGGATGAGCCCAAACCAATCCACGCTGGCTTGGCGTCTGACTTGGGATTCTGCACCTTGCAGAGAATCAGAAAGTATCTCCACGATTTCTTTTGGATGGGGCTGTTCTTGCCTTTCCATGAGTTTCTTTTACACCTGACCTAGAGCCTCTCAACCATTTTCATGTCACTGCATAGCCAGAAAATGATAATATTTGTACAGCACTCCAGGGAAAAGGGAGGAATGGTTGGGCCAAGAGGCCAGTGACTTCACCATCTGGAACCCATTCAGTCAGGGGATTCCAGTGTGGCCCACCTTCTCCAATTAGTCTCCTCATTGAAAAAGAGAGAGGAGGAGGAAGAAATCAAAATACTAGATTTTTTAAGGTATGATACTTTAGAATCCTGATTGCTAAAAATGAAAAACATTCTTAAGTAAATAAAGTAACAAATTCAAACAGTAAATCTGTAATGACCGAATGAGCGCCATTTTAAACTTAACACATGCCAGAGTAATCATGGCATGAGTAATGAACATGGTACATTCTAGAATAAATATTTTTAACACAGAGTCCTTGAGCCCCTGAAGTTGCATGCAAAACTGTATGTAAATAAGGAGGAAGAGGAAGAGAAAAGAAGGTAACCCTGGTAATGTTCACTGTTTTTTGCTTTAGAATTTTAAGGGCACTTTCGTTTTTTGAAGCGTCTTTATAATAATGGTCTGGTATTATGATTAAAATACCCTTGGGCCTGAAGTGCCATAAACAAACAAGTTGCAATACTGCAGTACTTGTGTATGCCTCAGAATCCGAGGACACTTGGTGTGTGCGTGTGTTTCCTAACCACCTGAAGCCTGGGAGTCTTGATTGTAAGAAGTGCTCCAGATATCTCTTATCATGAGTTTTAAGTCAGATCTGGCTGTCTTCCAGGCCCTCAGGAAGTTTCACCTGGCACTGTACCTTTCATGTCCTGCACTTCTCATTCTATTTTCCCCTGTAAAGGTAAGCTTTTTGATGCAGTAGTCCAAACCCTTGTCTGTGTGCTCAGTCCTGCTCCCTAGTGTACAAGAATCGCACTGCAAGGAGTAGAGAATCAGCTGACCTGCAGACCAGAAGCTCGGCCTCTCAGGCTTGCAATTTTCTCTACAACAGTGTGTCTCAGCATTTGGTTTGGGAATTTTCTGTATCAGAATTATCTAGAAACTCGTTAGAAAAACAGCCTGACCCATATTCTCAAGTTTTGGACTAGTAATCTACATTCTAAATAAGCATACTGGTAATTCCTATGTACATTCAGATTTGGAAACTACCACGTATATGGGATTTATGAATCTTACAGATCTGTAAAGGGTTAATTTGACGCACATATTGTTACCTGGGTCAAAGGCCTTTTACTGCATAACCATCCACATACACAATGGGCCCCTTGGAGGAACCAGCCTTGCTTCCAATACCACTGTTGGGGTAGTAACCAGAGAATGGTGCTCAGGTCCCCAAATTCTGTCAATGAAGCCAATGGCACAATTAAAGCTCGATGTGATGACTTGAATACACATGAGATTCTACACATCCCACCCTCATTTTAATTTTATCTGGCAGTTGAAGTGTTTTTGCTTTGGCCATTATGGGCCTCCCAATCAGAACGGAGCTTCTAGATTAGTATTTTTAACACTGAGTCCTTGAGCCGCTGAAGTTGCATGTAAAACTGTATTAAATAAGTGTCTTTTTCAAGGACAGGGTCCAGAATTACTGCCAGATTCTCAAAGGCATCCTTGACTTGAAGGGGGAAAGATTCAGGATTAGAACAGAGGCATTTTTAAGGGTTAGAAGAGTGAAGAATTATAAGCAAAGGCTCACATCCAGGTAAGGATTTCTGAGCTTCTGCAGACCAAGCCTGACCAATTGTCAGGCATTCCCCAAAATCCACCTGCTCTCCCTCCTCTTTTCTTCCCTCCTCATCCTTTCATCCTTTATACTTGTCTCTCTCTGTTTTTTCTCCCCAATCCTTTTGTCTCTCTTTTTCCCCTCTGCCCCCACTTTGCCATTTCCCCATCCCTCCTTGCCTTCCATGCCTTTTCTTTCTCTCCCTTCCTGGCCTGAATAGGAAGCAAAGCATGTTCTTTGACTTGTTCCATCTGTTGAATATTTTCAATATTCCACCTATTTTATGTTGATGGTTCTTGTTTGTAAAGTTATGTGCATTGCACATTTAGTATTTCTCTGGTTAGGTGAGAAACTAATGCTTAAGGCATCTTGTTCCCTCACTGTTTGGATCCAGCCCTTGTTAGAAGGCTTTCTGTGGACTGTGGTCCCCATGACCCCTGGCCAGCAGCAGGCATGCCTTAGGCCTCCTTCTTGCTCTGAGATTGGTTCTGATGAAGAGAAAATGACTGACCAGAATCCCAGACCCCTGACTCCAAGCCTCCACCCTGATCCCAGCTGTCTCTATTGGATTATTCTCATTTGCTGGCTTTGGCTTGGACACCAGAGAAAGGAGCCGTGGGCTGAGGAAGCCATGGGACCTGGCCGAGGTTGCAGAAGGAAGTGGGAGCAAGAGGACGAGCGCTGCCCAGCTTCGACCCCTGAGTCTGCTCGCCTCCTGTGACTCTGAGCAGGAGGGATGGGCTGGCCCGGCTCCCCGCTGGCTGGGCGTTCCGGGGACGGATGCCTGGTACATGAAATCACCAGCTGGGGAGGGCCCTTCCACACTTCTGAGCCTCGCCCACCTCCGCCCTGAGCAGCTAGGAGTTCCAAGGAAGCGGAGGGTGACCGCTGAGGGGTGGGCTGATACATCCCGCCTGTGTCCCCACTGCTGGTTTGTGTTCCCCTCACTGCACATGGCAGGTGTCTCCTGGCTGTGGGGAATTCGAAGATTCCATGTGGCTATAGAAAGGCCCCTGAAGGCACTTCTGGTTTCACCATTTTGGGGGCATCTCCTGGGGTGGGAGGCAGGATGGTGGGTCTGTACGAGACACAAAGTGGCAGATGTGCCCTCAAGTCACTCACATTTGGGTGGGGAGAGAGGTGGACAGCTACAGACCCAGAGAACAAGGTAGGCAGTCCTGGGCTGAGAGTAGACGAGGAGCCTGTGAGTGCTGGCCAAGGGTAGGGGGTGAGAGTTAACCCAGAAGTGGAGCTGGCAGGAGAGCACCACCTCCTGAGGCTGGCAGGAGATGATGCCCCAGATTGCAAATTCGAAAGTTAAATAATGCACAAAGGACCCACGTGAGACCCCTTGCTCTTCTCCCCTGTACCCTCACTCCATGTCCCAGACAAGGCCAGTGCTAGAACTTCCAGGCATGCTCACCATCTAACCTACATGTCCCTCTTGCCCTGGACCTTCCTGCTCCCTGGGGAGTGAGGCCTGAACCTTCATCTTTGGGGATGTGTTTTGAAGAACTGCGGAGGCCTCTACCATAGGGTTGACCTAACTCGAACACATAGGTACCCACACCCCAGGCTAGCACTCGGCAATGGCGCAGCCTCTAGACATCTCCCTGGGGATTGCATTTGCCTTTAAATCTCTGGACCCCGTAGAGAGTTGGCAAGTGGCTGTCACTGTTGACCTGATGTGAAAGATTGCGTCACATGTACTGCAGTTGTCAGGGACGTGGCTTTGAAGTCAGACCTCTGGGTTCAAGTTCCAGTTCGGCTATCATTTGCTGCATGAATTTGGTCAAGTTAGGTAACCTCTCTGACCTGCTCTCTTTGTGTCTGAAAAGCAGGTAATAATGCCTGCCTTGCTGGGTTGCCAAAGCATAAAATAAGATAATGTTTATAAGAGGCCTGGTGTCATGCCTGGCACAAAGTAGGTGCTCAATAAATAATTATTATCACTATCATTGCTTGTCCTGGAAGAATAGGTCCCTGGAGGCGCTGGGTTATACTCTAAGACAGTGCTTCAGGATCTGGGGATCTTGTTCAGATGAAGGTACCAATGCTGCAGGTTGGGGACCATACTTTGCATAGCAAGGTAGTTTCCTGGGGCACCTCAGTCACATTCAGCCAAGAACATGACTCCTCCTCTTGCTCTCCTCTCCATGCTCTCTGGGTTGATCAGTCATCAAAACACTTCCCAGGCTGTGCAGGCAGGATGTATAGCCACTGGACCCATCCAGCACCCCAGTGACTATAGCCACCTGGGGATGAGGAGGGAATCCAGAGGGAGGAGGGAACTGGTCCCTAACCTTGAGGATTCCTAATCTGATGGGGAGATGGTATAGACACAGCTCACTCTCCATGGGCGCCTGCAGAAAAGGCACGCGATGGCTTGCAAAGGAACACGCAGAGGCACATGCAGGGGCCACTTCTGGTTTCCTCCTCTCAGAGTCAGGAGACTGAGAGCAGGGCGCCCCTGCCAGCCTCCTAGAGGGAAATGGGGTACAGCATGAAGCAGCAAGGTTAGGTGATATGGCACTAGTCCAGGGCAGCCTGGGTTAACCACACACTCATTCAAGGCCAGCTCTCATTTAGTGGGACTGCAGATGAAATGCGACTCCTAGGCCTTGGGTCCCAGTGACCAGGAAAGTTTTGAAAATGAGAACATGTGCTGACGGTAGGGCTGGAATAACAGCGCCCTTGCTTTGCAGAAGTCTTCCTTAGGAGTTGGGCATGCTTGATATTGAGATGCTGTAGTTTGTGTTTCTTGACAGCTTTGCTGCAAATTCTCACACGCCTCGCCCCTGAGTAAAACTCCATGGATTCAGGAAGCTCCTGAGCGCAATGGTGCTTTCCACCTAAACCCTGAGCACACAGTGATTTCTGCCGACGTTGGTGACTGGTGATCAGATGGCTTGCTGGGGCAGCTTCCCCACCTTGCTTCTCCTGGAGGAAGCAGCTCTCTGAGGTGTGAAGAGCCGGAGGGAGGCCACAGCTAGTAGGCAGGGCCTGTGGCTCTGTCCTCACCTTCCACTAGCCTTGGCTAGGAAGCCCTCTTTATTCCCACATCTGTACGGCAGGGAGGAGCCCAGACCTTAAGCAAGGATGCAGGGTACGATCTCTGAGGATCCCTGGGGAGGGTGCTGTGGAAAGAAATGGCTTGTGTATTTTTTTTATTGTAGTAAAATATCCGTAGCCATTTTAACCATTTTCACAGTACAATCGGTGGCGTTAATTACATACACACTGTTGTGCAACTGTCCTAACCATTTACTCCGAATACTGTCATCACCCCAAAGAGAAACTCTGCCCCCAGTAACCTCTGTTTTATCATTCTTTCTGCCTCTATGAATTTGCCTCTTCTAAATATTTCACATGCAGTGGTTCTTCTTATCTACAGTTTCGCTTTCTGCAGTTGCAGTCATCTGTGGTCAGCAGTGGTCCAAAAACAGACGAAAATGGGACAGTACAATAAGACATTTTGGGCCAGGCACAGTGGCTCATGCCTGTAATCTCAGCACTTTGCGAGGCTGAAATGGGAGGACTGCTTCAGCCCAGGAGTTGGAGACCAGCCTGGGCAACAAAGTGAGACCCTGTCTCTACAAAAAATATTTAAAAATAGCTGGGCTTTGTGGTGCCAGTCTGTAATCCCAGCTAGTTGGGAGGCTGAAGTGGGAGGATCACTTGAGCTCTGGGAGGTGGAGGCTGCAGTGAGCTATGATCGTGCCACTGCACTCCAGACTGGGTGACAGAGCAAGACCCTGTCTCAAAAAAAAAAAAAAAAAAAGAAAAAAGAAAAAGGTGCTTGGCAGGAGGATGGCTCTGCCAATATATCTGAGTGTTGATACTGACTGCCCCTTCCCTGCAGGGGCCACTTGACCTCCCACCGCCTCTCAGCTGCCTGCCTGGAGAGGGTAGCCAATCAAGAGTGGGGCGGGGCAGACTTCTTGACCAGTTTGGAGATGTGCAGGGGCAGCTGATTTGAGGGGCCCATGAGTTGAGGTAGGATTATTTTGGGGCTGGTGAGGGTCAGGAGTTTAAGTATGGGAAGCGGGATGCCAGAGGCAGAGATGGCCAGAAGGAGTATGTGGGTGGCTGAGAGGAACCCACAGCCAGGGTGGAGACTTCCCATCAAAACAGCCCCTTATCCTGGCAGCGGGGAAAGTGCATTCCTTTCCCCCAGGAGATAAGGAGGCCAGATTTTCCTTTCTCAGGGCTCCTTTCATGGCAGGCTGGTGGGGGCTTTGTGGGCTGGGCTAGAGTGGGGTCTCTCTGGACCCCTCTGCAGGGTCCCAGCCTGACCAGCTGGAGCCCCTGGCACTCATCCAAGACTCCCTGCAGCTTTGGAGGAGCACCGCCCAGCAGTGGCAGCACAAGGTTTGAAACCCAGTTGCCTCTCCGTGCCTCAGTTTCCTTCCCTGAAAAAAATCCATCTACATCATAGGGTAGGTGTGAGGCTTCAATGAGTTAATAAGGTAAAGCACTTGGAACTGTGCACAGCGGAAGTGGACAGCACTGTTCTCACCCCAAGATGCCTCTTGTTTCCTGGGGCCCAGGTGAGAACCTAGTGTCTCCTCAAGTCAGATTCTTTTCACATTCTTGGGCATTTGACAGCTCTTTCTGCTATGGGCCTCTCTAGGCAAAGATCTCATCTCAGCTTACGGACCCCAAGGCCATTATGAGAAAAGGTTCATTAAGCATTTAAAATAGAGCCCATGTTAGCAGATGGAACAATTTCTTGGTTATTAGAAACCATTCTTCATGAAGAAAAGGCTTATCTTTCCTTTCACAAATGAGGACTCCTTAGCTCAGAAAGAGTCAGGACTGCCCTCCTAGACCACAGGGATTGACAGGAGCTGCTCTTGTTTCGGGACACTGCCCCTCCCAGCCACTCCCCCAATAGGCCAGGGAGGCTGCCCTGACATCCCCCAACCTGGGTGCTTCGTCCCCTGGGTTGCCCAGCCCTGGGGGCTCTTCCCACTGTTTCCCAACAGCCAGTCCTCCCGTAGGATGGAGGCCCTCCCCAGGGCCAGGCAGCGGCTCCAGGCTGCTCCTCTCTGGGCGGGCTGGGTGGGACGCCCCTGGCTCTCTGGGCAGGCACAGCCCCACTTCAGATTTCCCTTCCGGCCACTGCTGGAATGTCCAGCCCTCCCTCTGTGTATTTTCTCTCTGGGTGGGGTGTCAGGGCTGGAAACCCTGTGCATATCCTCTCTCCACCCTCTCTTTGGAGGACCAAAGTCAATAGGGCTGAAGCCAGAGGACACTGTGGTTCAGGGAAGGCTCCAGGCTTACGCCCAGAACTCCTTGGGGGCCTCTCTGAAACCTATTATTATTTCCTCTTCCAAATCTCCCGGCCATGATCAATACAAAGCAACACAGTCCAATTCAGTTCAATTTCAAAATAGTCCAATGCAATATAGCCCGATTCAGTTCTATTTCAAAACACTTTTATTGAACACCGATAGTTGTACCAGGATTGTTATGACCCAGTTCAATGGGAGAGCCTAACAGATTGGGACTTGATACTATCTGGACTCCAAACTAAACTGTAAATTAGGGTTACTGTTCCCCTTTTGACTTTGCATGTCTTTTGAACAATTGGCTCCAGCTCTGCACTTAGTTTCCTCTGTTGTTAAAATAGGCCAATGCATTAGACCGAGAAGGTTTCCTCATCTCTCTGCCCTTCCATGTAATCTCTCATCATCAGCCAATGAAGTTTTTGTTGGAAATAGACGCTCGGTGCCACAAAGAATAATTAGCACTGTTACAAAGGATCTTTCAGCAATGTAATTTTTACTTCCTGGACTGCAGGAAGGGTACTCTTGCTAACCATCTTGGCACAAGAATACAATGAAAAAAGGAAAACACACAAATTTATTCCTTACACATTTGGGGATCGTCCTTACTGCTGTGTCTGATCTCCGTTGGCTGGAGCCAGACCGCACAATCTAACTAAAACCCAATTTGCTAACAACTTAAAACTTTTTTAAACAGGTAAAGGCAATGGAGAGCTGGGACATGCCTGTGAGCACATCCAGCACAGATATCTTGGTTAAAGTACAAGGACATAGAATATACTACGTGCCTGTAAGCATGGCATGTCTAACAGCTACATAGGACAGGGCATAACAAAGTTATTAGCACACTTATTCTTTAACAAGAAGGGCAACTTTAAAAGGGAACTTTTCTACTTCCCACAGTTTTATTAACATATCAAACTGTGGTAGTGAGCTTGTTTCAGGTTCTGGAGCACATCCTGTATCAACAACCACAGAGTTGGGGAAGGGACTAGAAGCTGGTTTGGGGTTTTACCTCTGCCATTGTAAACCAACTGTGTATTTGGACAGAGTGTCCTGAGAGGCCTGAGAGTGGGCTTCTGGCTGGGCAGACTGCAGAAGTAGAAGGGTTCTGAAAAATCATCTCATACCCTGCTATTGAGAGTGAGAGCTGCCTGGCAGGAGCATGGCATCACCCGGGAGCTCCTTAGGAAGGCCCATGCCAGTCGCTGACTCAGAATTTGCATTTCAAAGCTCCAAGAGAAAAGGGCTTGCCTACAGTTCCACAGTGAGTCCTGGCATAACCAGGGCCGGAACCCAGGTGTCCTGATTCCTGTTTGCCACTGTTCTTGCCTTCCCCACCCAGAGATCTTCAGGGTCCTTGTGCCTGGAAGAGGTCCCTGTGCTCCACGCGAGGAAGGATTAGCATGGCGGGGACTTCTCCCATATCTACGCTCCTTGAGCTCAGTTTTGACTGGACTCCTCCCTGATAACTTACAACCGCTTCCCCCTTTGCAGCTCCCAGAAGAAAAGCCCCAGCCCCCAGCCCAGGCAGGCCGGCTGCTGAGTTTAATTGCCCGTCTCTGTGCCTCTTAGCTCATCTGGGTCTGGGCAGTGTCTGAGTGAGTGTCGCGGTGAGGGTGGGGCTGCTTGGGAAGGAACTTTTGTGGGTGACAAATGGCAGGATGGGGCCCGTGGACACTCCCTTTCCTCCCCTTTCCGCGGACACCCTGACGTGAGGCCGCTTCGGGCAGGCGAGGTGCAGGTGGGAAGGGGCGCTGCGCGGTGCAGGGGCGGCGCGCGAGGCCGGGTGTGAGGTCCCGCGTGCGCGCCGCACCCACTTCCTCCGCCGAGGAGCCTCGCGCGGTCTCCGGGGCCTCCCACCTCCCCCGCCACCCCTCGGGCGTCGTGGTGCGGGTCCCTTCCCAGAAGCGGCCTCTCCTTTCCCTTTCCTCGCACAGCCGCTCTTCCTGCGCCCTCCCAGCCCCGCCCTCCTCGCTCCGTCCCGAGCCCTTCCTCCGCGCAGGCTATTCTCGGTTGCGCCAGCCTCTCCCATTGTCCGTTCCCAGGAAAGGACTGTCTGGCTGGTCGCCGGTCGCTGGTCCAGGGGTGGGGAACCCAGAAGAAAGCCAGTGCCGCCGGAAGCCACTGCCAGGAAAGCAGCCCGCAGCCCCAGTATCATTTTTGGAAATCTCGGTTTCCAGCGCCCGCAGGGAGGGGTATGACTTCCCCACTCCCTCTTCTAATTTCAGCAGCGCCAGCGGCGGAGGCGGCTGGGGACACCGCAGGTGCCACCCAGAGCCCGCCAGCAGCCACCTTCCCAGGCCAGGGGCCGCCTGCCCGCCTGCCGGGCACCCCAACCAGGCCTGCTGGAGCAGCTCTTGGTCCCACTGGTGACCCCCGCTGCCTGCCTTTGGCTGAGGCGAGGAGGGTAGGCTCCCACGAGCAACCCTTGGGAACAGATGGTGGGCCCTGAAGAGCCACAGCCATGGGCCACATCACAAGAAGCTCGAGTTACCCGAATTCCGGGTGGAAAGATCAAGCCTTTCTGTAGACAGAGCTTCAAGGACTTTCCCTCTGCCTGTTCCTGGGTCTTGTCGTTTGTTCTCTCTTTTACCCCCCTGCCCCCCGCCCCCGCCCCCCGCTTTGTTTTTGTTCTTCCTGAAAGCATGCAGCTCGAACCGGACCAAAGTATTTTTATTCCATGGATACAGGAACAGATAGATGTTCAGGTCAAACCCAGCTCCATTCAGACGCAGTAGCTGCAGGCCCCAGGCATCCCAGGCCTTTGAGAGTTGGAAGATGTCAGATGACAGGACCCCAACCCACAGACTTGGTTTCACCAGCAGAGAAATCGAAAGCCCGACAGGGAGGCAAAGAGACTCTTCTGAGGTCAAGAAACAAGCGTTGGAAATCCCTGGGGAGGCCAGACGTGGTGGCTTACACCTGTAATCCCAGTGCTTTGGGAGGCCAAGGTGGGAGGATTGCTTCAGGCCAGGAGTGTGAGGTTGCAGTGAGCTGATAGTGCCACTGCATTCCAGCCTGGGTGATAGAGTGAGACCTTGTCTCTTTAAGAAAAAACAAAACAAAACAAAAAAAAAAAAAAAAAAAAAAAGGAAATCCATAGGGAGTGACTGGGAGTGACTTTGGAATGAATTACAGAGGGACAGCGTGGTAGACGGAGACCTGAATTCACAGATGTGGCGTCCTCCCAACTGTGTAAGCTCCAGCCAATCATACACCCATTGGCACACGGTGTTCCACAGGATAGTACCCTTGCCTGCCCTACGCAGATGGGGCCGGGGAGATGCCATGATCTCTGTGGGCATGCTTCTGGGGGCTGAAAGGCAGCCTGTGCTGTAGGTATCTCTCTGTGAGGGGGTGCAGTGCCAGATCCTGGGGACCCACCTCCTAGAGAGAGAGGCCTGGCTTCCTGCCACAAGGAGAGGCAGTGGGTGAAATACAGGCTGATCTGGCTGTGTAATCTCAGACAAGATTCTTCACCTTCCGGAGCCTCAGTGTCCTCAGTTAGTCATGAGGATCTTGTATGACATTGTAAGGTCTTGGTGCTCGGTGGCTGGCACATAGGAAGGGCTCAGTCAGTGGCTGCTCAGCATTATTTTCGGAGGTGAGGTTGCCCAGTGGTGTGCTTGGGGTGACTGCACAATCTCTGGGCACACAGTCTTGGTCATTGTTTGGCAAGGATTGCACTATGAAAACATTATTGGCTACGTCACTCTCAGGGCTGCTGTCCACTCTGAGGCAAGGCATGGTGGCAGGCAGGGCTTGGGAAGTTGTGTGCCTCCTGGCAGGACGGTCTCAGGTGCAGATGTAGCTGCTACAGTAGAAGTTTTGAACCTTATGGTCCATGCCCTCCAGAGAGGCTTCAGAAATCTGTCCTCTCCCAAAATGGTATGCAAAATGTGGTGTCTATGGGGATAGGGACCATGGTTTTCATCAGGCTCTCAAATGTGGCCATAACTAAAAGAATTAGGAAGCTTTGGTCTGGGCATCAGCAAGTCAGGCATTAAGAGCCACTGTCAGAGGGCATGGCAGGTGGCATGGACCTCAGCCCTAGCCCTGGGTGTGACCAGCTGACCTCACACCATGCTTAGCTAGCTAGTATTGGCCAGTCAGAGATATCAGTGCTTCCTCTGGGTACCCACTCTCCATAAGCCCAACAGAGAGTCAACCATGCCTCGGGTCTGGTGAGCCACCAGGTTCGGGGTGTGAGAGGGACCCAGGCCCCAGCGGGCAGGATGGGAATCAGTGAACAAGACTCTTTGGGGATTGGCTCAGGACTGGGGACCCTGAGGTGGGGTGGTGATAGGTGAGGTGCATGACGTAAGGGCCTGGGAAGATAGGGGCAGAGGAAATGAGACAGGGTCCACTGTGCCAGCCTTGGGGGCCTCCTTCTTGTCCACTTGTCCCAAGTGGGGCTGCCTGAGTGGGCTTGGTCAAGACAGAACTTTCTCTCCGAATAAGGCCTCAGACTGTGGGTCATGGAGGTACAACTGGGGGTGTTCTCACCCTCTCTCTTGCTCAGTTTCTTTCTTTCTTTGGTTCTTATTTCATTTTCCCTATCTTCTTTATATTTTTTTCGTAAGCCACTCAAGTCACTTTGGGAAACAGAGTATAAATGGAAAGAAAGAAAAGCTATTCATACATAGAAAAGCTGCCTGGAGAAAGTGGGCTTTCAATTGTGGGATGTTTTGTTTGTTTTCCTAATAGATTTTTTTTTATGGCAAGTAGATTATGTTCATTTAAAAAAATTATTTTGTCACCCAAGCTGGAGTGCAGTGACACAGTCACAGCTGACTGCAGCCTGACCCTCTGGGGCTCAGGTGATCCTCCTAGCCTCTTGAGTAGCTAGGACTACAGGTACACGCTACCATGCCTGGCTAATGGGGTGTGTGTGTGTGTCATATAGAAGAGGTCTTCCTGTGTTGCCCAGGCTGGTCTCAAATTCCTGGGCTTGACTAATCCTCCTGCCTCAGCCTCCCAAAGCACTGAGATTGCAGACTGAGCCACTGCACTCGACCCATTAGCTTAAATGTGGATGTTTTGCAGAAACAAAAAAAAAGAAGGGAAAATAATTGCCTGTAATTGCATTATACAAACAACCACAATTAGTATTTTTGTGTGTATTTTCTTCTATACATGTAAGCCGTTTCTTACATATATAGATTAATTCATGTTTTTTGTATTTATACTATAAATGGTATCCAGTTTTCTGAATTAACATATATCATATATAACATGGACAGTTTTCTCTCATAGTAAAAACTTTTTATAAGCATTTAAAATGTCTCAGTCCTCCATAATTAGACATTTAGAACCTCTCCTGATTTTTTAATTTTTAATTTATTTTTAAATTTTTAAAAATTGAGATGGGGTCTTGCTCTAACACCCAGGCTGGTCTGCAGTGGTAGTCTTGGCTGTTTGACTGCAATGGTGCAACCTCCACCTCCCAGGTTTAAGCAATCCTCTCACCTCCGCCTCCAGAGTAGCTGGGGCTACAGGCATGCCCCACCACACCTGGCTAATTTTTGTATTTTTAGTAGAGATGGGGTGTCACCTTTTGGCCAGGTTGGTCACTCCTGACCTCAAGTGATCCACTTGCCTCAGCCTCCCAAAGTGCTGGGATTACAGGCATGAGCCACAGCACCTGGCCCCTCCCCTGAGTTTAAATTATTGTAAACAAAGCATCAACACATATTTTTGTCCAGGGTTCTTTGCAAAGTTAAGATTATTTCCTTGAAGAAGATTCAGAACAGGGCTTGGCTCCTGTCCAGAGCAGGCTGGGCCAGTAGTAGTGTTAGCGTGAGTGTGAGTGTGCACTTGTGAGTGTGGCAGAGTTCCATTTCTTGTTTGCCCTGCAAGAGAGGGCAACTGAGGCAGGCCCACGAGGGAGCCAAGTGACTCATTCTCTCAGCCTGTGGGTCTTGTTGAGGGGACAGGCAGATGAAAGGCTTCCCAGTGACTCATCTATTGGGCCTGAAATCCCTCTGAACCTTTAGGCTGGCCAGGGCAAAGCCCTTCAGGCCTGGTGATCAAATATTCCCCTGTGTTAGGGCCGCCCTTGGGCCCTCGAAGATGAGTGTGCCTGATGAAGTGTTTTATGTCCTTCGAGGCGGGCCTGCCAGCCACGCACAGCCCTCCACTCAAATCTGCTTTGCGACCTGCACATCAGTCCAGCTTGGCTGAGCTCAGCTCCAAGGCAGGCTGGGCTGGTTTTCTCCTCCTTAAGACTCATCGGTGAGGTCAGCCAGCGGATAAGCTAAAGTTAACTTAGCTATTATTGCTTTTTTGTTAATGAGGGGAGGGCCAGCTGTGAAGAAGCCAAACCATTCAGAAAACTTGTACAGTACTTGGGATTTAATATGCCAGAAAAAATTCTGTGTTCAGGCAAAATAAAGCAATTGACAATGATTTAAGTCCTAACTGGACTCCCAAGGGTCCCTTGTGCTTCTCTGAGCTTTCATTTTATTATTATTTTTAAAAATATTTTTCTTATGAAGTTATGAATCTTGGAAGTCGTGTGAAGTGCGGGCGACCTCACTGGACTCATCAGAGTAGCAGGAGCCTTCTTTTGTGGATGGAAGCTGGGCTGTAATTACACTTTGAGTGGGTGGAGGATGAGGCTTGTGGGAAATTCTGTCACCGAAACCCTAGCATTGGTGAGGGAGTGATGGCTGAATACCCATCCTATGGGACTACAGGAGTTGAGGGAAAAGGAGCAGGGATTGGCTTTTCTTGGACGACAGTTAATAGGAACAAACCAACTCCTTCTCAGAGACGAGATTCAAATGCAGAGGCTGAAAATCCTGGGTGTTCCTGAAACCAAGAACACTTGACTTGTGTCTTAAAATTCCATAGCCCTTTAGCACGTTCACAGATGCTGTTCAAAGTGACCTCCTTTGACAAAGAAGCAATGTTCCTGCAGGGTTGAAACCACTTGAAAAAACTTTGTTAAAGTTGATGTACAAAAATGTTTAAAATGCTTTGAAGAAATGAGATCTGAGATGTTCCTGCTATAAAGTCGTCTGTGAACAAGTCAAATTGAAAGTCTGGAAGCAAGATGTGCTTATAGGCTGAGAGATCTAAGAGAAAGGTTCTTTTCGGCGTGACCCATGTTTGCAACCTACCTACTATGCACCATTGCAGTGCTTGGCTCTAGAGGATAGAGACCTGTAGACCTGGATTTCACGCCTCAAGGAGTCTAGTTGGGGAAAGCCCTACTGTGGCCAGACCTAGTGCCAAGAGCAGTGAGGAAGGAGGAATAGATTCTGATTAGGGAGTGCTTATAAAGCCCAAAGGAGCATCATGTGAGCTGAACTTGAAGAGTTGGCCCTCTACAATGCTTAGAGATGTGGGAGAAGATTCTGGAAGGCCAGGAGACTACCTAAGGAAGGCACAGGGATGCATGTGGGTAGCGTTCTTCAGAGTGGGGCTGCTGGGGAGGAGAAAAGGCAAGGGATAAGTAGGGAGTGGTGGCTGTTGGCAGGTTGTGGAGGCTTTGATAGGAGTTTGGACTTGATTCTGTAGCTATTAGGGACTCATGGAAGGTTTTTGAGTAGGGAAGTAACTTGCAAATATGGATTAACTTTTTAAGTGGAAAACAAGCATATAAATACATGCTAATTGAAAGACATTTCTGCTATATTAAAGGCTATGAAGGAGAAGATGAAAATGCTTCCCTTCCCAGAGGTAACCACTGCTTCCTTTCATGTTATTTCATCCACCTGTATCTATGGGATCAGCACACAAAAGTTGTTGGAATCAGATGCTCAGTGCTGCAAAGAAAAATTAGCACTGAGACAAAGGAACTCTCAGCAAGGCAATTTTTATTTCCTGCAGGAAGGGTACCTTTGCCAGACATCTTGCTATGAGAGTACAATGAACAAAGGAAAAGCAACATATTTTTCCTTTACACATTTGGGGTTGTCCTTACTGCTGTGTCTGATCTCCATTGGTTGGAGCCAGACCTCACAATCTAAACTAAAACCTGATTGGCTAACAACTTAAAACTTTTCTAAGAATGTAAAAAGCAATGGAGAACAAAAAGGAAGTGCAAATAAGGAAGGGGCATAGGCTGCAAGCTGGGACATGCCTGTGAGCATGTGCAGCACAGATATCTTGGTTAAAGTACAAGGACATAGAAAGTACTATGTGCCTGTAAGCATGTCTAACAGCTACATAGGATAGGGCTTAACAAGGGCTTAGCAAAAAGCAAGAAGGCTTTGAAGAAAGTCTTTACAACAAATTATTATTTATAACACTTATGAAACTTTAAAGAGGAACTTTTCTACTTCCCATAAAAGTCAGCCCTAGAAGTGAGAGGGAAGACAGTTCTGCAGACTTTCTCTGTCCCTGTGCCACGTACATGCCCCCACCTTTCCAATATTTAAAGTGATATATGAAATAGGACTGTAATCTAGGGTAATGTGTGCTATGTCTTCTCATTGGGCTAATGTTGCTCTCCCTTGCATTATTTCAGAAAATGGTTTTATTGGATATTCACCCGAACTGCTACAGAACAACTCGCTGCCTGATTACAGCCCCAGGGAGTCTTTTTTCACTGTCTTTGGGGTTTTCTTCCCAGCGGCTACAGGTATTGTAATCTGCATTGTTTTTAACTTTCAAATTAGGGGTGTAAGTGCTTGGTTCCCAAAATTCAGCATCATAATTGGCCCGCATGTGCTCTTGGTATGTATATCCAACTTTAGATGTGGGCTTAGCTTCGACTAAAATTGTTATTTTATTTATGTATGTATGTATTTTGTAGAGACAGGGTCTCACTATGTTGCTGGTCTCAAACCCTTGGCCTCAAACATTAAAATCGATAGTTTTAACAGGGAATTTACTGAAGGCTCTCAATATGATTTAGTCCTCCTCACTCCTTACACATTGACACTCTTGTTCATAGAAGGGACACATATCTCATATGGCTGAACAGGACAGAGTCCTCAGCAGGATAAGCTGCTCTTTTCACAAGTGGAATAAGTGCATGCCTGGTATAGAAACTTCCCTTCTCCCTCCCCCTGCCAGTGCATCTTCTCCCAGAGGGCAGAGAAATGCTATTATCTTGTCTTTTCTTGCTATATCAGGTATGAGCCAAACCAGTATCCCAGGGGTGGGGAATGAACCTCCTTACCCTCCCTTCCCCAGGTTCCTGCTCTACAGTGACTGTAGAGGAGCCTCCCAAAGCCAAGGTCCCTGTAGGAATCCTGCCCCATGCTTGGGTCTCTGGCTTGGGAGGCAATAAACTAACATGTTGACCAGATGATCCATAAAAAAATAACATTTGCTAGTGACTGGGCTCGTCCCCAGGGAACAGACTTTTAATGAAGAGAGAAAAACATTTCACTCTTGATCAACAGAGTGTTGATGGCCTACAGTCTATCTGCCTTGTCTCTCTCCCCTTTTCCCTCTGCCCTCCTACATGTGGCCATTTCCTTACTTCTTGTCCCCACCCCAAATGGGATAGGGACAGAAAAAGAAGGAGAGGCTACTAGAATGTCTAAGATTGAGAAGCTTGTCCATGCAAGTGTTAGCAAGGATGTGGAGACACTGGAACCCTCATGCACTGCTGAATGGAATGTAAAATGGTGCAATGACTTTGGAAAAATGTTTGACAGTTTCTTAAAAATTACATCCAGCTATTCTACACCTAGTTATCTAATGCAGAGGATAAAAGGCATGTGTTCATATGAAGATTTGTACATTAATGTTCAAAGCAGCTTAAATTGTAATAGTCTCAAACCAGAAATAGCTTGAATGTTCATCAACAGGTGAGTGTATAAACAAACTATGGTGTAGCCACACAATAGAAAACCACTCAGCAATAAAAAGAAATAACTGACCCGATGTGTATCACACCTGTAATACCAGCACTTTGGGAGGCCGAGGCAGGTGGATCACCTGAGGTCAGGAGATCGAGACCAGCCTGGCCAACATGGCAAAACCCCACCTCTACTAAAAATACAAAAAAATTAGCAAAGTGTAATGGTGTGCACCTGTAATCCCAGCTACTCCAGACGCTGAGGCAGAAGAATCGCTTGGACCTGGGAGGCAGAGGTTGCCGTAGGCCAATATTGCACCACTGCACTCCAGTCTGGGTGACAGAGTGAGACTCTGTTTCGAAAAAAAAAAAAAAAAGTTAGCTAGGCATGGTGGTGTGCACCTGTAGTTCTAGCTACTTGGGTTGGTGGGGGTGGGCAGCGGGAGGACTGCTTGAGTCTGGGAGGTCAAGGCTGCAGTGAGCCTTGTCATGCCATTGCACTCCAGCCTCAGTGACAGAGTGAGACCCTGTCTCAAAAAGAAATTATATATATATGTGTGTGTGTGTGTGTGTGTGTGTGTGTGTGTGTGTGCGCGTGTGCACGTGTGTGTGTGTGTATTCCTGATTATAGTGATGGTTTTACGGGTATATTTATATATCAAAGCTTTTCAAGTTGTTACACTTTAAACATGTACAGCTTACAGTATGTTAGTTATACCTCAGCAAAGCTGCTAAAATGCAAAAAAAAAAAAAAACAAACAAACAAAACTTTAATCATCTTTAGTTGATTTTCCTCAATCCCACTTCTCCTTATAGCAATAGCCTTTCCCTCTCCTCTTCACAGCCAAACATAACTGGCTCTCCATCTCCATTCTTTTATCTCCTGCTCAACTCTCCCAGTCTCTCCTTTGGGAATTGCAAGCCTGTCTCTCCAATGACATGGATGTTTGTTTGGTTTTTTTAAATTTAATTTTATTTATTTATTTTTTAAGATGGGGTTTCACCATGTTGGTCAGGCTGGTCTTGAACTCCCAACCTCAGGTGATCCACCTGCCTTGGCCTCCAAAGTGCTTGGATTACAGGCATGAGCCACCACGCCTGGCCTGACATGGCTCTTTCACCAGTGACTTCCTTGTTACTAAATACAGTGCGCAGTTTTAGTTTCTCACTTTATTTCACCTCTCAGCAGCAACCCACTTCCCCTTGCATTTCTCTTGCCGTCCACGATGCAGCATTCTCGGCTCCCTCCTCCTCTCTGACTTGCCTTTATAGGTGCATCCCCTCTGCCTGCCCATCTAGTGTTGGGGATCTTCAGGCTATTCCTAGACCCTTGCATCTCTTTCTCAACTATTTTCCTTGGAGTCTCATCCATGCTCATTGTTGAATAACCACCCTCAAAACTGATGACTCCAAAGTTTACATTTTAGCCCCAACTTCTCCTCCAAACTTCACATCATGCATTCAGTTGCCTGTGTGGCATCTTCTCTTGGGCATCTTAGACTGAACAAGTTTGAACCAAACCCATCTCACCAACCCCTCAACTCATCCTCCTCTGCTACTCCTGGTGTCAGTAAATGGCACCTCCACCCAGCCAGTTGCTTATGCCAGTGATCAGACCTCCCTCTTTCTTTCCAGTGCCCTCTAAGTCTTGTCAATTTCACCTCCTAAGAGTTGCTAGGTTCTCTACCACCTGACAACTCTGGTCCCACCTTCATCTATCACTTGTATCGCTGCGTCAGCCTCCTGCCTGACTTTTCTTGAGGCCTGGCCATGGAGATGAGCCTGGAACTAGGGCTTGGAAGTGACAGGTCAATAAACAAAAGAAAAAGAACCCCCCCACCGCCGCCGCCAAAAAAAAAGAGAGATGGAAGTGACAGGTCAAATCCTGGTCCACAAATCCAGATTTGTCAGAAATGTGTGTTGCTTTCATTTTTATAAAACAAAAAGATTCAGTCTCTGATTTTAAGCCTTCATTCTCCCATGATGGCTTAAAAGTGACATCAGTAATTCAGCATGTCTCCACCCGCTCCTGCCATGCTGTGCACTGTTCCAGGGGCTTAGGGTTTTGTACAGAACCCAGGCATGTTCCGGGGGGCTCTGCAATTCCTCCTCTGTAAACAGAACCCATTGTCCTGTCCACAGGGCCTTTCAGGTTTGTGTTGCCTCTGAGCCACATTCAAAAACCAGAAATCTGCTAAGATTGGGAACCCTATGCTTAGGGTCTAAATACTCCCCAAACCTTTCCTTCTGGCGGGTTTTACCGGGTCTTCCAGGGATTGGCGGGTCGGGGGGGGGAATCCTAGGTCCTCATTTCCTCAGAACCTGTGAACAGCCTCTTTCTTTTTCTGCCCCCAACTCCAGCACCAATCTTCTGTCAAATATGGGGGACATTCCTCTCCAGCGCCACCTATGCATTCACACTAGGCCGGGCACGGTGGCTTACACCTGCAATCCCAGCACTTTGGGAGGACGAGGCAGGCAGATTACTTGAGCCCAGGAGTTCAAGACCAGCCTGGCCAGCATAGTGAAAACCCATCTCTACTAAAAATACAAAAATTAGCCAGGCATCATGGGACATGCCTGTCACCCCAGCTACTCAGGAGGCTGAGGCAGGAAAATCGTTTGAACCTGAAAGGCAGAGGTTGCAGTGAGCCAAGATCATGCCACTGCACTCCAGCCTGGGCGACAGAGCAAGACTCTGTCTCAAAAAAAAAAAAATTCTTAATAATTTTTGATTCTGCATTTGTATTTTTACGTGGCCCCACAAACTGTGTGATAGTTTTTCTCCTTGTCCCCCAATGTTTTCCCCAGACATTCTACTGCTGCTTGTCTGTTTCCCTCCAAAATCTTCTAAGGACCTTGGTTTTTGAGAAACAGAAGTCAAAACAATGCACAGGCAAATTCTGCTTCCTCTCTGCCTTCTGTCTCCCACAAGGCAGGAGAATATAGGTCAGCTTCCTCTTGAATGGACAGAAAAGGAAAGGGGAAAAACAGAGGAAATTAAAGTTAACATCTGAAAATGTTTCCCAGCCTTTCTCCTCCCTCCTTCCACACACAAATTGAAAACCATCTGAGGCCAGGCGTGGTGGCTCATGCCTATAATCCCAGCACTTTGGGAGGCCAAGGTGGGTGGACCACAAGGTCAGGAGATCGAGACCATCCTGGCTAACAGGGTAAAACCCCATCTCTACTAAAAATACAAAAAGTTAGCTGGGCGTGGTGGCATGTGCCTATAGTCCCAGCTACTTGGGAAACTGAGGCCGGAAAATTGCTTGAACCTGGGAGGCAGAGGTTGCAATGAGCCAAGATCACGCCACTGTACTCCAGCCTAGGTGACAGAGGGACATTCCATCATGGAAAAATAAATAAATAAAGTAAAAAAAATAAAACCATCTGAGCATTCCCTCAGGCCTGGCAGTGTCCTCACTGAGTGAAGACCCCTGGGCCAAGATGCCAGATTAGCAGTTACCCTAGAGGCAGGGGCAGAAGGTTTCTTTGTCTGGTCACACTGCACACAGAATGTCCCAGGTGTCCTCAGGTGCACTGAGGGGTTGTCTTGGCGATGTGGACCTGATGTGCCCCTCCACCCTGCTCCCATGGCTGGCTTTCCTAAGAGACAGGATGCCTGGTGTGAGTGGGGGCAGAGGGTGGTGAGCCTCCCTTCTGGCTTCTCTCTACAAGCAGGAGTTAGCAGCAGCCTGAGGCTTGAAGGTGCCATTCAGTAGCCCAGAGTATGAGCTGGTTTAACATGTGAGATCAGCTAGTCCAGCTCTCAAGCTTTTGTCTTTTTAATCTATATTCCCCCCCCCCTTTTATTTTAAAGACAAAATCTCACTCTGTTACCCAGGCTGGAGTGCAATGGTGTGATCTGGGCTCACTGCAACCTCTGCCTCTTGGGTTCAAGCGATTCTTGTGCCTCAGCTTCCTGAGTAGCTGGGATTACAAGAGCATGACACTACACCAGGCTAATTTTTGTATTTTTGTAGAGTTGAAGTTTTGCCATGTTGGTCAGGCTGGTCCTGACCTCAAGTGATCCACCCACCTCAGCCTCCTGCCTCCCAAAGTGCTGGGATTGCAGGCATGAGCCACTATGCCTGCCTAGATTCCCCTTTGATAATGATGCTAAAATTCTCACAGACACTGGACATTCTGGCTCAGCAATGGAGTGTCGTTGCCCTTCCTCTGAGAAAGTTATAGCTACCTAAGACTGAGTCAAGATTTGTTTTCTGTGGTTTTAATTATGAGTACTATTTTGTAAGATTTCAAATGAAATGATAATATTGCACAGATTATAACTACAGAGGCCTCTCTACCCCACTCCTCTTAGGGGACATGCTTTCCTGTCCCTCCCACTCTCCTTTGGCCCAACTGAAGTTAAGAATCATTGATCCAATCCTTTATTTTACCAGTGGGGGAAGAGGAGCACAGAGGAGCTTATGAAGGGCCCGATAGAGATCATGCAGCTGATTAGTAGCCGGAGTTGGGCCCTCACACTGCTGTGGAGAGCTGCCCTCCCTGTCTCTGTCTCTCTTTTTCAGGGTCCCAGATGTAAACACGATAGGCAGGACGAATGGTTTGTATGACTTGCTGTCTCCTGGCAGATGTTCGGTTAAGCTATGAAAAGCATGGGTGATTGGCAGTTTCCATGGTGATAGATTTGCCAAGGATTAGCTCTGAGTGAGTCATGGCTGGGGCTCCCTCCAACGCCATCCTCTTCTGGAACAAGAGAACCTCCAGGCTGTGGTGAGGGGAGAGTTTTGAAGAACAAACCCTTCTGTTCCCCAGCCCCCCAGCATCCCATTGGAGATATGATATTTAAGTTACTTCAGATATTTTATCCCAAGGACAGGCGGCTTCCTGGGAAGAGCAGCTGGAGATTCAGTCATGGGGCTCCTCTGGATGTAGGAAGCGGTTCTCCTGCCCCCTCACTTCACTCTTCTCCGTTACACCCTGTGCTGGTGGCTGCTGGGGTAGAGTGGGGGGCTTGGAGTGGATGCTGCACTTGCTTTGCTTCTTAAAGCGCCTTCCTTCTCCAAGCTCCACTACCAAACTTTCCCTGAGAAACAGACATCTCTTCTCCAGGGTTTCACACACACCATGAGGATGCAGCTACTCCAGGGATCCAGGAGCACGATTCATGGAGGAACTAGGAAATGGAAATTCACTGAGAAGAATATCAGTCATGTGAAGCCCTGTAACCCTTGTTCCCAGATTCCAAACTCTTACTGGAAGGGATAAGAGACTCTTTGGCCACAGCCAACACATGGGCCTGTGGTTGACCACACCCAGCATGAAAAAATGTGGTAGGAAACCTACAGCCTTTACCAAAACATCCACAGTCACCTTCCTTTTCAAGAGCCCAGCTATTTCTGTGATGCCCTTTGACCTCCCTGGGCCTGACTCCCCTGTCCTGCTTATGTGCACAGCCTGGAAAGCTCTAGGAGTTTGCTGGGCCCTCGAATTGGCTGGCTGTCTCCAGGCCCCTCAGCCCGGCTATTAGTGCTGACCTGACCCCTCCTCTGGCTACTTTCCCCATTCTCCCCGCTCCCAGGCATCCCCTGGGTCTCCTCACAAGTTATGTGTCTTTGAGTAAGAGGACAGGGACCTGCTGGACCAGAATGGGGTCCCCATGTTTAAGGACTGGAGAGCCCCAAATATGGACAGCCTGAAGATGGTGGCTCACTCCACTCCCTTTTTTTCTGATGGACTTGTGAGCAGAAACAGGAGAAAAGAAAGAAGCTTTGGCCAGGTGCAGTGGCTCAAGCCTATAGTCCCAGCAGGAGAATTGCTTGAACCTGGGAGGCGGAGGTTGCAGTGAGCCAAGATTGCATCACTGCACTCCAGCCAGGTAGACAGAGTGAGACCCTGTCTTAAAAAAAAAGAAAGCATTATAATTATTATACGTGTTTAGTTTTTGTAATTTTGTTTATGGAATTAATTTATAATCATTTTATCAAAATAATTATAAATATCAGCAGTTTTTTATCAAAACAATTAAAAATATCGACAATACTTATTATCATTACAAGAACCTGTTATGTCAGGCACTAAGCCCTTTTTATGTATAGTTTTTCATTTAAACTTCTCCGCAGCCTGACTGGTTCCATCAGACACAGGGCTGCCATGAAGTAGATGAAGCCTGGGCTTCAAGGTCCCTCACTTGCATGAGCTCCTTCCAAAGCCCTGCTCCTAATTTTATATTCATAATTTTGTACTTTCAAAAAAAGTTTCAGGCCCAGTGGAACCTAGATCCTCCCACAGGTTCTATTATTTCCCCATTTTACAGATGAGGAAACAGAGACACAGAGAGGTTATTTCCCCAACACCTCCCAGCCAGCAAGTGGTGAGTCCCGTAGCTTCCCACATGCTGAGAGAGGACGCTGGAAGACAGAACACACAATGTTGGTGCCGCCCCTCACCCAAAAGCCAATAAATCTTGCTTGGGTCCTGGAGTTGGAAAGTTTCGTTATTTGACACTGTCTGTCCCAGCAGGATCTCTAAAACATTGAGAGGGAGGGAAACTCACAAGTTTTGCTCCAAGAATACAGTAAGAGAGGTTTAGAGATTCCTGCAGGAACAGCTAAACAAACCAACAAGCCAGACATGGGAAAAGAAGGGGGTTTGGAAATCAGAAGGAAGGTAAGGAGAGGCAGACCAGTCTTTAGGAATCTGAGGGATTTCTGAGTAAGGAGCAAAGCCCTTCTCTCCTGGGTGAGCATTTATTTAGTACCTACAAGGTGCAAGCCACTATGCTAGGTGCTTATGAATATCTGTTCCAACTTCACCACAGCCCTGCAAAGCAAATAGTATTTCATGAACCAACAGGAACCTGAAAAGCCTAGAAGAACTGTTGGGCTTTTCTTTTCCTACTAATCCTCATTTTCAAGAACAAAAAAGAGAATGGGGGTGGGAAGTGGGTTTGTGGTAATTGGTTGTAAGTAAGGACTTTGATCTATGTGAGCCATTGGGTGATTCAGGGGGCAGGGAAGGAAGGAGATGACCTGCCAGCTTGTGAATGTTGGTAAGTGGTCATTGACATTTACACTGGTTGTTTTACCCAAGGATATATTTTTGAAACCTATAAGGGGTTAGTTCATCTTTTGGCCATCTCTGTCTGCTGTCAGATCAGACACTGGAACCAGGTACTGACCCCAAGCTCCCTGTTCACCTGGTGCCATCCATCAAAACTGTAGGCATAATGTCAAAGTCTAGGTGGCTGCAGATGCCACTCGAGGTGTAGCCTCATAAAGTTAAGCTGGTCAAGGGATGACTGACACCATCAGACTTGCATGTTAAAGCAGAGACCATAAAGATGTGCCTGCAGGCCCCGGGACTGCGGTGGAAGACCAAGCCAGAAGGTTTTCCTCATATTCAGGAAGCTGTTTACCTAAGTCACGTGGTAACTGTGCGGACCAGATAGATCATTGTTGTGATGCAGGGAGAAAATATGTTTTTGGGTAAAGCAATTAACTGCTTCCTGGAACTGGCATTTAAAACCCACAGGAGGGGAAATGCCATCAGTCTGGCGCAGTCTACAGATTAGGAACTGGTGATGCAAGTGCCTGTGTGCAACCAGTGCATAGCGCCGATTACAACTGATAAGCTCAGCCTTCTTGTGGGTATGGAACCCCGCATGAATCATGCAATTACTGTTTCAAAAAGGGAAATCTGCAAAGAGCAGGGGTTTTAGGCAGAAATAGAGAGGCTGTGTGATGTAGTGGAAAGAACACTGACTTGGAATCAGGAAACTTGAGGATTAGTACTGGTTCTGTTAGCAATAGCTTGGAACACTTGAATCAAATGGCTTCCCTTCTTTGGGCCTCTGTTACCACATGTGTGAAATAAAAGGTTGAAGTAGACAATTGCAGGGGTATCATCTGGCTTTAAGAGTCATTGATTCTAAATAGCCATTTTATATTTATTTATTTATTTTTTGGGATGGAGTCTTGCTCTGTCACCCAGGCTGGAGTGCAGTGGTGCAGCCTCGGCTCACTGCACCCTCTGCCTCCCAGGTTCAAGTGATTCTCCTGTCTCAGCCTCTCGAGTAGCTGGGACCACAGGCATGTGCCACCATGCCCAGCTAATTTTTTTATGTTTTTGGTAGAGACAGGGTTTCACGATGTTGGTCAGGCTGGCCTCGAACTTCTGACCTCAAGTGATCCATTGCCTCAGCCTACCAAAGTGCTGGGATTACAGGCATGAATCACCACACCCAGCCCTAAATAGCCATTTTAAACAACTTTTGGAAGCCTGCCAAGAAAAATGTCAGACCAAATGGTAATTATAAAACAGGCACTGAGTGTTTCCCAAACTGTGCTCTGTGGAACTTTAATAACAAACAAAGTGTTTCATTTCTTTTAAAAAAGTGTTCAATGCCAAATAAGTTTTGCGAAACACTGTGTGCTGTATTTCTCTTCTTAGAGATGGACAATGAATATTAGCATATTACTCCTACTGACCAGCATCTAAATGTACTGCACATCAGGCACTGCAATAGCCCAGCACTGAAAACCTCTCTAATTAAGGTTTCCCAACCTTATTTTCAATTGTGGAACTTCTAAAAAAAGTGTAATCTTTGTAAAACATCTGGGCACTAATGCTCTGGGAAATAGTATTTGTTCTAGTACACCAACCCTAAATGTAACCTTAATGATAGTATTTTTAAAATTGCAATGGATGCAGAAGGAAAGCAAACTAGAGAATCTCTGTAACACTTAACAAAGATGGGCGAAAAAATACTAAGTCAAAATAATTTTTCTACCTCTAACTAGCAAATAAGACATTTATAATTCACTAAAGCTAGAGAACATTGCCTAAGAATCATGTTGTAACACAGAGGTAGAATTCTGACCATGACAGCTACAATGTGTGAGCCCATATAACAAATGTGCAGGCCAGGTGGAGTGGCTCATGCCTGTAATCCCAGCACTTTGGGAGGCTGAGGCAGTCAGATGACCTGAGGTCAGGAGTTTGAGACCAGCGTGGCCAACATGGTGAAACCCCATCTCTACTAAAAACACAAAAATTAGCCAGGCATGGTGGCAGGTGCCTATAATCCCAACTACTTGGGAGGCTGAGGCAGGAGAATCACTTGAACTGGGAGGTGGAGGTTGCAGTGGGCTGAGATCACACCACTGCACTCCAGCCTGGGCAACAGAGGGAGACTCCATCTCAAAAAGAACCCCGAACAAACAAAAAAACCCCAGTGTACACTTTGCCATGGAAACTACCCACATTGCTCCAGCAGGAATCACCCATGAGACTTCTTTCTGCAGTCCCAGTTGCCTGCATCTCCTTGTCTCCAGCCCTTTGCATCTGTGATACGATCTACTTTCTGGCTTCTCTGTTTTGTCTCAAAAGCCAACTTCCTGGCTATATCTGGGCCTGGCTTATTCCTGTGTCATGGTCAGTCCTTCTCCTCCTACTGACCAGCATCGTAATGTACTGCACATCAGGCAGCCTCCACAGGACCTGGGGGAGGCAGACGGGGGGTTTGTTATGGAGACAGAATGTGTTTGGAAGCAGGGAGCAATTAGGATGAATCAGTCACTTCCTCCACAGAAGCATATATCACCGGGGCATTCTCAGGGGTCTTCATGGATTCACTTCTGTATAAATGACCTGAAGGAAGGTGTCCAAAATGACCTGACAAACTCTAGGAGGTACAACAATGGTGAGGAATAAGGAGCACTGTGTCATCTCACAAAGCTGAATGAGTGGGCATGCAGTTGCCAGGGGCTGGGGGGCAGAAGGAGCAGAGGTGGGGAGGTGATGCGGCCTGGGAGGTGAGGCACAGCACCTAGGGAGCCTGGTGACAGGTGAGAACCTTGGCCTTGGCAGAAGGCCAGAATTTGGAAGGTCCAGGAAGGGGTGGCATTAGTGGATAGAATTGGAGTCTGATAAACACCGAGATGCCACCAAAGATTATGCTGGCAGCAAGCAGTGGTGCCCCAGTGCACGAGAAGTCTTGGCAACTGGACTCAGTTGCGGGAGGACTGGGGAGAGTAAGGCAGGTGATATGGTTTGGCTCTGTGTCCACATGCAAATCTCACCTGGAATTGTGACAATTCCCACATGTCATGTAAGGGACCCGGTGGGAGGGAATTGAATCATGAGGGTGGGAGGGCAAATCATGAGGGTAGTGAATAAGCCTCATGAAATCTGATGGTTTTATAAATGGGAGTTCCCCTACGCAAGCTCTCTCTTGCCTGCCACCACCTGAGACATGACTTTGCCCCTCCTTCGCCTTCCACCATGATCGTGATGCCTGCTCAGCCATGTGGAAATGTGAGTCAGTTAAACCTCTTTCCTTTATAAATTATCCAGTCTCGGGTATGTCTTTATTAGCAGTGAGAGAACAGATGAATACAGCAGGTCCTGAGCATTCCTTTTAAAAAAAAAAATCCAAATAAGACCTGTACATGATACAAAATAAAACAGTACAGGGGCTTGAAATACAAAGCAGTAGTCTCCTACCCCACCTATCACTGTCTTCAATACTCCCCCATAGGGACAACCGCTTTAATCATTTTTAGTACTTTGAGAGCTGTGTATAACCAAGAAACGTGTGTATACCTATAATTTGGTTAATCAAAGTCAGACATCATCTGTTGACTTCATGCTAGGAAATATGAGACAGCTTTCTTACATGCTCCTTCATCCACTTTCCAATGTTTGATAGTTATATTTTTATTTTTAGATATTTTGATGATTACACTGATAATTTTTAAGAATATAATTAAATCTCTGCTATTCTATCAATTCTAGGTTGCATCCCTTGAGTCCTTGCTCTTGGCGTGGGAAATTGACATTCTGTATTGTGTTTCAAGAGTAATGTATTAAAATTATATTTATTTTATGTGTATCTTTATTTTTATAAGGAATGCTTTAGTTATTGTCCTAATTTTAAGGGGATCTGTATAATCCTTTTATACTTGAGTTTTTAGAGCCTTATCAGGAAAGTTATATATAACAAGTTGGTTATTAGCAGGCAAATGGGCAAAATCCCATGAAAAATGTAGTTTACAACTTTAACTGAACAGATAGGGTTTCTCTCTCTCACACACATGCGTGCATATACACGCACACACACACAGACACACACACACACACACACACACACACACACACAGGCACTTATCTGAGGTATTTTTTGCCTTGAGGTTAAAAGTCAACTGTCTTTGGAACTATGAAAACAAACTGCTTCACATTATTTGACATTTCTTTGCTCTGCTTAGTGAACACTTAGAAGCTCAACTTTGTGATAACAAGATACAAAATAATTAACTTAAAATTTATTGCAAATGCTATATAAATATTTGCTAGTTTTTTCCATGGCTGCCTCCCACATTTCCAAGCTCAAAAGGCATGGCTTGGATCACCTTTTACATTTGTTTATTAGGCTGGGCGCGGTGGCTCACACCAGCACTTTGGGAGGCCAGGGTGAGTGGATCACGAGGTCAGGAGCTCAAAACCAACCTGGCCAAGATGGTGAAACCCTGTCTCTAATAAAATACAAAAACTAGCCAGGTGTGTTGGTGGATGCCTGTAATCCCAGCTAGTCGGGAGACTGAGGCAGAGAATCGCCTGAACCTGGGAGGTAGAGGTTGCAGTGAGCCAAGATGGTGCCACTGCCCTCCAGTCTGGCTGAAGAAGCAAGACTCTGTCTCAAAAAAGAAAATTGTTTATTAAGCTAATTGAAGCTTGTAAGATTCAAATCAGGGCTGGTGAATGAACATGGGGCTTACATATTTTTTGTTTTCTACATTCCTATGATGAAAATATTGGCGCTTTTTCTTTTCCCTCTCCTCTTTCCTCTTTTCACCTCCTAATATCAGTTAGCCATAGCCTTTTACATTGTCAAGATAGATAATATTTGTATTCTGTTTCACAACTCATAATTGCGTTAGTTCATTCTGGCACTGCCATAAAGAAATACCTGAGACTGGATAATGTATAAAAATGACATTTAATTGGTTCGTGGCTCTGCAGGCTATACAGGAAGCATGGCAGCTTCTGCTTCTAGGGAGGACTCAGGGAGCTTTTACTCATGGCAGATAGCAAAGGGGGAGCAGGTGTCTTCACATGGCAGGAGCAGGACCCAGAGAGAGAGGGGAGGTGCCACACACTTTTAAACAACCAGATCTTGTGAGAACTCTATCACAAAAACAGCACCAAAGGAATGGTGCTAAACCATTCATGAAGGATCCACCCCCAAGATCCCATCCCCTCCCACCAGGCCCCACCTCTAGTGTGGGATTACAATTGAACATGAGATTTGGGCAGGGACACAGATCCAAACCATGTCAATAGTTATGTCCTTTGTGCTCTGTGAATAGGCCAATTTTGGAAGTTAAAGAACAATAAGCAAATACAGGATTATGACTCTGCAGCTGTTGCTCACTGAAGAGCAAAGTGGTGGGGTAGAATTTCATTTTCTTCACTGTGATTCTCATATGGTTCTTGTGCCATTTAGGAGAGAAAGTTCCTATACCACGGTCAAATGAGAGAATTTTTCTAACATTTTATTAGTTGTTTAAAATCATGTCACATTTTGGTTTGCTTCATACTTAGAGCTTACCTTTCTTTTTTAAATTTTTATTTTTTTAATTTAGATTTAAAATTTAAGATTTTAATTTTTATTTAAAAATTTTAAAATTGAAACATAACAATGGTACATATTTTTGGGATATGTAGTGATACATATAATGTATAGTGATCAGATCAGAGTAATTAGCATACCCATCAACTCAAACATTTACCATTTCTTTGTATAGGAGACATTCAATATCCCCCTTCTAGCTATTTGTAAACCTTAACTTTCTTGTTCACTTTTCCTGGAGTTTCAGTAACTTTTCTTTTTATGTTGTTGCCAAAATGTGCAGTCAGTATATCCTAAAAATCATTTAGTTTAATTATATTGCCCATTTTGCTTAAAGTATTTCCTCTCCAGAGGCATCCCTCCTGGAGCCTCCATTTTTTGCTTTAATCCCTGGTAGTTTCTCTGCCGTACAGCCCTTATTCTGGAACTTCACTGCATTCCTCAGTTATCACCATTGATTTCTAAATCTCATGTTTTTCTCCTTCATGGTTTACATTCTCATTTTGCTGGAAAACATACTTTAGTATCTTCCTTAGAAATGGTATGGGAGAAGTAAATTTTCTGAACTCTTGTCTATTTAACCACTCAATTGGTAATCTAGCTAAAATACAGTCTCAAAATAATTTTCCCTCAGAATTTTAAAATCAGTGCTCCATTGTTTTCTAATGTTCAGTATTGCTGATGAGAAGTCTGATGCCAATCTAATTTTTGTTGCTTTGTAAATGTTTTAATCTTTGGAAGCATTTAGGATTTCTCCTGAAATGGCACAATGATGCATTTAGGTATAGTTTGTTTTTTTTTTTTTTTTTTTTTTTTTTCATTCTTTGTGCTGGATACTTGGTGGGATATTTCAATCTGAAGACTTCTATCTTCAGTTAGGGGGAATTTATTTCTTTTGTCTGTCTGGTTATTTTCTTTTTTCTCTGTTCTCTCTTTCTAGATATCCTGTTAGTTGGTTGTTATAACTCCAAAATTTCTCCTCTATTTCACCCGTATTTTCTATTTCTTTATCTTTCTGTCTTAAATACTGGGATATTTACTTAACTTTATCTTTCAAATCTTTTTGTTTGTTTTAGAGACAGGGTCTCACTCTGTTGCCCTGGCTGGAGTACAGTGGTGTGATCATAGCTCACCACAGCCCTATACTCCTGGGTTCAAGGAGTTCAAGATCCTTCTGCCGCAGCCTCCTGAGTAGCTGGGATTACAGGTGTGTGTCACCATGCCTGGATAACTTTTTTATTTTATGAAGAGATACTGTGTTGCCTAAACTGGCCTCAAACTTGTGGCCTCAAGGGATCCTTCTCCTCCTCCTCCTCCTCCTTCTTTCTTCTTCTCTTCCTCCTTCTTCTTCTTTCTCCTCCTCCTCCCCTTCCTTCCTTCTCCTCCCTCCCTCCCTCCCTTCTTCCCTTCCTTCCTTCCTTCTTTCCTTCCTTCCTTCCTTCCTTCTTTTCTCTTTTCCTTTTTCTTTTCCCTAAGGCAGAGCTCTGTCACCCAGGCTGGAGTGAATGGCATGATCTCTGCTCACTGCAAACTCTACCTCCTGGGCTCAAGCGATCCTCCTACCACAACCCCCCAGGTAGCCGGGATTACAGGTGTACACCATCATGCCTGGCTAATTTTTGCATTTTTAGTAGAGACAGAATTTCACCATGTTGGTCAGTCTGGTCTCAAACTCCTGACTTCAGATGATCTGCCTGCCTTGGCCTCCCAAAATGCTGGGTTTACAGTTGTGGGCCACTACACCTGGCCATAAGTGATCCTTCTGCCTTGGCCTCCCCAAGTGCTGGGATTACAGGCATGAACCACCAGGCCTGGCCCTTAAATCTATTGCATTTTTAATTTTAGTGATATATTTTTAGTTTCCAAAAGTTCTTTCTTGTTCTTGGATTTTTTTTTTTCATAGCACCTTGTTTTATAGATAGAATATTCTTCTTGGATGTATCTGGAGCTACCAATTAGTATTTTCTTTTAATTCTCTCTGTGTTCTGAGAGAATTTATATGTTTCTTCCAGCATGGGTTGTTCTGTTTCTATTTGTGCATATATTTGTTTATTTGTTGCTGGTTTTCATCATGCATGGGGTGACCTTGGTTGTGGGCATGGATTTCCCCTGCTGTCATGCGTTTAGGTCTGCCTCCCTGCTGGGGCCCTACCTTGATGAGAAGAGTTTGTGAGTGCTGTTGATTCTTGAGCAGGGATTCATTTGGAATGCAAACATCCAGCCCTGGTTTCCCTCAGTGTATTCAGATCTTGTAGAGAAGCATTCCAAGGCTTTCTTTCCTTCCCTTTTCCTCTGTGTCATGTTCTCCATTTTCTGTGTTCTATGTTCCAGACATCTGTGGGAACCTTCCATCTGCTTAGGGTCTCCCTCCCTTCTTTGCTTATAGGAATTTATCCACTTTTCCCCTTTACTATCCTTTTAATAGGATCTTGGAGAGGAGGGGAATGAGAGGAAAGAGAATGTGCCTAACATGGCATTAAAAAAAAATAAAATAAAACCCTTAAAAGTTCATTTTCCTATGTTTCAAAATGATCATTGTAGAAAATTGAGAAAATATAAACCGTCAAATAAAAATGACCTGTTATTTTATCACTCAGAAATAACATTGTTAATGTTTTAAAACATGTTCAAGTTCCTTTTTCTACATATTTTTGTAACAATGGGCTCATACCATATGTGTTCTGTATTGTAACATGCTTCTTAAAACTAAGCAAAATCTTCTAAAGATCTTTCCATATCACAGCATATCTCTTACAATATTCTGAGACCTAGTATTTATTGAAAGCTATATCATCACTTACATTACCAATCCTCTATCTTTAGACATTAGGTTGTTTCTCATTTCCAGTACTCGAAGCAAGCATTTATAAACACGCTGGGCTAAATCTTCACTCATAGCTTTGACTATCTGCTTTGGATAAACTCTGCTACTTTCTCCAAAGTAGACAGTCAAGTCTATGAGCAGTAGAGTTGCCGGATGACAGTACGTGCAGCCTGCATCTGTGGGCCAGCATTCAAGCTGAAATACCCACCCTCTTTTCCCTGCCACCACTTTCACTTTCTGGTTCCAAACTGTCACTTCACTGTGCTTCACTTGGATTCTGTGAAGCATTATAGCAGAGGCATTAAGACCATAATTTTCAGAGTCAGACAGACCAGGGTTGAATCTTAGCTTTGCCACTTATTAAATGTGTGACCTTAGGCTGTTTTAATTAACCTCTTTGAGTACTTTTCTATAATATGAGGAAATAATTCTACTTTTTTGATGAGGTTGTCATGAGAATTAAACGGGATTTAAAAAATGCATGTAAAGCACTTGACACAGGCCCAGGCAGGTTGAAAGTGTTCACAAATCATGGTGTTAGATTCATTCCTAGCCCTAAACCCATTCGAATCTCTCTTTCAAGGCCACATTCAAGATGCACCCCATCTAGGGGGCTTTCCTGACCAGGGCAGCCCAGCACTCTGAGTTGTGGGGGCACTTGTGGGTTCAGAACACTTTGTCTTGTTGCTTTCATATATTTGCTTGTATGGGAAGAAGAAACATCCCCACCTCACCTCACTATGCAGCACTGTGCTGTGGGTCCCTCACTGGATGAATTCATTTTCATTCGTGTTCTTGCAGAAGAGAGGTGATGATGAAAAGGAGCTTGTGACTCCATGTCAGTGGCATCATAATTGGTTTTTTGGAGTTTATTTCAAACCCTTGGGTAACTCAGGGGCTTGGAGGGTGGTACCTGACCCCAAGGACACAGGACACTCCCATGAAATCAATCAGCAGGCAGCAGAGGCAGGGAAAGCCGCTGAGCAGGAGGCTGCCAGACCTCTGTAATGCTGAGCCTCTCCAGGACATTGTCACAGCTCAGCAAGCAGCCCAGGACCTCTGTGTGCCTTGCAAGCCGCCTTCCTCCCCCGTGGTTGCTTTGCTCTGAGCGGTAGGATGCTTTTGGAGCTGGGACAGCCTTCCTCTTGAGCCTCCCCTAACCCACAAAGGTCCCTTTCACACCACAGGGATGCCTCCCCGGTTGCCAGGGGAGATTGAGAAGCAGCCTGTGTGCAGAGCTGCAGCTGGAGGGCTTGCCGTGGGACAGCTTCCAGGAGAGGGTCCCGGAGGAGTGGAAGGGGCAGCCCTGGGGGAGGCGATGCGTGGAGGAGGCTGTGTCACCCCATTCCCCATCTGGGTGTCTTTCAGGAGTCATGGCCGGCTTCAACATGGGGGGCGACCTCAGGGAGCCTGCCGCCAACATTCCCCTGGGCTCCCTGGCAGCTGTTGGCATCTCGTAAGTTCTCCTCATGGCAATCAGTTTGAGCTGGAGAGTGGGAGAGAAAACCCCAGGCAGAAGAGGGGATTGCCCCTGTTGTTCTGAGAGTGCCCCGGCTGTGACCAATCTATTTCATATTATGATTCTTCTTTTAACACTCGGTGGGCTGGAAAATTCACGTCTGGTGGGTTCAGACACTGCCCTTTCATGCGCCCTGCCTGGGAATGCTGCCGAGGAGGAGTGTCAGGACCCAGATCACAGATGGAATCCTTTCTTTCCTCAGCCCTCCGCCCCCCTCCCTCCCCCACCCCCTGGTTGAACTTGGGGATTTTTAACCACCGAGTTTCCAGGATCATTGGAGGGAGCATAAAGATGAAGAGTTTTGCAATCAGATGAATTCGGGCTTGCATCTCAGCTCTGCCGCTGATTGGCTGCATGACTCTGGACACTTGACTGAGCTCTCTGAGCCTCCATTTCCTTTCCCACGAAATGGGGATAATGACAGTGTATGTGCTTCATAGACTGTGGGGGAGAGAGTAGAAGGCACACAGTGGAAGCTCAGCACCCAGCTCTCCTTCCCCCAGCGAGCGTCCCCTCCAGCTCCCCCAGGCCGTCAGGCCTCTGGGGCTTTAGTTCACACTGTGCCACCCACATGAGTAGGCTGGGTAACCTTGGGTCTATTTCTGACCTTTTAGAATCTTCTGTTTCTGTACCACAGGAAGAAACTCCTCTGCCCTTCATTGGGTGAATGTAAAGAGGCAATGAGTTCAGAGACCAGAGACAATGAGTTGAGAAGTGAAAAGGGCCTGTGTTATTCTAACGACAGTATTTAGAAAATATTAACGTAGCTGTTTCACAGACACTGAATTTGCTCTTAGCTCATTGCAGTGACACCATTGCTATCAGCCTGGCACAGAGCATCAGGCTATTTTGTGCAAAATAAGGCAATCACATTGGGAAGAAAATAAAGACAATGGTGATAGAGTTGAGTGTTGGGAAGGAAATAAAAGAAAGAGGGTTCTGTATGAGGATCCTGTCTTGTTTCTCGTTCCAGCTGGGAGGTTCTAGGAGGAACCCCTGGCCCATCCTGGGTCAGGATGGGAGTGAGGAGACCACAGGAACCTGTGTCTTGTTCAAGGTTGCAGGGCATCTTGGGGACAGAGCCAGGCCACTGCTCTCTGCCTTGTGACTTTAGTTTCCCTCTTTATTTGATCCAGCGGGACTTAGAGGCCTGAAGGATCATCAACTTGTTCTTTTGCTGTAGGAGGCTGGGGTGTGAGGCTGCTGGGCAACCCTGGCCTGAATCCTGGCAACCTAGAGGCAACTGGGCCTCCTTCTTCCCTACTCCAAACGCCCTTTGTGTGTTTTTCTTTTTTAATGTAAGAATGAGATAAAATAGCACTCACTTCAGCATCACGTATACTAAAATCAAAACAATAAAGAGATTAGCATGGTCTGTGTGCAAGGATGACATGCAAATTCGTGAAGCCTTCCATATTTTTATATACATTAAAAAAAAAACAATGGTACCCCTTTTTTGGTAAGAAATATGCCAGAAGAGAAATAGTACAAAAAGTGTCCCCCCAAGCCAGCTGGGGAGGCTTCATGACTAGCCTTTCTCTTATTCTGAGGCAGGTTCCCATAGGAAATGGAAGGTTGAGTGGGGGGAGTGGATGGGGCTGGGTGAGGTGAGTGGGGGGCAGCTCTGCTCTGCTCTTGGGTTTTGCAGGTGGTTTCTGTACATCGTCTTCGTCTTCCTCCTGGGCGCCATCTGCACTCGAGAGGCCCTTCGCTATGACTTCCTGATAGCCGAAAAGGTGAGTGAGGCCTGAGCTACTCAAAGGGCTCAGTCTGTTGCAGTCATTTATTTGTTCTCACCAACAAATGGTCACCTTCCCCTTGTGGTACTGTCTGGAAATCCATATAGTCTTATCAACATTTAATTAATTGATTTTTTGAGACAGGGTCTCACTTTGTTGCCCAGGCTGGAGTGCAGTGTTGCAATCTCAGCTCACTGTAGCCTCAACCTTCCAGGCTCAAGCGATTCTCCCTCCTCAGACCCCCAAGTAGCTGCAACACACCATCATGCCGGGCTAATTTATTTTTATTTTTTGGTAGAGATGAGGTCTCACCGTGTTGTTCAGGCTGGTCTCAAACTCCTGGCCTCAAGTGATCCTCCTGCCTCAGCCTCCCAAAGTGCTGGGATTACAGGCTTGAGCCACCGTGCCCAGCCTACATACAGCCTCAAGCCCAGGAATCAAGGGTTGGGTTGTGGTGGGGAAGAGAGATGACGGAGAAGGTACAGGCTTGGCTTGGGGATCTCTAGAAACAGATGACGATGCCCAGAGAGACTCACAAATACGAGGGGCTAGATAATGGGGACATCTCTTCCTGTTGAAAATGAGGACAGAAACAGAAGAATCTGGTAGCCCCAAATTCCCAGCTAAGCAAGTTCCTTGCTTTTGCTAATAGCTTCACCGTCCAGGAAGAAGAGAAAGTGCTGCTCAGAAGCAGCAAGTGGAGAAGGAGGCTGGAGACAGGCAGAGGTGGAGGGAGCGGGAGGAAGCTCAGGACCTGGGTGAGCGCCAAGGCCCTCCTTGTCCCTGAGGTCCTTGACCCCTTTGGCTTTCCTGAGAATCTCGGACACTCCGGGCTGATTTCGCTGCAACATCTTTGTTTCTAGAGTCCGCACCCTGCCAGGAGAAGATTAGTGAATTCCTGGCCTTCCACCACAGTTAGCAGGCTGGTGGTCATGTGACATCAAGGACATTTATTTGGACATCAGATTTTATTAGGTTCAAGGACATCCTAGAACCCACATGAGTAAGATTTCCAGACATTTTCTGGAAATTCCCAAAAACTCCTACCCTCCTTTAAGTTCTTGGAGGAAAAAGTAGACCCTGAGATTCCCATTATTTTTCAGAGAAATGTAGTTGGCTAGGGAGTTTTTCTGTTAACTCCTGAGTAACGCTGCTTGTATTTTATGTATTTTTTATTTTTAAAATTTAACTTTTTAAAGACAGAATCTCACCCTGTCACCCAGGCTAGAGAGCAGTAACTTGGAGACGGCTCATTATAGCCTCAACTTCCAGGGCTCAAGTGATTCTCCTGACTCAGTTTCCCAAGTAGCCAGGACTACAGACATGCATCACCACACTCATAATTTTTTAAAAAATGTTTTTGTAGAGATGGGGTTTTGCCATGTTGCCCAGGCTGGTCTTGAACTCCTGGCTTTAAGTGATCCTCCCACCTCAGCTTTCCAAAGTGTTAGGATTACAGGCATGAGCTCCTATATTTTAGGATAGAATACCATTTTCTCTTGGTGTAAGGCTTTGCAAAGCAGCCCTGCTGATCTTCATGGAAGGCCAGTGCCTGGGGCAACCTGAGGCAGGAAACTCTGAATTTTCTTTTGAGAGATACATTTGAGCTTGGTTTTCACAGTAGCACAGGTTTCTTTTTAAGGCTTGTAGGCACCCATGCAAAGGTGATTATTTGTTTTCAGGGGTTAGGATAAAGGCACGTTTTTTGAAAGGCGGTGCAGTTCAGTTAGTGGGAGAACAGATACCCACCTTCCAGCACCCAAGGTCACAGACCCCCAGGTGGCAAGGTTTGCTCTCAGGCAGGAGTATGTAGCCCTCATTTGTATCTACATGTGTGCTTCCGTCTGGAGTTTCACTCCCAAGGGTCTGTTCTAGAGCTATGGAATGAAAAGCTTGGCTGCATTACAGGAATTGAAGGCCTCAGGGAGCAGCCTGGGTGAGGCTGGTTTGACTGGGGGAAGTGTTTCCTGCTGTCTGCAGCTTGCCAGTGGCTGGCCAGCTCTGCCTGCTTCTAAAGCTCCTTTCTCATGCTTTCCTTCACAGAGGTCCCTCCACCTTTTAGAGACTCTGATCTGATGATCCCCTGGGCTGCAGCACCTCCCTCCTCTCCTTCCCCTGCTTGGCAAGGGAAAGCTCAGAGTGGGTATGTGGGAGGGCAGGCAGCTTTGTATGTAAGGAAGGCCACAAACAGCAGTAGGGTAAAAACAGCCCAGAGACAGCATGAGAGAGCCTTTGTGGGTGGAAATTACACACCCAATAATAGGCACACGAACAGAGGGGAGCCTCCTTTGGAATGCCACCTGTCCTGATGGTGAGCAGGTAGGCAAGCACTTAGCCAAGTGGGGGCACCTGCTGCATCAGGCACAGCAATCGCACGTGGGAACGTAATTACGCACACTGGGATGAAAGGTGGTGACTGAGTTCTTGGAGAGGACAAGAGACTGTTTCCTGGAATAGGCCATTGTGAAGCCTGTAAAGGAGCAAAGCTACTGCTCTTGGTTCTCAGTAGAAATGGGTGGGTGCAGCAAGTCAGTGAGCAGTGATGGAATCACCCCTGATGATGGCAAAATAGCAGCACCTCGGTCTTCCGCTTCCCACCATCCGCCCCTAAAGGAGGCCACACAGGAGTTTCCTCCCACACCTTTTCTCCTTCTGACTGACCCTGCTGCCGTAGCAGGTACCATGCTTAGGCAGTAAACTGGGCCACAGATGTTTTTACTGGCAGTACCCGGAGAATGGGAGGGGGCAACCTACACAGGTTGGGAGGTGCAAGTGCGGAGCCTCTTTACTTGGTCACTTGACACAACCTGCCACCCTGATAACCTGTTCATCTCAGCTTCCTTTCTTAGCTGTGGCTTCCGTTTGGAGCCAGCGCATCTCTGGGCTTTCCTGGGCTGGAAAAAAGCAAGGCCTCTTCTTTCTTCTGTTGGTGTGCCCCACGCATCACCTCTGGACGCAGAGACAGGGCAGGTCTCTGACATACTGTCTTTGGCACTCATTCTCATGCAGCTCCCCAGTGCACCCCTCTTTCTTTCTCTCGGGGCCTTTCTGCCAGAACAATTATCTTCCATGGCTGCAGGCTGCCTGGATTCCTTTTTACTGATCTGCAGCTGATCAGTTAATCTGTTTCTTTCTGGGTTTCCTGCAACTTCTCTGATCTATTTCTAATTATTTGGCTTCTCAATTCAGTTTCTCTAAGAAGCATCTTTTTACTTTCAATTACCTCCCCAGAGGAACTTGCTCTCAGGTGTATGTGCATTCTTAAAAGTCTTGTATATGGTTGTGGCTCTGAGATAACCCATGAAAGCACATAGTAGGTGCTAATTATAATAAATTTTGCCTGGCACATAGTAGGTGCTAATTAAATTTTAACTCCCTTCCATACTCCTTATGGGCACACCCTTACAGATGAACACATTTATTTTAGGAACACATTTTCTCCCCACAAATTCACCATATTTAATTAAATATTAAAAGCCAAAATAGTCAATCTCAGTATTATTTAGTTATAAAAAGAATTGCACAGTGTTAGTTGGGGTGAAATTAAATAGATTAAATGTTTTAAAATAAACTTGTATACAGTCCAGGAAACAGATGTTTATTACACATAAAAAAGACCAAGTACCTTAGGAGCCCTGAGGCTTGCTAACTAGCAAAATAAGAGCAATCTAAGAAGGAAAAATATCCCAAAAGTATTGTTGTTAAAACTAGGGAATCTGGGCGGGTGCAGTGGCTTATTCCTCTAATCCCAGCACTTTGGGAGGTCATGGCAGGTGGATCACCTGAGGTCAGGAGTTCAAGACCAGCTTGGCCAGCACAGTGAAACCCTGTCTCTACCAAAAAATACAAAAATTAGCCAGGCATGGTGATACACACCCGTAGTCCCAGCTACTCAAGAGTCTGAGGCAGGAGAATCGCTACAACCCAGGAGACGGAGGTTGCAGTGAGCCAAGATTGAGCTACTGCACTCCAGCCTGGGGTACAGTGTGAGACTCGGTCTCACAACAAAAAACTGGGGGATCCCACAGAACAAAGTCTGATTCCTGGATTTAATAGTCATGGTTCCACATATTCAAGAGGGACCTTGGAAGCCCATGACACAAGCTGTGCAGGGAAGATGGGGATGGGACAGCACTGGTGACAGGGGAGTGAGTCTCCTGGGCCGCTCGGCACCTGTGAGTGGGCCAGCCTGAGTGTCCTCTGTCCTCCATCGTGGACACAGTCCTGCCTCTCAGGAAGGGAAGCAGTCTATAGAAAATGGCTCTCAAGTAAGAGGTAAAACTTGACTGAAAGTTGAGATGTTGATCAATTCATGGAGTGTGGAGTGTTAGGAAACTGATGACTCTGCGGAAATGAGATGTGGGAGAAAAAACCATAGCATTGTTGAGACATGGCCTTATTAATACACTTGGGATTGTGAGGGTATCAGGACGTACTCCTCAGTGATGTCAGGGGGCCACTGGAATTAGATGAGACAGAACAGGCCCCTTGCAAATGACTAAATCCAGTCCTTCAAGAGAAGAGAGCAGCCAGTGAATGAGTGGAGTCCCTCAACGGCCAAAGCTCAAATGGGAGCTGGGAGAAAATAATAAGAGCAGGGAGATGGAAGTAATTGTTTTCATCAGTAGTCACTGAAAAAAGAAATCAGGGTAATTCACACTCCATGTAATATTTTGGAAAGAGTTTTTTTTTTTTTTTTTTTTTTTTTTGGTGGGGGAATGGCTCAAACAAGTGGATGGCAGAAGGGAATCACTTTTTATTTAAAAAGAACTGTTGACACACCTCTTCTCAAATAAATTCTCACTTCTACCTCCATTGGCACATTTCGCAAGTTTTCAGTCTGATATGAGCCGAGAAAGCAATTAAGTTCTGTGAGGGCTGGGAGCAGACCCACATGGTTCGCCATTGTGTCTATAGCCTTGCTCTGCCTAGCACCATGCCAGGAACATAACCTGTCCTCAGGAAATGCTTCTTAAATGGATGGATGGATGGATGACAAATGAAAGAAAGATACAGGATTTAGGCAGGAGAGAGGTGGAATGAAGTTTTTATAATTTGTCTAGATGCGGGGACAAACATTTCATATATTATTCAGCAAACAGACCGAATAATAGTTTATATTTTTACAGTCCTCCGCTCTACCAACTGAGCTATCGAAGGATTCACACAATAGTTTATATTTTTAAAAAGTGGTGAGTGAACAGATCATGTTACATAATTGACAAATGGGACATAAACCAGTTGCTATACCTGGCCCTGTCTGACCCCAGCCGCTAGAGTTCTGGAGGAATCCCAGGGTGTATCTCTGGGAAGGCTGGTCAAAGACGGAAGCCACCGTATCGTATACTGATGGTGCCCAGTTCCTGAGGTCAGTCCAGCATTAGGAGGATGCCAGTCTGGGGCATTTCCACTCATTCCTGCTCTGAGTAAATAGACTTTAAATGAAAAAGTTTTAAAAAAATCAAACATATGTAATCTTTTAGGTAAGAAGCAGTGAAATTTCTGCAAGGAGACACCTTGCCTGACTCTCCCAAAGAATTTTTTGAGGGGAGAATGCAATATATGCCCAGTGGTTCGCCACATCTGCTATACATTTGAATCACCTGGACAGCTTTCTAAACATCAACCACGTCTGTGTCTCACTCTCTACTAATTAAATCAGAATTTCTGGGTGATTCTTACATTTAGCCAGAGTGGAGAACTACTGACTTAAATTTTCAAAAGGCTCTTTCTTGTTAAAATTTTGTCATAGAATCTACTTTTTAAAAACCAGTCAACATAGGATGCACTTGGTAGAGAAGACAGAAATAAAGGTAATAGATACATATCTCAGAATGGATTGAAGATTAATCATGGACCCAGTGTATCTAACAGTTTTGTAAGGCCCCTGGGGCATGATCACAGCGAAGACCTGAAGCTGCATGGATTCAGCTGCTGAGTTCTGTTTGCCAGATTCTGCATGAGGTGCTAGAGGAAGGGAGCCAGGATGCATGATACAGTTCTATCCGTGAGGTGCTCAGGGTGCTGGCAGGATAAGCCATGAGCATAACTAACTATCCCACAGGACAGAAAGTAACAAAATGCCATCAGATCATGTAAAGTGATGGAAACACTAGACAACATTGATTTCTTGTAGTAACAAAACGATGAGTGGGGTGGGCAGGACAAACCCAAGAAACCTGTGACATGGAAAAAAGAGACAGGTGAGGTTCTTTGGGGATAAGAGTGAGATGATAAAGTTAGGGGAAAGTAATCAACACTGAATTAAAGACAAGGTGGGCTGCATAGTGGACCTTATTCTTGTCCATCAAGCCTCTGACCTTCCTGACCATGTGGGGATTATTCCACCCAATGATCTTGAAGGGAGTGAGTACCCCCCATGTTGCATAATAGAAGCCCAGTGGACCAGACCTCTCTTGCTTGCCCCTTTGCAGCCCTGGTAGTGCACATGACCTACACGAGGCCATTGCGTGCTCACATTGTGACCAATGAGGCAGAGGTGAAGAGCTGGTGAGAATTCGTCCACAGGGCAGCTGGGGTGCTGGCGGTGTCTTGGCCAAGCTGTTCCTGGGGAAGAGGTTGGGTATGCCTCCAGACTTCATCCTGCCCTTTTCTGAGGCTCATCCTTTAGTTTCCTTATGATTCTATGAACCTTCAGCATCCTACAAATATATTCTTTTTTAAGCAAAGTTGTTTTTTTTTTTTCCCAATCAACTGTCCTGACTGATGTGAGATTCATCAGTCAGTCAAATTGTTCCAGTGATAATTTATGAGCCAGAAGAGAGGTCTAGCCAGCGGCTTGTGTTCAGTGTCGCTTGATGACACGAATCCAGTGCTTTGCTGATGCAAGGAAGTAAAAGATGAGGCGAGGAGAGCCTTCCTCAAGAAGGGTTCAGGTGACAAAGCTGAATGTTAAATCTAACCTGTCTGTAAGCACTGGACACATGAGTACATGGAATGTATACTTCTGGCCCCTGTGCCTAAAGTAAAGTAGAATGGAGAGGGCACCTCAAATAAGAAAACAAAGCTGCTTCCTTGTGGGTACAGATGAGTTCTGGCCCAGAAGGGTGAATTCGTGGCGAGCAGCCATGCAGCCCCCCAGCCCCTTAGCACTTTTAGCACTGGGTTAGCTGACCAGTCCTAGTAAGACCTTGGACCCCGATCTTTTGCAAGTTGGCACCAAGAACAGCTGTGCCCTGTTATTCTATCTGTTGGTGCCTTGTGGATCATGGATATCTTTCATTCATTCAGCATTTATTTTTCTGTGTTGGGCACCAAGAATTCTAGGGTAAACAAGACAGAAGACCTGCTTAAAGGAAGCCTCCAGATTAGAGGAGGGGGCACCATGATAGGTGCTATCGTAACATCACATTTGGGATGCTGTGGAGCACTGAGAAGTGGCTACTGTAGTCAGGGGAACTGGGGATGGCCTCACCGTGATGGTGAGGTTTGCGCTGAATTTTAAAGCACATTAGGAGTTTAACAGACAATGAGTAGATTAGTGGGTGTGGACAGAGCTTTCTTACAGGCAGAAAAATCATGCTGATTAGACTCTTAGTATGCAGGGTGTGAGGCTAAAGAGATCACAGACCATGAAGAGCCTTACATGTCAGGGCAGGGGGAGCCTTTGATAGGTCTGCAATGGAGACAGTGTGATCAGATTTGAGTTCAGAGAGGTCACTCCCGCAGAGGCTTATCGGGTGATTCAGAGTGAATCATCTGAATGATTTAAGCTCATCTTTAAGGGTGAGCTTAAAGGCAAGAGGCCAATGAGCATTGTAGTTGGCCAGTTTGTTCTCAAAGTGTGGTCTCTGGGAACACGTGGGGAATCCAAATTTCCAGGCCCCACCCCAAGTCTACTGAACCAGAAACTCTTAGGAGGGTCCCAGAAATTTGTGTTTAGCAAGCCCTGCAGCTGAGTCTGGCAGACACTTCATTTGAGAACCACTGCACAGTCCATATGAAATGTTGTCGATTCAGCTGAAGTCATGGAATGAATGGGGGCGAGGCTGGGAATGTGGAAACTGTATCCCAGAGATCGGATCTAGAGGACTCAGTGGATGATTGCATGGGGTGCAGGTGGGTGGGTGCTGGGGGAGTAGAAAGCCACAGGAACAGGCTCTGGCACTGGCTAATAAAACCACTTCTCACACAGGTATCCCTCGTGGGCTTCCTGTTCCTTTTGGGCTTATACATCTCGTCCCTGGCTTCCTGTATGGGAGGACTTTATGGAGCTCCCCGCATCCTGCAATGCATTGCTCAGGAGAAAGTGATCCCTGCACTTGCCTGTCTGGGACAAGGGGTGAGTCATCCTCTTTTTTTTTTTTTTTTGAGAAACATGTTTTGCTGCTAACTTGATTGTTGGCTCATAATTGGTTAAGCTTTTCTGATCTGAGCCTCTGATCAATTTCTTTGGGGTGACATAGAAAAGAATGCAGAGGTCATTTCTTTCAGCCCTTTCCTCTGGCTGGCTTAGGTTAGGGCCAAGTAGATGAAGCATCTTAAATGTCACAGCCACCCAGCCCTTTAGCCCCCTTAGCACTTTTTTTTTTTTTTTTTTTTTTTTGAGACAGAGTCTCATTCTGTCACCCAGGCTGAAGTGCAGTGGCACGATCTCAGCTCACTGCAACCTCCACCTCCGGGGTTCAAGTGATTCTTCTGCCTCAGCCTCCTGAGTAGCTGGGATTACAGGCATGGGCCACCATGCCCAGCTAATTTTGTATTTTTAGTAGAGACGTGGTTTCTCCATGTTGGTCAGGCTGGTCTTGAACTCCCGATCTCAGGTGATCTGCCCACCTCGGCCTCTCAAAGTGCTGGGATTACAGGCAAGAGCCACTGTGCCACTGCGCACTGGTTTAGCTAACCAGTCCCAGTAACATCTTCTACCCTGAGCAGCATAAAAATGCAGTGCCCCATCCTTTAATAAAAATGAATTCCAATCCTCCAGGTTTAGCATAGAAGAAAGCATGTTTTGGTCAGGAGGTGAGCTGGTTCTTGCAGCTCTAACTGCCCTCGAAGCTCACCTGCCCCTTGGGGGTTGCTGTTTGATGATTTCTCATACCTCTGGCCTCTAGGGTTCCTGTTAACCATGGCAAACCAAACCTTAACTGATACATAAAGGACAGCTCAGTTGAGTCATGGCTGGAATGATTAAAATAGACATTCCTATAGCCTAGGGGAGGACCAAAGAGACATAAACAGAGACTCCCACTTCCCAATAATATGGTTTGCAAGCTGCAGTTTATTTTTGTCTTGTTGGGGTACCACTAAGGGCCTCCCCATCCACTTCCAGTTTGCAGCCTCCCTCTGGTTTCGGGAACACATCTTTGGAACTTATCTTTGATTTCTTCCTTTACCTTCCTCCAAAAATACAGTTTTGTTTTGGAAATAGTTTGAGATCCTATTAGACATCCACTGGAAATGGTGAGTAGGCAGGTGGATATGTAAGACTGGCTTTCAGGTGAATGTTTTAGGCTGGAGATTCAAATTTGGAAGTCGTCAGTATAACGCCGGTATTCAAAGCCGTGAGCCTCGTTGAGCTCACCAAGGGAGGGAGTACAGATAGAGAAGAGGTCTGAGGATGGAGCCCAGGGCTGCTTTAACTGTGGAATTCAGAGATGTGAAGAGCCAGCCGCAGAAACCAAGGAAAAGCAGTCAGTGAAGAGGGAGGTGAATCAGGAGAAGTGAGGCAAAGAAAGGGTTTCAAAGAGGAGGGAGTTGCCAGCTGGGTCAAAGAACACAGGGACTGAAGTGACTGTTGCTTTTGGCCCAAGAACTATGTCAGTGACTGTGATGAAGAGCTCCTGGGAGTGGCAGCTAGCACCTTTTTTCCACTCCTATCCACCAGAAGGTCACCATAGCCACCTCCATGAATAACAGGCGTGTGTAGTGTGTGTGCATGAGCATGTGTGCATGTTTAGTGTCAGAATTCCCCTCCTCCAGCCACCAGTGATTCTGCTGTGTCTTCTGGAATCTGCCTCTTCCTGGGAAGAATCAACTTTGTATCTCTTTGACTTTCTATGCTGGTATTAAAACCCAATGAAAGACAAAAGGAGGAAATATTTGGGATGTCACCATTCCATAATAATGCCCAATGTTCATAGTTATTCATACAGGCTGGGCACGGTGGCTCATGCCTATAATCCCAACACTTTGGGAGACCAAAGTGGGCAGATTGCTTGAGCTCAGGAGTTTGTGACTGGCCTGGGCAATATGGCAAAACTCCTTCTCTACAAACAATACAAAAATTACCCACATATGGTGCTGTGCATCTGTAGTCCCAGCTACTCAGGAGGCTGAGGTGGGAGGATGGCTTTAAGCCCAAGAGGCAGAGGTTGCAGTGAGCTGAGATCACACCACTGCAGTCCAGCCTGGGCAACAGAGCCAGACCCTGACAAAAAAAAAAAAAATAAAGTTACTAATACAACTAATATCTGTGAAGCCTACTGCATGTCAGTGTGTGTGAAGCATTTCACATGTATGAACTCTGATCTCACAGTAACCCCATGAGTTGAATATTATTATCTCAAGTTTATAGATGAACAACTAGTTGGGGAGAAGTGGCTGAGCCATTATGAGCGGTGTTTCTATCCTATAACTTCTGAAATCTCTGAAGCATTCTATCTGAAATTTTATGGTGCTGAATGTTATTTTTGTTGCTGCAGAAGGGACCAAACAAAACACCTGTGGCTGCCATCTGCCTGACCAGCTTGGTGACCATGGCCTTTGTCCTTGTGGGTCAGGTGAACATTCTGGCCCCCATCGTCACCATCAACTTCATGCTGACATATGTTGCAGTGGACTACTCTTACTTCTCCCTGTCCATGAGTTCCTGTAGCCTGCCCCCAGTGCCTGAGCCAGTGCTCAGGGAGGGCCCGGAAGGCCTCCATTGCTCTGAGCACCTGCTCTTAGAGAAAGCTCCCAACTATGGCTCTGAGGGACCTGCCCAAAGTGTCTTGGAGGGCACGCTGCTGGAATTCACCAAGGACATGGATCAGCTCTTCCAGCTAACCAAGAAGCTTGAGAGTAGCCGGCCCAGGCAAGGAGAGAGTAACAGGACCCCAGAGAATCAGAAGAGGAAAGGCAAGAAGGCAACCAAGCAGACCCTCCAAGATAGCTTCCTCTTGGACCTCAAATCCCCTCCTTCTTTCCCTGCCGAGATCTCTGATGGGTTGTCCGCTGCCTCCTGGGAGGGGCGGGAGTCCTGCTGGAACAAGCAGACTTCCAGGAGTGAAGGGACTCAGCCTGGGGGAACATATGGAGAGCAACCTGTGTCTGAGCTGTGCAACCAATCTGAGCCCAGTGGAGAAGGTGAGAGCTCTGTCATCACACTGGGGTCTCTTATTTGGGGATGACCACCGATTATCCTACCTACCCAGTTATCACAAACCAGTTATAGCTGGGTTTAAAATCCTTGTTAATTTTCTGCAGTATTTATTTTAAAACCTTATATTCAGGTATCAGCTGAATTATTTGTAATTCTACTCTGTTATACGTAGTTAAGTTTAAACAGTGATTTTTATCTACTCCTGTGTATTAGACCTGGGAGCCACAGCTAGTAATTGGGTATCAACCTCTTTCACTCAAAAATGAACTGAAGTATAATGCCAATGCAAGTAAAATCAACCTCTCCTTACAAGAGAAGTGGAAGTGTGTTGTGATAAACTATGTGTCAAGGACACAATGTTTTCTTTATGGAAGATGAATCTCCCAAACCAGGCAAGAGGGGATGGAGGGAAGGTGGCTTAAGCTTTGTTTTCTCAAATCTGTAAACACAGAGACACAGAGACAGACACTCACAGAGAGGCATACAGGGCATGAGAAATTCTGAAAGTGAGAACTCACATTTTCAAGGGCCTACCATATTCCAGGTGCTTTACGTCTATTACTTTGTGTAATATAATAGATATTAGCATTTTACATCTTACAAATGAAGACCTTGTGTCCCCATGAGGTCACAGGGAAGACTCTGAGCTGATTCTTTGCACAGCTGGACATCACCCTGCATTGTATTGTCTGTATTTGAGGCCCATGTACTTTCCTCTACATTATGCTGCCCCTGGAGATATAAACACACAGGTGTGGGCAAAGAGGAGGAGATGAGGAACACAGAAGGAGATATGTAAAAGCTAGTGTTTTGGCTGGGTGCGGTGGCTCATGCCTGTAATCCTAGCACTTTGGGAGGCCAAAGAGGGCGAATCACTTGAGGTCAGGAGTTCGAGACCAGCCTGACCAACATGGTGAAACGCTGTCTCTACTAAAAATACAAAGAATTGGCCGGGCATGGTGGCAGGTACCTGTAATCCCAGCTACTCATGAGGCTGAGGCAGTAGAATTGCTTGAACCTGGGAGGTAGAGGTTGCAGTGAGCCAAGATCACGCCACTGCACTCCAGCCTGGGTGACAGAGTGAAACTCCATTTCAAAACAAAAACAAAAACAAAACAAATCCCCCAAAACTAGTGTTTTACATTTTCTTTTTTTTTTTTTTGAGATGGAGTTTCACTCTTGTTACCCAGGCTGGAGTGCAATGGTGCGATCTCGGCTCACCACAGCCTCCGCCTCCTGGGTTCAGGCAATTCTCCTGCCTCAGCCTTCTGAGTAGCTGGAACTACAGGCGCGCACCACCGTGCCCAGCTAATTTTTGTATTTTTAGTAGAGACAGGGTTTCACCTTGTTGACCAGGATGGTCTCGATCTCTCGACGTGATCCACCCGCCTCAGCCTCCCAAAGTGCTGCGATTACAGGCTTGAGCCACCACGCCCGGCCTACATCTTCTTGGAAACCTGTTTTTCCTTCTTTGCCTCTAAATTGCTGGGAAGCTTTTAATTAAAAATTTAAATTTATTTTATTTTAATCAATGTAATAGCTATAATTTAATAAGCCAAATAATATTAAAAGTCACATAATCAGAAACAGTAGTTACTACTCTTTTATACCACCCCTTTTACTCTTCTCTTCTCCCAGTCCCATTCCCAGAAAATCCCACTTTGAACCAAAAATTTGCCTCTTCAGTTAATCTGTTACTAAATAATGTATTTGCATTGCTGCTTCTTGATATGTCAGTTTCCAACATCATCTTTTGACTTCCTCTTATGGTAAATGAGGATTTGGTACGATCTTAGCTCACTGAAACCTCCACCTCCCAGGTTCAAGTGATTCTCCTGCCTCAGCCTCCCAAGTAGCTGGGATTACAGGCACCCGTCACTACACCCAGCTAATTTTTGTATTTTTAGTAGAGATGGGGTTTCACCGTGTTGGCCAGGCTGGTCTCGAACTCCTGACCTCAAGTGATCTGCCCACCTCAGCCTCTCAAAGTGCTGGAATTAGAGGCATGAGATACTGCGCCCTGCCTGGATTTAATTCTTATATGCCACTCTGACATCTCCTCATCTAATGCCCCCAGTGTAGTTATCCCACAGTTTTGTTTGTTTTAAAATTAAAAGCTAGTATTCTTGTTATCATGACTAGGTAACTATTGCTCATTTATGAGCCATATGTTACACTATGATTACATTTCCTTTTTTGTTCAACTTTTGCTGTTTCCTGGTGTTAATAATTGCCTTAGTTTTTTCTTTGCTTGATTTTCTGTCATCATTTTTCTTAGGCTCTGGCAGATCTGTCAAATGCTCCAATTCTTCAGAAATATATTCACTTCTTTCCCTGGTCTGTCCTATGGCTCCATCCTTCTGTTCCACTCGAGATTGTTCATTTGCTAGGTCTGCTACAAAGCTGTTGTCTTAGAATTCCTCTTGTTACCACACTTGTGTGTCAGATCCAGGAAATAAGAAATTTCTTAGAAAATTCATGCTTTCACATAGTCTTTCTTTGATAATTCCCCACCCCCATCCCCCCATCCCTGCTCTATCATCTCAATTTTGTATCTTCTTTTTTTTTTTTTTTTTTTTTTGAGACGGAGTTTCACTCATGTTACCCAGGCTGGAGTGCAATGGCACAATCTCGGCTCACCGCAACCTCCACCTCCTGGGTTCAGGCAATTCTCCTGCCTCAGCCTCCTGAGTAGCTGGGATTACAGGCACGCGCCACCATGCCCAGCTAATTTTTTGTATTTTTAGTAGAGACGGGGTTTCACCATGTTGACCAGGATGGTCTCGATCTCTTGACCTCGTGATCCACCCGCCTCGGCCTCCCAAAGTGCTGGGATTACAGGCTTGAGCCACCACGCCCGGCCTAATTTTGTATCTTCTTAAATGGCTCTCCAGTTTTCTTTTCTTTTCTCTTTCCTATTGTTCATTTATTTGTTTTGGTTTGGTTTGGTTTTTTTCTGGGATATTTCATAGATTTTCTCTCCCAAGTCTTCTAATGATTTTTTTTAATGTTGATTATATCAGTCATGATTAGTTTTGACCGAGCATAATAAAAAACACAAAATAATAGCAACTTCATCGAGTGCATTCACAAGGAGCTAGAGGTGGGCAGCCCAGGGCTGCCATGGTAGCTCTATGGTCCTAAGTGACCCATGCTCTTCTATCACTTGCTTTACCATCATCCTTAGTAGATTGTCCTGTGATCCAGCATGTACTTGCTGGGGTCATCCCATTACATTTATATTCCAGGCACTGGAAAAAAGGGAAGGGCAAAAGGGCAAAAGGGTGAACCTCTAAACTGAGTCATTTGGAGGAGGCTTCCTCAAAAGTTCCTTTCCACATGTCTCATATTTCATTGGTTGGAATTTAGTCATGTGATTACAACAAACTGCCAAAGAAGGCTGAGAAATTGTTTTTTAACCGGTCATATTGCTACTTCACATAAAATTATGTGTTGCTTTCTTTTTTTTCCTAAGAAAGAAGGAGAGATAGGGTAGCAACTATCAGTCTGTGCCACAATTATCCAGTTTTAAATTTCTAAATTTAAAAACTGGTTGTAATCTAATTTTTCCTTACCTTTCTTTTTTTCAATTTAACCATTATCTATTTTTGTTCTATGGGTACAATGGCTTATCTTAGCTCTATGATAGTATTATTTATCTTCCCCTTTAAAATTTTCTTCCTGGGGCTGGACATGGTGGCTCACACCTGTAATCCTAGCACTTTGGGAGGCTGGGGCAGGAGGATCACTTCAGGCCAGGAGTTCGAGATCAGCCTAGGCAACATAGTGAGACCCCACATCTACAAAAATTAAAAAGGAAGTTAACCGGGCATGGTGGCATGTGCCTGTAGCCTCAGTTATTCCAGAGGCTAAAGTGGGAGGATCTCTTGAGTCCAGAAGTTCAAAGTTACAATTAGCTATGATCACTCCACTAAACTCCAGCCTGGGTGACAGAGCAAGACCCTGTCACTAAAAATAAAGGTAAAAATAATTGTAAAAAGTTTTTCTGCCCCTTTCACTGTTCCTGTTTTCTTTAATTCTTTTCTCTTTGGTTTGGCGCTCTCTCTCTCTCTCTCTCTCTCTCTCTCTCTCTCTCTCTCTCATCTTGGAGGCTTTTACTAAAATGTCCATTGATTTCTTTTTGTACTTAAAAGTGAAATACTGGCTGTACACGGTGGCTCATACCTGTCTTCCAGCACTTTGGGAGGCTGAGACAGGAGGAACGTTTGAGCCCAGGAGTTCAAGACAAGCCTGGACAACATAGTGAGATCTGGTCTCTATAAAAAATGTAAAAAGTTAGTGGGGTATAGTGGCACATGCCCATACTCTCAGCTACTTGGAAGGCTGAGGTGGGAAAATGGCTTGAGCCTGGGAAGTTGAAGCTACAGTGAGTGGTGATTACATCGCTGCACTCCAGCCTGGGCAACACAGTGAGACCCTCTGTCTACAAAAATTTTTCTTTAAATGAGCCAAGCGTGATTGCACATGTCTGTCATTCTAGCTACTCAGGAGGCTGAGGTGGGAGGATGGCTTGAACCTGGGAAGTTGAGGCTGCAATGAGCCATCATCCTGCTGCTGTATTCCAGCCTTGGGGACAGAGTAAGGCTCTGTCTCTATTTTTTTTTAAAGTGAAGTACTAAAAAACTGTTTAGAAGAGCTGCGTACATTAGCAGGGCTTGTTGATTGGGGCACCTTGCTGTAGAATAAGGAGGAATGGGCTAGCGTTTTTACTAGAGGATCCACAAATGTGAATGTCTAGAGGTTTTTCCCTTGGGCTCTTCAGTGTGTTCCTCTAGAGGAGAGTTCTTTAATCCCTTGCCCGAGGGACACACAGATAGGTACTTGTATTCTGGGAACAGGATAGGATGAGTGAGTTGGAAAGGTGTCTCACTGTTTAGGGTATAGATGTTCATTTAATTTCCTGGCTTCAAGTTCCATTTTCCCACTCTTTGCTGTGTCTGCTGTGCCACGTTTGGGTACTCTCTGGCTTGATTTTTTTCAAAGGAAAGTCCCCTTGGGGAGGGAATTGAGCAACAGAAGGGGTTGTTACTTGGCTTCATAGGCAGAGAAAAGCATCTTGGTGTACAACAAATATAGACCTCCCACCAGCCCCCTATACTTTACCACTGGATAGAATGTGGTGCTTCCTGGTCCTGAATCTGGTCTGCCAGAATGAACTGGGCTGCTCTCCATCAGCGCCCGCTCTGGAGGTCCTAGGGCTCATTCTCCTCTGCTCTGCTCAGTCTGTCACCACTGTCACCTTTCCATCTTCCAAGACTTGTTTTTATTTTTCCTCTCTCATTCTCTTTGTGTTTGTGGGTTTATGCCTGTTTCATTCCTTTTCTGTCTTCTCAGTGGGCTTTCAGGAGAGATGTGGTCAGTCTGCAATGTTTAATCAAGGAAGTGGTTGCTGTCCAGTTGCCCAGTCTTAGAAATGTCATAGGTGTTTCTGACCATTCCCTTTCTCCCCTTCCCTGCTGCCTGATTTTGGTGCAGACCCTCATCATCTTGTACCTGGACTCCTACTACGTTTCTAAGACTTTCCCCCGTCCCATTTCTCCTTCATGCTGCTCACCGAATGATCTTTCTAAAATAAAACTCTCATCACATCTGTCCTACTTAAAAACCCTTGCTGGAATCTAACCCCTTCTTGGGAAGTCCCAGACTGTGTGTGCTATGTAAGGTTCTTCACAACCCAGCCCTAACCTATCTTCCCTGCCACTCTTCTCATGACAACCCATGCACTGTATGTTCCACTTACGCCCAAACTGATGTCCTAAACACACCACGTTCTTTATCCCTTCCTGCCTTCATACACCCTGTTCTGCCTCCTGCTATTGCTTCACCTGCCCCTTCTCCATCTGGTAGACTCTGACATCATTTAAAATCCATCTGACTTTTAAGACCCACTTTCACCTCTTCTAGAGAAAGATTCTCTGATGTCTTTCACTGTACCACCATAACACTTGATTCATATTAATAATATAAACTATTACCCCATATTTATGTCACATCATATTTATATCACATTTGTTTACACATTTATCTTTCGGTTTATTTGTCTAAAGAAAATAAATATTAATCTCATTCGTTTGCCACTAGACTGTCCAATTCCTTTGTTTGCAAATCCATGTCTTTTCACCTTTATACTCATCACAGTATTCTCACACAGTACCCATAATGCAGCAAACATAAAGCCTACTCGAATTGACAAGCAATTGAGCAAATATTCTAAAACACTGAAGCACTGATCAAATAGAAAAGGTTAAACTATTATAAGAACCTAATCATTGACAAACCAGATGCTATAAAATAATAAGAATGAAATCACGATTGAATAAATATTTCTGAGAGCATGGACTTTAAAAATTAACTTGAGGCTATATTTTATACCTTGTATACACATGAATTCTTTGCTTATAACAGCTGTGCAAGAGACAGATTTCTGACTATGTAGACATCATCAAAAACAAAAGGGATCTGATTAAATAGAAATAAAGAAACATTTGCACAACACAGTGTCAAAGAAGGAAACGATTGTTTTGATGAACACAACTGATAAAAGCATACCTTCCAAAGCATATTATCTTTAAAGACAGGAAAGTCAAAATCTAGGTTTTACTGAAAAGATATCAAGTGAGATGAATACAAAGTTTAACATTTGAAAAATCAGTGCTCAGACTCATTCATGTCTATTCAACAAATGAATTTTTGTTAAGTATAATTAGTAGCTAAAAATAGCCAGCATTTATTGAGCATATCCTATGTGCCTGGCAGTGAGATTAGTACTTAATATGGATTATTTCATTAAAGCCTGGAGTTAGGCATTGTTCTGTCTCAGAGAAGTTAAACTCTTGCTCATGATATGAGACAGTCAGAATTTGAACCTAGGTTGATCTGACTGTCAAACCTGTGCTCTTAACTGCTACACAATGTGTATGCCACTTGCAATGAGTATTTGTTTTGAACTAGGCCATAATATTGATTAAATGAACACAAATTAAATCATCTTTAAGATATCATTAGGCTGGGCACGGTGGCTCATGCCTGTAATCCCAGCACTTTGGGAGGCGGAGGCAGGTGGATTACCTGAGGTCAGGAGTTCAAGACCAGCCTGACTAAAATGGTGAAACCATGTCTCTACTAAAAAATACAAAAATTAGCTGGTTGTGATGGTGGGTGCTTATAATTCCAGCTACTTGGGAGGCTGAGGCAGGAAAATCGCTTGAACCCAGGAAGCAGAGGTTGCAATGAGCCAAGAGCATTCCATTGCACTCCAGCCTGGGCAACAAGAGCAAGATACCATCTCAAAAAAAAAAAAAAAAAACCACATGGACTTTACACATGATTCTGTATAGACTATGGCAATACACATTAGCAGTTTATACATGCTAATTAGAACTACATGTTTATTCTGAAAAAGAAATGAATTGAATTTTCACAAGTGGTTTAATATTTAAGTAATTTCTATAAAATAAATTTATTATTTAAAAATTAACATAATTGGGGTTACCCCCTTTATGCTTAAAGTATTTATATCTGCTGTGAACATAGAACTTAGACGTATCACTAGATTTTTAAAGTCAGTTTAATATTTTGCATTATATTTGTTATGTTGGTATTTTTAACATGCATGATGCATGCTTATTAGTTTGTTTTATGAGTAGAGGCTTGATAAAGTAAAATTGCCTTCCTAGTTTTTTCTTCCTAATATTTCTAGCATGAGAAGCTGTCCCCTGCCCCCATGACAACAGCTTGCTTTTTCTAGCAAAATCTGAGACAAGAAAAAAAAATTCCTTTAGTCACTTTGGAAGAGTTTTGAAACCCTAGCTATTCAGAATTATGAATAGTTGTTTATTTTATAGTACCTATTCAAAGAGTCATTGAGCATCTTTGCATAAATTCTCTCTTACATTGCTGATATATAAAGCAGCATTGTGCCTGCCTAGAGGACAGCCCTTCCTACTACTTCTGCCCAAGTTCCTCAGAGCGCGCACACATGTATACGGAGTTCCCTTTAGGTTCAGTAAAATTGAGGTTGTATAACTTCAAGTGTTGTAAAGGGTGAGTTTTTTGTTTGTTTGTTTTTGAGACAATGTCTCGCTCTGTCTCCCAGGCTGGAGTGCAGTGGCACGATCTTGGCCCACTGCAACCTCCTCTTCCCAGGTTCAAGTGATTCTCCTGCCTCAACCTCCTGAATAGCTAGGATTACAGGCACTGCCACCATGCCTGGCTAATTTTTTGTATTTTTTTTAGTAGAGACAGGGTTTCCCCATGTTAGCCAGGTTGGTCTCAAGCTCCTGACCTTGTGATCTGCCTGCCTTGGCCTCCCAAAGTGCTGGGATTATAGACGTGAGCTACCACGCCTGGCCTAGTGTTTCTTCTTAATAACCAATGGGGCAACTGCATTTTACTAAGCCTATGTTGCCATTAATTAAATTGGTAAAATTATACAATTTTAAAAATAATTCTGTTATGATTGTCATTAATTAAATTGTATCATTTTAACAATTTAATTAATGTCAATCATAACAATTATTTTTTTAAAGTAATAGAGCCATCCATTCAGATCAATCTTGCACACTTTATTTTAATCCGTAATAAGGAGACTTGCACTAAGTGCTTTCTATACACAAACTTCTAAATGCCTAGATTTGGCATTTAGAATATAAAAGAGGGTCCTTATCCCTGAAGGTGTAGATGTATAAAAAGATAAGCATAATACTTGGAGGCACATGATGAATGCAAATAGATGTTGAGGGGATGAAGTTTTCTCAAGGTGTAGAATGATTTATTCATTCACCCACAGGTATGGCACACCTCGTATATTCCAGACATTGTCCTAAGTGCTGGGGGAACATGCTGATTAGACACAGAGGTTTTTGCTGTTGTAGAGCACTTCCATTCTAGTAGGGGAAGACATATGATAAGCAAATGCTCACTGTGATGTCATTAAGTGATAAGTATAATGAAGAAAAATAAAGTGGAGTAATGAGATAAAGAGAGACAAGGGTGGGGAAGAAGAAGCACTGTTTCAGATAGGTTTATCAGAAAAGATATCACTGGGAAGATGATATTTTAATGGAGAGCTGAATTGCATGAAGCATATGGATTTCATAGAATACATAGATTTCTGTGTTAGTCATGTTAAGTGTAAGGTGCTTATTAGCCAGCTAATGGGTGATATTGAGAAGACAATGAGCTATTCAAAACTTAAGTTCAAGGGAGAGGTCAAGGATGATGTAAACTTGGAGTCATCAGTATTATCAGTAGCATGTAAAGCCATGGGACTAGAAGAAATCTCTTAGGAGTGGGTATACATGGAATAAAGGGGTGCTGAAGACGGAATGTTGGGATACTCCAATATTTTCAGTCTGGAAGGAGGAGGCAAGCCAGCAAAGAAGACTGAGAGAGTGGACAGTGAGATCGAAAAATCAAGAGAGTGAGGCATCTTAGAGGAGAAAGTGTTTCAAGAAGGAGGAAGTAATCCCATGTATCAGATGCTGCCTGAAAGATCAAATGGGATGAGGACTAGGAGTTGACCACAGAATTTGAAAAGATTCAAATCATTGGCAACTTTGGTAAGAGTAGTTTTAGTGGAAAGGTGGATAGAATCTTAAGAGTGGGTTAAGGAAATAATGAGATATAGAGACTGCATAGAAAATTCTTTTGAGGCTGTTTGCTATAAGGGAGACACAGAAGTAGGGCAATAACTAGGGGTGACCTGTAGACATTTGTTTAGGTAAGAGAGGTGACAGTGTACTTGTATTTGATGGGAATGATTTAGTAGGGGACAGAAAAATTGTTGATACAAACACAAAGTCCTTGAACAGGCCAAAAGGGATGGGATCCGGGCACAAGTGGAGGGATGGGCCTTACGTAGGATCAGAGGCTGTTCATCCACCATGAAAGGAAGGCAGGCAGAATAGAGGGTACAGATACAAGTGATTTGGCAAATGAATTGGTGATAAGAGAACATGAAAAGTTCTCTTTGGAGAAGAGAGCTTATAAATTTGTTCTGTCAGAGAGTAGGAGAATGAGTTGGCTAGGAATGAGGCTGCTGAGTAATGCTGAAGCATGGGAGCAAATGCGTATGCAGGGGAATGCTGATAGTCTTGGATAGTGGAACCCAAGCTAGATCAGAGGGCAGGGAAAGTGGGAGGTAGGTGACGGAAATAAACAACATACTAAGGCAAAGTATCTAAAGGTCCCTCTGTAGACTATGAATGGTTGGAATGAGGAATGGCAGAGCAAATGAGCTTAACACTATTTTTAAAGAAGGTTATGGGCTGAGAGTAGGTTGCTTAAAGTCAGGATTTAGGAAGTATAAGTTTCCTGGTAATGGCACATCTCAAGTGCAGCTAAGGGAGTTGATGGTTGGGATGAGTGAAAGAAAAGATTATTAGAATTAGGATTTCAAGGAATCGAGAAAGCAGGGCTTTGGATGAGTTGTTTTTGTAGGAGTCACCAAGGATGACAATGGATGCTAATAGAGAAAAAGATGGTAAGCCAGGGGCTGAAATATTTAACAAGCAAGAGAAGAATGACAAGTTGGTAAAAGACTGCAATGATAAAGGGTAGGGTGTGAAATAGTCTGATGGCATGTGCTTCAAAGGGGCTAGGTCATAAAGCCACAGTGACCAGAGAGGATGGAAGGCTTGGACTAGGATACTTAGTGAGTTCTGCTACGTGCCAAGCCCTAGGCTCATGATGGATGTGGACCTGCCCTCATGAAGCATATAATCCAGTGGTCATAGAAACATGTAAATAAGTATACAACTACAAATGATGATAAGTGCTGGGAAGGAAATGGGTCATAAGGAAATATTAATAGTATGAGGAAATATATTTAGATTTTACTGTGGGGGCTGATTTCTCTGAGAAAGTGATAACTGAGCCAAGACCTGAGGGATGCATAAGCTAGGGGATCCATGAGACATGATCCCAGATAGATTCCAGGAATCAACACATCAGGGGTGGTTGAAGTGGGAGGAACACTGGTATATGAGACAGCATCTGGACCATGGTGAAGAAGGAAGGGCTGGGCAGAGGAGATGGCACAGTCACGGCAGTTTGGCTGAAGCAGAAATTTTGTATTGGAGATTAGAGAAGGGCTACTTAGGGAACGATCTACTATATTTCCTAAGCAATGAACTATGAAGGTTGAAAACACCTGAAGTTTTAGTGTTGAAATGAAGTATAAACATACTGCAAAGTTAATCCAACATATCATTTGTTTGAAACAGTATTGTGGTGTTCATGGTGATTAGACCATATTGTTACACAATCTAGATGCATTTTCATAGCTACATTGAGCATTTTTGCAGAAATAGAAAGTCAAATGCAGCATGCTTTCACTTATAAGCAGAAGCTAAATAATGTGTACCTATGGACCCAGAGGGTGGAGTGATAGACACTGGAGACTTGGAAAGGTAGGAGAGTGGGATGGTAAGAGGCAGATTGAGGGATGAGAAATTGCCTAATGGATACAGTGTACACTATTTGGGTGATGTTTACACTAAAAGCCCGAAGTTTACTACTATGATATTTAAAAAATTATTTTTTTTTAATTGAGTGCTTCTGGAACCAGATGTAAATTGAGAATCCAGAGCTGAATAGAACATGGCATGGCTCTGAGAAGCACTGTTGTGCCTGAAATCCACGGAGGATGAGGCAGAACCATGCATTTGTTTATCGCTGGGCCCCTTCCCCCTCAGCCACCTCGATTCCCAGGAAAAGGAATCAGAGGAACTATTCTCCCTCCATCTCTCTCCTTCATCAATTTCTGGTTGATACCTGAGATTGTTCTAACAGCTAACTTTCAGAATCAGAAGGTAGCAAAGACCATCTCTTATTAGACAAAAGCCAACCTGTCCCAGCAATCCTAGTGGCCACACCTGGGAGCCAAGAATACCAGGTGTCTAGTTCTCCCACTCTAACTCCTTACGTATGAAAAAGAGGGGAGAGCTGAGTTTCCAGTTCTCCCAGATGACCTATCTGGACGGACATGCCTTGAGTGTCAGAGGACCTTCCTCTCCACTTTCTCTCTCTCTCTTACCTTTCTTTCTCAGATCCTTGGCTGATGAGAGGCCATAAACACTTCTTCCTTCTCCAAGAGCAAGCCCTGGGAATTGTCTTTTAGGCCAAGTTACAAAATTGGGGAAGAAGAGCTAATAGGTATTTGCTCCTAAAAATAGTAGAGGGTTTGGTAGCAATTTGGCAGCCAAATCTTTGGCTATTTTTTAGATTTCTTCCTGAAGTCCAGGCTCCAAGAACAAGATGTCTGGAGAAGACCAACTTCTTTCTATAGCAACATGTGCAACCCCTGGGTCTCCTTGTTGGGCGTGAGTAACTTCATCTTGATCTCAATTGTTCTTGGGACAAAGTTCAGGTGGACACATATGTGATCTTGGGCTGAGGGGGAGGAAAGATGGAGGGCTTAATTAGAAGTAATGTGATGTAATTGCCTATTGTATTAGAATTTAGATGAGAGTACATATGGCAAGATTACATTTAATGAACGACTTATTTTAATCAATGATTTCCTTTTTAAATAATTGTCTATGATAACTTCTGGGTTACTAAATTTCTAGTACAATAAATTACCATACTTGCATTTTAATTTGTTTCTTATAGGGAGAAATGGGACAAAGAGATAAGATGGAATATCTATTTATTAATAGTTCGGATTAAAGAGTTACTTTCAGAGGGTGTCTGCCGAAATATCTGCTTAATAGAGGTTTTTAATTATTCATAAACTTCAATTATTCAGACTTTTATAGTGATCAGAAGTTGATGAGAGGGGCTGTTGGTGCTGAAGACCTTAGCCTTGTGGCTTGCTTACCATGTAGAAAGCCATTAGGTGATTTGCTCTTTCTACTCTGTTTTCACAGGCTGTTGGGTCCCTTCTCATCATGTTTGTGATACAGTGGGTGTATACTCTGGTTAACATGGGTGTTGCTGCCATTGTGTATTTCTACATTGGCCGGGCCAGTCCAGGGCTTCACCTTGGTAAGCAGCAGAGCCATTTTGCCACTGGTTCCCTCATTCCCTTCACAATTCATTGGGATAAAAAAATGTTTTGAATACCAATTGAATGCCAACACTGATTCAGACATGAATCCCATTTTCAAGTAGCTTATAGTCTAGGAGAACTGTGATAAGCACATGAATTATTATAAATGAAAAATAATAACAGTGTGAGGTTTATAAGACATGTAGAAGTAAAGTGGATAACAATAGTACAAGAGCTAGGAAGAATGAAATGAAACTATACTATGGTGAGTTTCTTATGCTTTGTTCAATACTATAACATCACTTGAAGATACATTGTGGTAAGCTTAAAATGTATACTATAAACCCTAAAGCAACCTAAGATAACACAGTTACAGTTAAGCCAATAAAGGAGATAAAAAGTACTCAATCAAAATAAGGCAGAAAAGGAAGAAAAAGATAATATACGACAAATGACGCAAGCAAAAAACAAATAACAAGATGGTTTATGTATGTGTAATCCAAGCCATATCAATAATCATACTAAATATGGATGGCCTAAACACCCTAATTGAATGCCAAAGATTGTCAGATTGAATGAAAAAGCATGACACAACTATATGCTGCAAGAATCCTCCTTTAAATACAAGGACACAACCATGTTAAAAGTAAAAGGATGGAAAAAGATACATCAGGCTAACACTAGTGAAAAACAAAGCCAGAGTAGCTATATTAACATTAGGCAAAGTAGAGTTTGTAGAAAAGAATATTACAGGGATAAAGAGGATCATTTCATAAAGCTGAAGGGAAAAACCCATAAGGAAGGCATAATAAGCCTTAACATTTATGCACTGAAAAACACAACTTTGAAATAAGCAAAACAAACCCTGATAGAACTACAAGAAAAAGTTGACAACCATAGTCAGAGATTTCAATACCTCTTTCCTAATAATTGGTAAAACAAATAAGTATACAATCAGTAAGGCTATAGAAGATTTGAATAATTCTATCAACAAACCTGGAGTAATTGACAGAACATTCTACCCAGTAACAGCAGAATATACATTCTTTTCAATTATACGTGAAACATTTACCAGTAGAGACTATATTCTAGGACATAAAAAATATTTCAATAAATTTAAAAGTATTCAAAGTCAATTCAAGAACCGAGTATGTTCTCTGACCAAATCGGGAGTAATTAGAAATAAATAGTAGAAAGATATCAGAAAACCCTTGAATATGCCAGGCACAGTTGGCACACACCTATTGTCCCAGCTACTTGGGAGGCTAAGGCAGGAGAATTGCCTGAGACCAGGAGTGTGAGGCTAGCCTTGGCAAAATAACAAGACTCTGTCTCCTAAATAAAAAATGTAAAAAAAAAAATCCCCAAATATTTAGAAACTAAAGAATATTACCTAACCCTAATTAAAATTCAGAAAAGAAATAATCCATGATTCAAAGAAGAAAGCAGAGTGAAATTACAAGTATTTTGAACTGAATCAAAGTGAAAATGCAACACAGCAAAACTGTGGGATATAGCTAAGGGAAATTTATAGCATCAAATGCTTACATTAGAAAAGAAGAGCATTCACAAATCAATGATCCCAACATCCAACTTAAGAAACTAGAAAAAGAAGAGCAAATTAAACCCAAAGTAAGAAGGAAAAAAAAGGAAATAATAAATCAGAGTAGATCAGTGTAGAAATTAATAAAATGTAAAACAGAAAAAAAGTTAGAGAATACAAATGAAGCAAAAAACTGATTATGTGAGATCAGTAAAATTGATAAACCTGTAGCCAGAGTGACCAGAATAAAAGAAGAAGCACAAATTACCAAAACCAGAAATGAGTGAGATGACATCATTAAAAATCTTAAAGATATTAAAAGTGAAATAAAGGAATAATGTAAACAGGTTTCTCTTGATCAATTGAAAACTTAGATGAATTGGACAAATTTCTTGAAAAATACAAACTACCAAATCTCACTCAAGAAGAAATAGATACAGGACTATTCAGCTCATCTATTAAATAAATTAAACTGGTCATTGAAAACCTTCCCAGAGAGAAAAGCCTAGGTCCAGATAGCTTTACTGATAAATTCAACCAAATCTTTAAGAAAGAAAAAATACTAACTCTATACAAACTCTTTGGAAAACTATACACTAACATACCTCATGAATATAGATGCAAAAATTCTTTAAAAAATTTAACAAATTAATGGCAATAATATGTAAAAATAATAATATACAATGGTAAAGTGGGTTTATTACAGGAATGCAAGGTTCATTTAGCATTTGAAGTTAATCAATGTAATTCACTATGTTTACAGATGAGAAGGCATTTCTGAAAAAAATTAAAGAGTAAATTAAATAAATGAAGAGATATACTATGTTCATGAATTGGAAGACTTAATATTCTTAAATTTCCAATTATCCACAATTTTTTTATAGATTTAATATAATCCCAGTCAAAATCTCAGCTGCCTTTTTATAGAAACTGCCAATCAGATTCTAAAATATTTATATGGAAATGCAAAGGACCTAATAGCCCAACTAATTTTGTAAAACAAGAATAAAGTTGTAAAACTTGAACTTCCTGATTTCAAGACTGATTTTAAAGCTAAAGTCATCAAGACAGTGTGGGTATGGAAAAGCTAGACAAGTGAATCAATGGACAGAGTAGAGGATTTGGAAACTGACCCACACACATATGGCCAACTGCTTTTTGAAAAAGTTTCAAAGATAATTCAGTGGAAGGAAAAAATAGTCTTTCAACAAATGGCACTGAAACAACCACAAAGCCAAAAGCAGAAAGTAGATTTCCACCCATATATCATACCATATAAATATATAACTCAAAATGGATATTAGAACTAAATGTGAAGCCTAAACCTATACAATTTCTAGAAGAAAACGTAAGAGAAAACCTTTGTGACTGTGAGTTAGCAAAGATTTCTTAAATACAATAAAAGCATGAAAAAATTTATAAATTGGACTTTATCAAAATTAAGGACTTCTGATCATCAAAAAATGCTGGTAAGGCTGGGTTTAATTTATAATGATAGCAGATCAGTGGATACTTTTGGGTGGGAGTGAAGTAAGGGTACATGGGAGAGAGATATAATGAAATGGCTTGAGGAAACTTTGGGAGGTGCTAGACATGTTCATTATCTTGCTTGTGTGATGATTTCACAGTGTATATATGGTTAGATGTGTGTATAGCACAGATGCAGACCAAATAGTATACTTTAAATACAGATACTCCTTGACTTAATGGTGGGAGTATGTCCTGATAAACCAGTCATAAAGAATCATTGTAAGTTATGTTCTTTACATGCAGTTTGTCTTTACATGCAGTTTCTTCTGCATATGTACCCAGGATTTGTTTTAATCGGGTGTGGTAAAACATATACAGACATGGAAACGACTATCATGAAGGAGGAAGGTCATTAGAAACAGGTTTGGCATGCCATGCAGGGCCATATGGGAATGGACCAGGGTTAGTCATGGGGCAGAAGAGGAAGAGGGGAGACCATGGCCTAGAGCCTTTTTGGGTTTTTTTGTGGAAAGGAATGAGCAAGGCAGGGCAGGTACACTAAATGAGGTTAGGACTGAATAATTCGAGTGATTTCAGCAGGCTCTGGGATATAGGGATGGTCTATAGTTGTCTGGTCTTGGTGTGATTTAGGACAGGGGGAGTACTGGCTTGGTGTGTGAGATTTGATAAAGAACTAAATTAAGGGTGGGCCCTGGATTGGTTGGTTTGTATATCAAAAGCCCACTTACAGGGGAATTGTTTGCTATTCAGTATCTAGGAATTAGCTAGACCCTCCAGGATGAAGGGCCAAAATTTAAGAGCATCCAGAATATAGAAAACAAGAAAATATAGTCAACATACAGTTTATTACATATCAATTATTCCTCAATAATAAAGCTGTTTAAAAATACGTTAAGAGAACCCTTTTCAGCAAAATTTTATGATGCCCCAATTTAAAATAAAGCAATTTGTTACCACTACTAACTAAATCAGATGGCCCATAACTATCTAGGCAAATTAAAAAAAAAAAAAGTTCTTCCGAATGATGCATTTCAAACATTTTAAGTCATTTGTATATTTAAAAAAGTAATTTAGAAAAAACAGTAATGTTAAGAGGAGGTCCTTATGTTAGTTGACTTCATGGATAGAATATATTTTGTATTTTAATTATATTAATATATAATATATTTTAATTAACAGTGATTACTTCAGTGATTGCTTCTGTGTTTCTTAAAAAGTTTCCTAAGAAATTTAAATCTAAATATTTAAATATTTTCTAGAAATCTATTCATAAGAAAACATGAAATCAAATTTCAGGCCAATGTCCATCAAATTTAAATTATTTAGAATTTAAATAATCACACTTAAGTAGGGTCAGTTAATAAAATGTTTGTTTATGTTCTTCCTTCTGACAATCTCAAAATACATTAGAAATCTTCTCTTTGCAATTGCAGATATTAATGCAAATCTAAAATTTACCTTCTCTTTAGCAATAAAGACCTAAATGGCATTGAGGAAACTGGTTATCAGCTGCATGCTGTTGATAGTTGTGGAGATTCTAACAGAAGCCTCTTAAAATAATGCTATTTTCCTGATCATATATTGAACATTATCTAATTAATCAATTTTTAATCATATGTCTATATAATTTAACAAAGCATTTTCTTTTTTTTGAGACAGTCTCACTCTGTCATCCAGGCTGGAGTGCAGTGGTGTGATCTCAGCTCACTGCAGCCTCTGCCTCCTGGGTTCAAGCAATTCTCCTGCCTCAGCCTCCCAAGTATCTGGGACTACAGGTGTATGCCACCACGCCTGGCAATTTTTGTATTTTTAGCAGAGATAGGGTTTCACCATGTTGGCCAGGATGCTCTCTATCTCCCGACCTTGTGATCTGCCTGCACTGGCCTCCCAAAGTGCTAGGATTACAGACATGAACCACCATACCCAGCCTAGAAAAGCATTTTCTAAAATCACATTTGATTTGTTTCTCTAAAGTTATATATAATTTACTATGTGAATTTTTTTAAACCTACACCAAAAGAGGGATGGATTTTTTTAAATTGATAAACCCTATTCAAATAATGTGTTTGATGTCAGGATTATTTGGCTAGAATCAACAACAATGTCACTTCAAACCTCAGCTCTAACATTTCTACATATGGAACTATTTGATTCACTTAACATCTGTTAAAAAAATTCCTAAGTGCCAGATCCTGTGAGGTACTGTGAGGATTATAGGGATGAAAAAGACATGTTCTCTATTCTCAACAACTGTATGGTCTAGTAGAAAATTTTTATAGGGTGTATTCAACACTTATGAGTATGAGTCTTAAAAAAATTATCAAAATTTTTTAATTCCTAAGACTAAAGTTAGCAACTCTGCATTTTTCTTTAGAGCACTTTGTCCAGTTTTTTGGGAGTGATTTTGGAGTTTAGAAATGCATTTTTGAAAGACTCACATGAGTAAAAGTCCTTAGTAGGCTGCTGTCATGGAGGATTACAGTGCATATTGTTTGGTTAGACTGAAAAAGGCAAACGTAAGTGTGAATCCTGTGCATGTGTATGTACTGGGGTATGCATTCACCCTATTAAAACTGAGCTTCTAGATGCATATATAGAACCTTCAAAAATGGTTATGTGTATGTCTTCTTTGCAGGATCAGCCTCCAATTTCAGCTTTTTCCGGTGGATGAGGTCTCTCTTGATCCCCTCCTGCAGGTCTGTACCAGAATGGATGAGTGTCCAGAGTCCTGGGAGATGCCCAGGGTGTCTCATTCCTGGCTGGGCTTGGGCCTGGATTGTGGCATGGGAACCTCTGGGAGACTCAGATGTTGCTCCCATCCATACTCCACCACACTCAGCCCCCAGATTCAGCTCATCAGAAGCTTCCCTTAGGCTCATGTCCTCTTTCCTTCTTATCCTCAGTCATCAAGAACAGAGGCTTTATTTAGAATCTGGTTGCTGGGGTGGTAAGTCACTACTCTCCTCTCAGTCAGTTTACAGTCCAAGACACATTAGCATCAATGCATAATCACACACAAGATTAAAGCCCAAGGGAAATGTCACGCCAAGATGCACATTTTTCCATCTGAATCAGAAGTAGTTGACATTCCTGGGTTGGAGACAGTGCAGAGGCCAAGTATAGAAAGAAAGTGGAGATCCTGAAGGATTTCTGTGGAACCTCCATGGTCAGTTATACAGGAAAAAGGAAAAAAACCCTCCTGAGAAATAGAAGCCTCATAGAGAAGGTATATTACATACGTGTCCTAATCTCACTCCTCCTCCTCCACTCCTGCAGTACCAATGCTTCTTATCTTTTAAGGCTTGGGATTCTGGGGCATTATACCCACCCTTCTGTCCCCTTTCAATATCAGTGAGGAGCTAGAGCTGCAGGCTAGGGAAATCCAGGCAGAACCCAATCGAATGTTCATTTGGTTACATTTTGTTGGTTTGTTTTTGAAATTTTAGATGTCTAGGCTTTACTTGCTAATATTTCCACCCTCGATGTCCAAACATTGCTAGCAGATCATGGGATCCTTTCCCATTGAGCCCAGAGGTAACTTCATAATGCTTTTCCCCCACTCATTTAAAAAATAATGGTAAAATAGGGCTGGGTGCAGTGGCTCATGCCTGTAATCCCAGCACTTTGGGAGGCAGGAAGATCACCTGATGTCAGGAGTTAAAGACCAGCCTGGCCAACATGGTGAAACCCCATCTCTACTAAAAATACAAAATTAGCCGGGCATGGTGGCATGCCTATAATCCCAGCTTCTAGGGAGGCAGAAGCAGAAGAATTGTTTGAATCCGGGAGGTGGAGGTTGCAATAAGCCGAGATCGTGCCACTGCACTCCAGCTAGTTGGCAAAATAACACTGTCTCAAAAAAAAAAAAAAAAGGTAAAATACGTGTAACATGAGATGTACTGTTTAACCGTGTTTATGTGCAGTGTGCAGTTCAGTGGCATTAAGGACATTCACATTGCTGTGCTACCATCACCATACCCATTAAATACTAACTCTCCATTCCAAGAATCCTTTTTAAGATGACTCTTCACAAACACTGACAATCTATTTAAGATGGCACAAGAGATAAAGCCTTCATGCTGGAGCTTGGAATGACAAGAATCAGCAGCAAGGGCTGTAGAAACCAACAGGGTTAGGGCCCAGGGCTGGAGGCTGGGGTGCATGGGGAGCACCCTGTCATTGCTTGGGCCAGCTGGGCTCAATGTCCCATGTGGAGCTGCAGGGAGGGTGAGTGATCTCTCTGCTTCTTGTCCTGTCTGACGCACAAGGTTGGGTGACCCAGGTCATAACACATCTACACTGATCTCTTCTGCCCTACAACCCAGTCCTGAGAAACAGTAGAATTTAAATGGAAATAGATTCTGTGTAAAAGCTGTCTACAGATTCTGGAGCTGCAAGTGGTGTGTGGGTGAGACTATTTTGCTTTGCCTGATTTACAAGAATATTTTTAGTCATTTCTGGTTTTAAAGCCTAACAATGCCATAGGAGGTCACCACTTCTTATGTCACACTCTGAATTCCTGGGATTTCAGCTTGGAGGTCACAGCAGTGCTATGTAGAAAGAAGAATGTACTAGGGGGAGATTATTCTTAGAAAAGGACAGTACTTTTATTGGAGTAGAATCAGTCCACACCATTCATAACACAAACACCAGGATCTGTGGGCTATGAGGTGGGTGGCAGAGGCCTCAGTTAAGTCAACATCAAACTTCTTGGCCTCACCATGGCTGCTGGGTGATACATGGAATGGTTATTCAGGAAATTGAAAGAACCAAGAAAGGCCAGGCACAGTGGCTCATGCCTGTAATCCCAGTACTTTGAGAAGCTGAGGTGGATGGATCACCTGAGGTCAGGAGTTTGAGACCATCCTGGCCAACATAGCAAAACCCCATTTCTATTAAAATACAAAAATTAGCCTAGCATGGTGACAGGTGCCTATAGTCCCAGCTACTGTGGAGGCTGAGGCAGGAGAATCACTTGAGCCCGGGAGGTGGAGATTGCAGTGAGCTGAGATTATGCCACTGCACTCCAGCCTGAGCAATAGAATAAGGCCCTGTCTCAAAACAAGCAAACAAAAAAACAATAATAGAGATTGGCCAGATGCACTGGTTCATACCTGTAATCCCAGCAGTTAGGGAGGCTGAGGCAAGCTGATCACTTAGGCCAAGAGTTCAAGACCAGCCTCAGCAACGTGGCAAAACACCATCTCTACTAAAAATACAAAATTAGTCGGGTGTGGTGGTGCCCACCTGTAGTCCCAGCTACTTGGAAGGCTGAGGTTTGAGAATTGCTTGAACCTGGGAGGCAGAGGTTGCAGTGAGCTGAAATCAACCACTGTACTCCAGCTTGGGTGACAGAGCGAGACTCTGTCTCAAAAAATAAAATAAAAATAGAGATTGGTAGCTGTGTTTCTACTTTGTAATTTTGAGTTCCCTTCCCAATCCCAAACTATAACCCCCAAATGCTCTTCAAAACCAAAAAAGAAGAATGTAGAGTGTGTTTTGGCAGAAGAATTTGGCTAGGTTACTTGCTGTGTTATGCCTACAATTCCCATGAACTATGTGAAGTTGAACCTGTCATTGAGAAGGCGTTCTTTATTGAAGCACTAGCCACTGTCCAAATGAGGATGTGTAAGCCAATCTAGACTAGAGAGTAAAGTATATTATTTCTACAGACTCAGAAGAATGTAATGGTTTCACCTAAAAAAAATCAAAATAAAACATTAGCAAAAACACTTACATGTTGACTGGTATGGCATTTGTGTCACCTCCTAACCTTTTTGGAGATTCAGCCTTTATAGAAGTTAATTAAGTTCTCAAGAACCCTCAGAGACCTATATAATTTATACATGTTCTCAGCAAGTGGCTGTAATGCCATAGTCATGTGATCTAAACTTCTATAGCAGGACGTTTGGCCAGAGTCCATTGAAACGTTCTGTTTAAGTTCCACAGATCTATAATATTAGATTTCTGCCTTTTCACGACTCTCAAATATAGTCCATATTCAAATAATTGCACCTTGCTACTCATAAAGTAGATGATTCTTTTAGAATAAGAATTTTCAGAGGAAATCCATGCCTAAGGTATGACTTAAGGAGCTAACACAGACTGTAGGAACTGGAAGAGACCCGGGAAGATGAGAAAATAGAGACCCAAGGAGGTAAAGAGGCTTCCGGAGGCCACCAAGTTGATTAGCGACAGAGCTGTGACTGGATCTGCCTTCTGCCGCTGCCTGGATAGCCAGCCTGAGCTTTCCTCACTCCTTTCTTCCTCTTAGCACTTTCCCCACGCATCCCTAACATTTTTCTTTCCCAGTTTATCCCACCCCAAACTGTATGCAGAGACTCCAGTGACAGTGGGATCTATATGGGACTTGCTCTTCATTTGAGGCCACCTTGGTGTCAAAAGCCTTTGCTGTCCCTCTTCGCTGCTTGCTGTGTGAGGCTTAGCTCTTGAAATCATTCATCCTTATTCAATTTTCTTTTCAATAAATCTACGAGAAGGTTTCTCTTTCCACTCTTCTCAATTTTCCAGCCTCTCCATTCCATTATTTTTCATTTGACAAGAACAAAGAGAAGCTACAGAGCCCCAACATGACGCCATTTGGAAAGCAGCACCTCTCTTTATCAGTTATTTCCTGTCAGGTAGGTACAGCTTCATACTTTTCTACCTAGGGTAAATATCACACTCTCTCTGTCTTTATTGTATGTGATACTTTGTATTTCTCATGTCTTGAGTTCATATATATTCTTGTACATATACCTTTCAACAATTATGTTTTAAACATTTAAATACATGTGTGTCTGCAAATAATTTCTCTATGCCTGATAGGCTCACCTTCATGTTCAGTCTCTGTTCTGTCCTTCTCACCATCCTCTGTGTGTCTCTCACGGCAGGAGCTTGCAGTCCCCTCGGGAGCAGATCATCTTGGCACCATCCCTGGCTAAGGTTGACATGGAGATGACTCAGCTCACCCAGGAGAACGCAGACTTTGCCACTCGGGATCGCTACCATCACTCCTTCCTCATGAGTCGGGAGCAGCTGATGCCTCATTACTAGATGCAGTACAGGGAGCTGTCCCATGCACAGTGGACCCAATCCCAGAACCTTCGTGGGGCTGCTTCTCCTCCATGAGAAACTAAAGACCCATCCTCTCGCTGTCACTTTGGACAATGGAAATCTACATTTTCTTAGAACATAAGGAAGAAGGAAAAAGACAAAAAAGGAAATCTGCATTCTGCTCAGAGGACCACATTTCACCTGGGGTGACATCAGGAATGGTGCTGGCCTCTGCAATATCAAGTCTGAAGAGCTCTACACAGGTACCAAGCCTAGCAGAGGACACCAGTACTCCTGGGTATGGGGAACTGGAACTGAACCACAACCAGATTGCTTGTGCAGAGGGCCACAATGAATGTATGTTTTATATTTTATTGTATTATTTATTCAGGGATAATACAATAGTACGAAAAATGTATTATTTCTTGAATAAATAATACATTCACATGTTTCCAAATCCAAACGTTATAATCATATATAGAGTGAAAAGTCTCCCTCCAATCTTATTCCCCACCTGCTCAGTTCCTGTTTACCCTGGCCCAGAGGTAGCCACTGTTCGCATCCATACATCCAGCATTTCTTTATGAATATACAAGTAAACGGGAATGGAGGGTCTCACATTCTCTTTTTATACACAAAAGTTAGCATGTTATATGCATGTTCTTCACCTTTTTTCCCTTAACTGTCTGGGAGACATTTCCATATCAATTCATATGCCATTTCATTTTTTTCATTGTATAAATGTGTTATAATTTATTTCACCAGTTCCACAGTGATGAGCATTTGGATTCTTTCCAGTCTTTTGCAATGACAATCAGTTCTTCAGTGAATAATCTTGTACAAATGTACAAGCATAAAATGTATCTCTAGGATAAATTCCCAAAAGTGGAGTTGCGGGATCAAAAGGTACATGCATTTGTAAACTATTACTGTTTAGTGATGATCTTTTTAATTAAAAAGTTAACATGAATTGCCTAATCATGATGCATGTTCTCAAAAGAATTTGTGGTCCCCAACTCCTGGAATGCCTTTGCAACTGTTTGCAGCATGAAAGGCATGAGGGGACAAGACTCTTTTGATTTCTGTGTGGGCTCTGCCTGGCATTCATCACAAGCACCCAGTACCAGGGGCCATGGCAGTAGCTTTCCCCAGAGAAGTTTAGCACTTGGCCCAGGGTCAGAGGCTTCGCCATCAAGCCACAGGGAGAAGTACTGTTGGGCCACTTCTGACTCCTTCTATAGTGGAGATTCTTGAGAGTCGGTGTGCTAACAGTCACTTGGGATGCTTGTCAAAAGTGCAGATTTCAGGCCAGGCACGGTGGCTCATGCCTGTAATCCCAGCACTTTGGGAGGCTGAGGCAGGAGGATCACCTGAGGTCAGGAGTTGGAGACCAGACTGGCCAACATGGTGAAACCCCATCTCTACTAAAAATACAAAAAATTAGCTGAGTGTGGTGGCAGGTGCCTGTAATCCCAGCTACTTGGGAGGCTGAGGCAGAAGAGTCACTTGAACCTGGGAGGTGGAGGCTGCAGCGAGCTGAGGTCGTGCCACTGCACTCCAGCCTGTGCTAAACTCCATCTCAAAAAAAAAAATAATAATAATGTGCAGATTTCTGTACCTCACCCAGACTGAGCAAAACTCTGTCTCAAAAAAAAAAAAATGTGCAGATTTCTGCACCTCAACCCTAAACTTTTTATTTGGCAAGTCTGGGATGGAGTCATTTACATCTTTAACAAGTGCCTCAGGTGATTCAATGCAGGCAGTCCTTGGACCACATTTTGAGACACACTGAGCTGTTTGGAAAGTGCTTAGCATGGGTGAGGGCTGGGAGGTCAGGATGAAGGGTCAGCTAGATCTTAATGTTCTCTCCTGGAAGATGGGGTTTTATTTATAACTGCTGTTCTTACAGTCTAACTTTGGTTAACTACCAGATTTCTGAGCATCATTAGAAAGCAGAGTCTGAGTTGGCAGTAGGCATATAGGAAGGAGAAATGCTGAAAAAGGCAGACTGTAGCCATGAAGGGCTGAGTTGGGTGACCTTAGAAGGCCTTTTTCTTTGTTTTTGAGACAGGATCTCATTCTGTTGCCCAGACTGGGGTGCAGTGGCATGATCATAGCTCACTGCAGCTGCAACCTCCTAGGCTCAAGCAATCCTCCCACTTCAGCCTCCTAAGTAGCTGGGACTACAGGTGCACACCACCATACCTAGCTAATTTTTTTGGTATATTACCCAGGCCCTTTTTAAGAAGAAGCTGTTCTGGTTTCCTGTGGCTACTATACCAAATTACACAAATTTGGTGGCTTAAAAACAATACAAACGTATTCTCTCACAATTCTGGAGGCCAGATGTCTGAAATCAGTAACACTGCACTGAAATCAAAGTGTCAGCAGGGCCAAGCTCCCTTCAGAGGCTCCATGGGGGATTTATTCCCTGCCTCTTCTGGCTTCTGGTGGCTTGTGATCACATCACCAAAATCTTCAAGGCCAACATTTTCAAATCTCTCTGTTCTATCTTCATATCACCCTCTCCTCTGTGTATATGAAGTCTACCTCTGTCTCCTTCCTGTAAGGATACATGTAATTGCATTCAGAGACCACCCAGATAATCCAGCATCATCTGCACATATCAGGACCTGTACTTCAATCACATCTGCAAAGGCTTTGCCAAATGAGGAAACATTCACAGTTTTCAGGGAATAGGACGTGGGTCTTTTGGAGGGCCCTTTTCAGCCTACTGCAGGGCCTTTACTGAATCTGCTTTTTTGAATTGTACATAACAAGCTAAAAAAGTAACCACCCTGTTTAAGCCCTTTAGGGGTCCTCACTGCCTCCCCATTGACAGATTAGGTATGGACATGATCCAGCCTTGCCTGAGAGCACCTGAGATGGGGGTCTCAGGGCTTCCAGAGATAGTTGCCCTTTTTCATAATATTGTTGGCCCCACACATGATGTCTGTATGAGACCCAACGAGTTTCCAACCCTTCTATTCCAGGACTTGCCTGCCTTACACTGCCCTGGATTGTGTGACAAAGAGTTTAAGCCACTTCAGTCCTGGGGTTTCTGTTCATTGCATGGGATGGATTGAGAACAGCATCAGACACTGCCGGCCTTAAGCAGCTAGTGCAGGAGCCACTCGGGCTCCCAAGGCATGTGCTTCTGTTGGTGCTTTGTCACAGCCATTTACTGGTGATAGTTTAATAGACAAGGGAAAGCTTTTTTGGGAAGTCCTGACTTTGCTTCAGGGGACAGCAGAATGGTAGGGAACAGGTCAAAATTCAGGTGTGGTCTCATTTGCATTGTTGCCCAAGAGCTTCTTTGAAACAGTACAGAGTTCTGTGGGCCAAATCTTGTGGCCTAGATATCAGGACTACATGTTGAACCGAGAGCTCAGCCTGAGGGACTGTAGTTGTTGTGACAGCCTCCAGTTGTAGTTCCTGGAACAGCAGGAATTAGGTCTCTTGTTTATGCAGAGGATGTCCCACACTCCTCAGCAGTGTTGAGAAGAGGCTGTCTCCAGGACCTGCCCAGGACACTGGTCTTGAACATCTAGAAACCGGTAATTAGATGTCACTGACTGTAGGATACAAGTGGAATGATATTCTACTAGGAAAGAAGCATTTCTAAAAAAAAAAAATCACAAAAATGCAAACTAGTAACTGTGATAAATGCTTTAAGGTGACTTTTGTGATGATGTCCATCAAGACTAAGCTTGATTTTCTCTCCATTTCAAGACCTCTGGGTTGGTCCTCAAATCTGTGTCCTGAGGGCTCAAGGTAATCACAGCAATCGGCCCTGACTTTTGAGTGGATGGATCCTTGTCTGCTCCTTTCCATTTGTGCTGTTATGACTAATCTTCTTTTTTTTCCTTTGAGATATGGTCTCACTCTGTCACCCATGCTGGAGTACAGTGGTGCAATCACAGCTCACTGCAGCATCAACCTCCTGGGCTCCAACCATTCTCCCACCTCAGCCTCCCAAGTAGCTAGGAGTGTACCATCATACCCAGCTAATCTTTGTAATTTTTGTAGAGAGGGGATTTTGCCATGTTGCCAGGCTGGTCTTGAATTTCTGAGCTCAAGCAATCCTCTTGCCTTGGCCTCCCAAAGTGCTGGGATTACAGGTATGAGCCATCCCATTTGGCCATGACTAATCTTAATTATCTATTTCCACTCATGGTCACTGAGTGAACCTGGAGGCTGAGGGCCCGAAGACCAACTGGAATTACTGTAGCGCCAAATACATCCCCTTTCATGTTGACACCACCCTGGACAAGGTATCATTCCTGTGTGGCAGCCAGAGAGACCTTTTCAAAAAGAAGCTGGAGCTCTAGTACTGTGGTTGCCAGTTGTCTTCAGATCCTGGCCTGTCCTGCTCCCAGGGCCCATCTCTGCCCAGGACTGCCTGGGAGTCCAGCTCCAGTCCAGTCCAGAGGTGACAAGCAATGTTAATGTAGCTTTATGTAAAATAACCAGAAAGCAGAAATGACCCAACCCTCCACTGAAGAGGATGGATCAACATCCTGTTGCATCCACACAATGGAATCCTAGTGAGTATTGAAGTACTGACACAGGAAATCATGTAGCTGAATTTTAAAGCATTGGGTAAGTAAAGGAAGCCAGGCACAAAAGATGAAATACTTGAAGTTTTATTTGCTTGACCTCCAGGAAAGGCAGTAGCACAGTGGCAGAAAGCTGGGTCTGGGTTTGGGAGCAGATGGATTGCCAAGGGCATGATGCAACTTTTTGTGGTGGGGAAATTATTCCTTTTTTTCTTTTTAGATGGAGTCTCAGTCTGTCAGGCAGGCTGGAGTGCAGTGGTGCAATCTCGGCTCACTGCAACCTCTGCCTCCTGGGTTCAAATGATTTTCCTTCCTCAGCCTCCTGAGTAGCTGGAATTACAGGCATGCACCACCACAGCCAGCTAATCTTTGTATTTTTAGAGGAAACAGGGTTTCTCCATGTTGGCCAGGCTGGTCTCGAACTCCTGATCTCAAGTGATTCTCCTGCCTCGGCTTCCCAAAGTGCTGGAATTATAGGCGTGAGCCACCACACCCGGCCAGGGAAATAATTCTGTAAATTGATTTTGGTGGTGGTTTTATGATTATATCCACTTATGAAACTCATTGAATTATACATTTAGGAAAGTAACCACTCTGAAAAGGATAGTAGTTTCAAAACCATCAGTTTGAAAAAGATGGTACCAAGGTTAAAAACCACATGCAGCAGAATATTCAAGTATCCAGGAACAGCACCCTCCTAATGTGATTGATTTTACTGAAAAGAATAAGGGAAGAATGGAGCTTGCTAAAGAATTCAAACGTTATTTTCCACCCTAGGGACACCAAAATGAATGGCTCAGTCTAGTGTAGGAGGCAGGTGTTACACAGGCTGACTTTCTAATGAGGTCCAAAAATCTTGTATTTCACTCCAGTTAGATTGTGAAAATAGTAATAGTAACCAGGTCTTAGCCTGGATTTCCCAGAAAGTGGAAGCTTATGAGCTACCTCTTGATTGAAGAGTGCAGCCAGGGAAGCAGGATGAGAGGAAAGAGGGGTAGAGCAGAGAAGGAGGGCTAGCAGCAACCACTTAGTATCACATGCAAATGATGCTTCACCTCGAAGCATCATCCCTTCCTACCCCTAGGGTTCCTGTGGTTTCTGCTGAGAAACCACAGGAACCCTAGGGGTAGGAAGGGATCAGAATTCATCTACTGGCTTCTGCTTCCCATAACCAAAAGTTAGCTCTGCGCGGGTACCAGCCACCCTGCCACTGTGACCTTCATGACTGTGAGTGCCTAGCAGGCTGCAGCAAGCAGACGCTGGCTGTAGCCCACCAGAACTGGTTGTTGCAGTGGCAGCTGGGAGGGAACAAGTGGCCTTGCCCTAGAGATGGGTGGGGCAGAGAGGTTCTGAGGTGGCACATGAAGAGGGGTTATAAATAACCTGCATATTGACAGGGGTCAGTAGGCAGTACAGGTTGTCAGAAAGACAAAACATGCATGTCACTGGATCATTCTTATCTGAAGGATGCCCCCAAAATGTCAACACAGCCAGTATTTGTGACAGTGAGACCAGCAACATTTCCTAAGATAGAGAGAGGGGGCAGATTCCTGGCCTGAGTTTTACCAAGAAGTCCACAGTTGTAGGTGATAATGTCTGAATGAGTGAGGGTTTTATCCGACCTTCCAGGGCCATCAGTGTCTCCCTTCAGGCCAAAGTCTATAGATTGATCCATCCAGTGATCCATCTACCCTCTCACCCACCTACCCATTGACCCATCCACCCATCCATCCATCAATCCATCCATTCTTTATCCATGGCTGGAGTAACTGTACTCATAACTTCATAGACAGGTTCCTGAAACCACCTCATCTGAGTCAGGTACACCTCACCAGTATCAGAGCTCTATCATGTAAAAATATGATCACAGGCCATGCAGGCATAAGCAGACTGTCAGCCACCACCCTCAGACCTTAAGGATGAGTACAGCCCAGTGTCAGAGCATTCTTAAACTCAGGTGAGGAACCAGAACAGCAGTGATTTTCTCAGCTGTCTCTGGGAGTCATGCTAACAAGTCCTCTGACCTATACAGTAGAGTGTATCCTGCACAACTATAAATAAGTGTGGGAGTGTGAGGTCCAGGATTCCATCGTCCTTCCTTCTCTCCTGGTTTCTGACTGAGGGGATGGGAAACAATGTGTCTATGAATGTATGAATATTAGGATGAGGGCGCAAAGCTTTTGTTAAGAGCTGTAGTGGAGAATGCAGCTGAGGTCAGAGGATTGACACAAATACTCTAGTGTCTATCTTTATTGCTCTTGAGTCTAAGAATCCAGAGGCCCCATGAGGTTGGATGAGGAGCTGGCACCAAGAGAAAGCATGCCCATCTGGGTGACGAGGGCAGCTGGTCTTGTCACCCAGTAACAGGCAGAGACCATGTGGTGGCCACACGTTACCTTTCAGTTCATGGCTCTGCCTACCACTGCGGGATGGCCCAGGTACTGACCAATCGGATTGCCCCCCACCCTGGGGAGGAGCAAATACAGGATGACAGAGGTGGGTCAGGGGACAGAGTGTTCCCTCTTCTTTGTCATGGAGGACGGGAGCAGGGTAGGAGTTCCATCCCTACTCCATGAGTAGGGGAGGGAAGTGAGGACTGAAGAAAGGAGCCCGGTGGTGGCAACAGTGGAGACAGTGACAGAGCCAGAGTCCATGAATGGGCAGAGGAGCCCCTAGCCCACTCTGACAATGGTCAGGGAGGGTTCCCTGGAGGAGGAGGTAAATGACCTGAACCCAAGCAGTTAGCTGCAGAGAGGATGGCCAGGCCTCTACACAGAGGGCATAGCATGATCAAGGGCAAGGAGATGAGACACAGTGTGTGGGGACTGGCCATAATTCAGGCTTTTAGGAGCCTATGGGCTACAGCAGCCTGAGGCAGCAGATGTCGGCAAAGTCGGATCCTGCAGGGGCTTGTGGGCCACCCTGTGTGCCTAGGGAATGAGGAGGGAAGGCTGGAGAGTGGGAGCAAAAATCCGTCCTCTAAATGTTACAGGGCTTTATTTTTAAATGAATTTGCATGATCCAGGCTAACCCTAACCCTGACGTGTTCCTTGGTTCCTGTTTCTGCCCTCTTGCTACAGTGGAGAATGCCAGCAGGGGGCTTTCCACCCCTGAGACTAACCCAGTGGGAGGAGAGGCTGAGGAGCCAGCCCAGACCCCTGGAGGGACAGGGGCCAGTCTCTTGCAGTTCTTGGAGCCCCCACTGTATGCTGAGCTCCAGCTGCACTGGGGCCTGTGGAAGTGGTCTTGGGGGAGAGTAGAGACAGGAACAAAGTGAAAAGCACACTCAGCCCTGAAGTGTTACTTTCCTGTGGCTGCTGCCACAAATTCACACACATTTAGTGGCTTAGAGCAACACAAATGTGTTATCTTACAGTTCTAGAGGTCAGAAGCCTGAAATGGGTCTCACTGGCTAGAATCAAGGTGTTGGCAGAGCTGGGCTCCTGCTAGAGGCTCTGCAGGGGAGTGTGCTCCTTGCTTTTTCCAACTTCTAGAGGTGTCCACGTTCCTTGGTCAGGGCCCTTGCATCTTCAGCTGCAGCAGTCAGCAAGCACATCTCCTCTGGCCTCTGCTTCTGCCATCTCACCTCCTTCTGTGGCTCTCCTGCCTCCCTCTTCTGCTTTGAAGGACCCTTGTGATTAGATTGGGTCCACCTGGATAAATCCAGCATAGTCTCCCCATCTCAAGATCCTAAATTTAATCCTAGTTGCACAGTCCCTTTTGTCCTATAAGTGACATCTTCACAGGTTTTGGGAATTAGGACCCGACCGTCTTTGGAGGGGCATCCTTCTGCTTGCCATGAGGGACTTGGGGGCATGCTGGAAATGGCTGGAGCATAATCGCAAAGTGTACAGCATGCAGCCAAGCAACATGTTACAAGATGAATCCAGAAGTGTAGGGGAGACGACCTGTGAGGAAGAAGCCCAGGAGACTTCTTGGAGGAAGCGGGTCTCGAAACAGGTTGGTAAGAGGACATGGCAAGGCTTCTGAACCAAGAGGATGAGATGGACAAAGACACACGGGGCAGAAGGCCCCAGGCAGGAGAGAGCAGGCCTACCTGCAGCCCAGGCCTCTTCTTCCTGCCTTTTACTTTTAAGTGAGGTCGCCTGAGAAGGAGGTAGGTGTAGCTGCAAATTCATGGGAATTGGGAAAGAAAATCTCTGTTTCCACCTTGGCTCTGTCACTTACTAGCTCTGTGGCTTCAGGGAGGCTTCTAATCTCTGAGCTTTTGTTTCCATCTCGGTAACTTGGGAATTATGATCCTACCTGCCTCCACCTGGAGTTGTGAGTACTAAAAAAGTGAGACACATTTTTTTGGAGGCGATCAAGACGGGGTGTTGGTGGGGGATGTGGGGGAGCATCTCAAGAATGTTCTCCTACCACCTCTGCTCATTCCACACCACTTACTGTGGGCAAAACTGCAAGGAAAAAAAGCCATAAAAACTGAAGTGTGTTTTGGCTCCTGCTCACCTGCAATTTCGGAGCACAGTGGGGTTTTGCTTCAGGAGGCTATGCTGTATGATGTGAGACACAGACACAGCGGCCACCCTCACTAGCCAACAGCAGGAAACCTGCAAGCCCAAATCAGAGGGAGGAAAAGCTGTAGAGCTGCCACTCAGCTGCCATTCCAGCTCTGCCCACCACCCCACCCAGCCACGCCCTTGGCCTATCAAATTTATTTGTTCACTTCCCTATATCACTCCTCTGCCTAGTCTCTCCCTCTCTCCCCAGAGCCTTGGAAATTTTTTATTTTATTTTTTTAGAGACAGGGTCTCACTCTGTCACCTAGATTGGAGTGCAGTGGCATGATCATAATTCACTGCAGCCTCAATCTCCCAGGCTCAAGTGATCCTCCTGCTTTAGCCTTCTGAGTACCTGGGACCACAGAAACTCATTACCATACCCAGCTAACTTTAAAACAAATTTTTATTCTTGTAGAGACAGTCTCACTCTGTTGCCCAGGCTGGTCTTGAACTCCTGGGCTCAAACGATCCACCTACCTCATCCTTCCAAAGTGTTGGAATTACAGGAGTGAGTCATAGCACCTGGCTAGAAATGTTACTAAAAACCTACCTCGCTCTACAGTTCTTTGAACCATGACTTACCCTAGAGTAAACAATTCACACTTTGCTGTATCCCTCATAGACGTCTGAGAGGAGAGGATCTGCTGTGGAAGTTGCATGGGCTAAAGGTTTTTCTACATTGCTAGCACTTCTCCATCAGCAGGGGGATTGCAGAAATCTGTGCTCACCAAATACTGCTCAGCAGTCCTGTATCTTGGAGATGTACCTGGGCTTCTTTGGGGAGGCTCACAGCAGAAACAGATGCCAATTTGTCACCTTGAGTCAGGAAGGAGAGGCTTAAGCCCCTGATTTTTGATAAGGCACTCTTCTTGGGAGAAGACCACATTCAAGTAGAAGGCAAAGCAGATGGTGAGAAAGGTCCACCAGCCTCAGGGGTCTCCAGCTGGCTGTGCTCCCGGGAATGCAGCCCATTCTGCAGCATCATAGCTGGCACCAGCTCCCTGCTCCCTACCTCCAACCAACCAAGGGTGAGTAGGGGACACAGACTCACCGCCATTCATTGGAGTGAAGGGCGACATAGCCACCTTCTAAAAGATGCAGAGCAATTCTCCAAATGAGAGTCTCTAAAATATTGGAGAGAGCCTGTTTTTTTTTTCTTTCTGTTTTATTTTGTTTTAAATAACATTACCAGTGCATGCGTACATGTGTGCACTTTCCGTTTCTGTTAGAGAAGATTGGCCTTACCAAATGTGAAGTCTGGCTTAAAATATGGGCCATGTGGTATACATCAGATTCACTTTGGGAGCTCTGAGGGCAGGTGGCATTTCAAAGGATTAACAGTTATGGCCCAGCAGCCAGCAGGAGGGCTTGACGAGTGCTGATCTGTGCAATGTGACATATACCGTATGCATTAAGAGGCTGACGATGGAGAAAACAACACTGGCTTCAAATACGAACCCTAAACTGAAAGTCACAAGGATAAATGTTCCAAATGACAGTGTCAGTTTCTACTTCAGCTGCTTCTCACATAGGCAACTCGATGTGACTCTGTGTGTCTGTGTCAGTTAGGCCAGTCTTGCTGTTGTAACAAACAGCCCCCACATTGCTGTGACTGAACACTATAAATTTATTCCTAGTTCATGTTACAGTCCAATGCAAGTCAGAAGGGAATGAGAAGTTTTTCTTTACACTGTCATTCAGGGACCTGGGCTCCTTCACTTGCCTGGCTTGAACGTCTTCTTTGAGCCCCGAGTCTCCCCCTGAATTCTCAGCATTCAGCTGGCATGTGAGAGAAGAGGGACACATGGAGGATCCCAGAAAGGATTTAGGGGCCAAGGCTGAAAGGGCTCCTATCACTTCCTCCTGCATTCAGTTGGCCAGAAGTAGACACATAATCTGTCAAATTGAAAGTCAGTCTGGGAGTTACAGAGTAGCTGTGTGCTCAGGAAGAAGAGGACTGGGTTTGGTGGCCATCTAGCCATTTCCTGCCACCATGCTGCTGGATGAAGTAGTTTTTTACTGAGGGCAAGTGAGTGAGCCTCCTGATTTTACTAGGTTCATGCCTTCAGAGCTCTGTCTCCTGTGGTGAATCACACACTCCATCCAACAATTCTGCCATTCTTCAAATTGTGCTTGGGATTCCATTTTCAGAACTCTCTTCAGAGCCTTTGAATATTCTAATGAATGGTACATTTTTTATCCTTTGAGAGTTGGTTTGATTCCTAGAAGCACCAGAAGTCATTTGGAACCAAGCCTGGGAATAAGGGGACTAACTAAGCTAAATCACTTTCTTTGGGTCAAAATTGAGGTGTGGCCATAAAGTAAACCAAGTCTTGAGGCAAATCCCAAAGATGAGAGCCCCATGCAGCACATTTTGAGGATTGACTGTGTAACTGGAATAATTCTGTGAGGCCTCCCAAGGTGCTGATTTGAAAGGAACATTGATTTAGATGCAGTCATGCATTGCATAATGACATTTGGGTCAATGACAGAACACATATGTGACAGTGGTCCCATAAGATTATATCAGAAAATTCCTATCACCTAGTGATGTCATAGCCATTGTAATGTCATAGCACAACACGTCACTCATGTGTTTGTGGTAATGCTGGCGTAAGCAAACCTACTTCACTACCAGTCACATAAAAGTGTAGCACATATTAATACAATTATATACAGCACATAATAATAATGATAATAACCATGTTACTGGTTTATGTATTTACTATACTATATTTTTTATTGTTATTTTCTTTTTCTTTTTTTTTTTTTTTTTGAGATGGAGTCTTGCTCTGTCACCCAGGCTGGAGTGCAGTGGCACGATCTCAACTCACCACAACCTCCGCTTCCTGGGTTCAAACGATCCTCCCACCTCAGCTTCCCAAGTAGCTGAGATTGCAGGCGAGTACCACCACATCCAGCTAATTTGTTTTGTGTTTTTAATAGAGACAGGGTTTCACCATGTTGGCCAGACTGTCTCAAACTCCTGACCTCAAGTAATCTGCCCACCTCAGCCTCCCAAAGTGGTGTGATTACAGGCACGAGCCACCATACCCAGCCTTTTAATTGTTATTTTAGAGTGTACACCTGCTACTTATTAAAAAAGAGCTTAGTGTAGAACAGCCTCAGGCAGGCCCTTCAGGAGGTATTCTAGAAGAAGGCATTGTTATCGCATGGGATGGCAGCTCCGTGTGTGTTACTGCCCCTGAAGACCTTCCAGTGGGACAAGATGTGGAGGAGGAGACAGTGATAGTGATGATCTGACACTGTGTAGATGTAGGCTAATGTGTGTGTTTATATCTTTGTTTTTAACAAAAAAAGTTTAAAAGGTAAAAACAAGTAAAAAATTTTAAAAGTAGGGTAAAAGTTTATAGAATAAGGATATAAAGAAAGAAAATCTTTTTGTATAGCTATACAGTGTATCTCTGTTTTAAGCTAAATGTTGATACAAAAGAGTCAAAAAGTTTTTAAAAATCAAGTTTATAAAGTAAAAAAGTTACATTAAGGTTAATTTATTATTGAAGAAGGAAACATACTTTTTATACATTTAGTGTAGCCTAAGTGCACAGTGTCTACATAAAGTCTACAGTCATGTACAGCCATGTCCCGGGCCTTCACATTCACCCACCTCTCACTCATTCACTCACCCAGAGCAGCTTCCAATCTTGCAAGAGCCATTGATGGTCAGTGCGCTATACAGGTGTACCATTTTTTATCTTTTATACTGTATTTTTACTGCACCTTTTCCATGTTTAGATACACAAATACCATTATGTTATAGTAGTCTACAGTATTCAGTACAGTAACATTCGGTACAGGTTTGTGGCATAGGAACAATAGCCTATGTCATACAGCCTAGGTGTGTAGTAGGCAATACCTTCTGGGTTTGTGTGAGTACACTCTATGATTTCAAACAACAACAAAATTGCCTGAGGAAACATTTCTCAGAATGTATCCTTATCATTAGGTGATTTATGACTGTATATACATTTTCATAAATTGTGTGTGTGTGTGTCTGTGTGTGTGTGTGTGTGTAGTGGATGACTTTGCAGTTTAGGTTAATACACTGTCATTTATTCATGATCTGTGTTGGTGTTTTTGCCCAATCAACTGAAAGATCTACAGGAGTAGAGGTGTATCTTTGTATCTCAATTTATGGTTTTAAGTATTCTTGATATGCCATCAGCCTGTATAACCCATCATGAATGTGTTCCGTCACTAAATATTTATTGAATGTCTATATGTGCAAAGCTATTTTGCTTGATTCAGACAAACTGTGATACTCAATGACAGCAACTGCTTCCTTAGCGGCCTGAAGCTGTTTATAGGTGCTGTCAGCAAAGAGTTCTAGGATCTAGAAGTAAGAATTGGGCACAGACCTCTTGGATGGCCAGTATGAGAGGAAACTGATCTTGGAATAGGCTGCACTTGATGGTTCAACCAAAGTGTTCTGAGAAGAGTGATTACCCATAGAATTTTCTTATTGGCTGAAGAACACCGGATCAGCTCTTCTCTGGACTGGTATTTTGCTTTTCTGGATAAACCCAGTGTCTTGGAACATCCTCACATGTATTTCAGAATTACTCATGTTACCCTAGCCTCAGATTATCTTCTCCTCATGAGCAATGAGAAGGAAGCATATGAGATAAGGGTGGACCCTGCCCTACAGCCACAGTCCAGGAAGGAAGTTGGGGACATCCTTGTACCATCATATGGCTACATTCAAAGATGAGGAAGTGAAGCCTTATTTCTCAAAGTGTAGTCCTCAGCTCACTGATGCAATAAAAAATCAGCTGGGATGCTTGCTAATACGCAGATTTGGGGCCCTTCCATTTAAGCAACCACTCCCAGGTGATTCTTTAAAGCTTGAGAAGCACAGGTGGAAGGGCTTTGGGCTGCCCTGAGTCTGTGACTAGCTGTCTCCATCAGCTCCAAGCTCTGCAGTGAGCAGTGGGAGGCCCAGACCAGAGCTTCATGTGCCAGTGCCAGTGAGACACGCTGGTCCACACCGGGGTCCAATAAATCACACTGCAGTGAGGTACTTCCCTGTGGGTCACATTGATTAGCTGGAGACAAAGCACCTCATTTTACTATGCATGGTGGATTGGGCTGCGCCATCTTGGTTTGCATGTGCACATGAAGTTTGTGTTTGTACCTGTGGGGTCTATTTCTCTGTAGATCTGGGGATACACATTTTGTTCTCTCTGCCACTGACTGGTAGGCCTCTTCCTTTACCTCCCACTTCAGCCCCCAACTCCTCCCTTCTTTCCAGTCTCAGCTATCTGGCTGCCAGGGCCCAAGCCTTGCCTGGACACCAGTCCAGAGGAGAGCTGATCCATGATCAGGGAGCCCAGGCAGGGCTTGGAGTCCTAGGATCAGCTAGGGTCTTGCAATTCATAGTCATTCCTTAACATTAAATAAGAAAATCTTTATTGACCCTCATGCTAGACATCCACGTTTATTTTCTCATTCAATTCTCAGAACAATGCAATGCGGTAGGTACTGTTTTTCCCCACTTTATAGAAGAGGAAACTGAGGCTCAGGATAAGTAAATAAGTAATTTACTGAAAGTCCCAAAGCTAGGAAGTGACAGACCAGATTTGAACTCAGATCACTCGCTGGTCACTGTTCATGGGACCCATGGAAGCCAGTGCAGGCCTTGTCTTTTTAAGTCCCCAGGTACTCCTCCCCCTTCTGCCTCTCACCCCTTTTGCCCTCTCTAGAACAGGTGTTTGCAAACTACAGCCCTGTGGGCCAAATCAAGCCCATGGCCTGTTTTTGTTTTAATTGAGGTGAAATTCACATAACATAAAATTAACCATTGTAATCACTGCCTGTTTTTGAAACAAAAGCTTTATTGGAAGACAACACACCCACTCACACATTGTTGGTAGCTGCTTTTATGCTGCTGCAGCAGAGGAGTTCTGCAGCTGTTGTGACAGACACCATAGGGCCCATAAGGCCTAGAATATTTACTATCTGGCCCTTTACAGAAAATGTTTCCTGAGCCCTGCTTTAGAAAATTTGATCTGTGCTCTTTAGAAAGGATCTGGACCCTGGAGAATGTTTTCTCAGACATCTCTGCCTCTATTAAGAAATGACTGCCCAGGCCAGGTTTGATGGCTCATGCCTGTAATCCCAGCAGTTTGGGAGGCAAAGACAGGCAGATTACTTGAGGTCAGGAGTTTGAGACCAGCCTGACCAACATGTGGAAACCCCGTCTCTACTAAAAATACAAAAGTTAGCCAGATGTGGTGGTGCATTTTTAATCCCAGCTATTCAGGCGGCTGAGACACGAGAATTGCTTGAACCTGGGAGGTGAAGGTTGCAGTGAGCCAAGATCGTGCCACTGCACTCCAGCCTGGGCAACAGAGTGAGACTCTGTCTCAAAACAACAACAACAAAATCCTCTCTAAAGGCAAACTGTTCCCCTCTATGGGATATCCTACTCCTGTACCTCACAGACCAGCTCCTCAACGACTCCTGTTTCCCGCACTTTCTTCCAGTCTCTACCCACACATGGACCAATCCTGGCAAATATGCTGGTACCTGATCTGCCAGGCACCACCCCTGTTCTTTCTTTCCTTCTCCTGCCAAGTGCCTGGTATATATAGTTTCTATATGGATATTCCACTTTCTCTCCTTATATTTTCTCCCTTCACCTTCTATAATCCAACTTCTGTCCTGCTAGTCTTTTGGACACATCTCCATGTGGATGTCGTGGAGTTAAACAAAATTTAAGTCATCTACCCAGCATCGTCAGTCTTTGCTATTGCTGTGTTATCTATCCCATTGTCTCAAATTAGTCACTCTGAGGCCATCTTGACCTCTCTCTCTTTCTTTGTCTGTGTTCTGTTACCAAATTCCATTGCCTTTTTAGGAAATCTCTCTTGGGTTTTTCCCTTCCTCATTCCTACTGTCAGTTCCTTGGTCCAGTCCGTCGTCACCATACATCTGAATCACTATTGCAGCTTCTAACTGGCCTACCTTCCTCATTGTTCAAATAGTGAGAGCTCAGACAGAATCCAGACCCTTGACATTTACCTTCCCCATTCTTTCCAGCCCCCGTCCCCATATCCCCATATTCATTGAGCACACCTGGTCCCCGTAGGACTCAGCACCTGTGTAGTATTGTGTCTTCCATTTATAATGTTCTCTTCTGTTTTCTTTGCTTGAGAAACTCCTAAACATCTCTCAGGAAAGAGTTCTAATATCTCTAAGAATGCTTTCTCCAGCAAATCTCAATGTCCTCAGAGCACTTGGTGCATACTTATGTAAAATAATTTCCTTTATATCACACATATTTATGGATCCATTTTTTTCTCCTAATCTGTTGTCTAGACAAGAGAAGGCACTATATTTATCTTATTCATCTTTGGATAGCCAGCATAGGTATTCACTAAATGTTCCTTCTAAACATTTTCTTTTCTTTCTTCTTTTTTTTTGAGACGGAGTTTTGCTCTTGTTGCCCAGGCTGGAGTACAATGGCACTATCTTGGCTCACCGCAAACTCCACCTCCTGGGTTCAAGTGATTCTCCTGCTTCAGCCTCCCAAGTAGCTGGGATCACAGGCATGTGCCACCACTCCCAGCTACTTCTGTATTTTTAGTAGAGAAGGGGTTTCTCCATGTTGGTCAGGCTGGTCTTGAACTCCCAACCTCAGATGATCCGCCCATCTTGGCCTCCCAAAGTGCTGGGATTACAGGTGTGAGCCACCACATCTGGCCTAAACATTTTATTTTAGATTCAGGAAGTACATGTGCAGGTATGTTACATAAGTATGTTAAGTGATGCTGAGGTTTGGGCTTCTTAGAATCTCATCCCCCAAGTAGTAAGCATAGTAGCTGATAGGTAGTTTTTCAACCCTGGCCCTCTCCCTTCAATAAATATTTCTTGGGTGACCCTTTGTTGGTGTCCCTCTACTGCTGAAAGCCTACACGGAGTCTCTGTTTCCTAGTGCAGTAAGTTTCAGTTTCAGGTGTGGCCGCACATTAGACCCATTTGGAAAGCTTTGAAAGAATACTGATGTCCAGGACCCACAGCCAGAGATTGTGATGGAGTAGGGGGGTTCCAGGCACTAGCATTCTATAAAATCTCCCCTGACACATGTGATGCCCAGCTCCCCTGGCAATGGTGATGAGAATCATCAGTTTCATATAGCTTTCAAGGCTCTCATTCATTTCCCTGTCTCCCCAGGAGGCTCTCAGGAGCTCTTGACTCAGAACCCCTCTCACATGTTGCTCATCCTTAGAGCCCCCTTGCACTGTAGACCCTTCCCCACCCATATCACTCTCTGTCATTCAGGCTATACTTCTCTCCTCACCCATCAGGAGTGCCCCAAGGGCAGGGAGCCTGTAGCTTTGTATCCCCAGAGCACTGAGCACAGGGCTGCCAGTGTGGTGGGTGCTCACAAAGAATCTGTGGACTGGCTGCTTGAGGTCTCCCCTTGTAGAAACCATCCTGGCGAGGCCTGAGGAAACAACACATTTCAGGGCATAAGTCTCAGGATACAAGGTTTGTTTTGGGTGGATGGGGAGGAAGAACTTAGGTGGAAGGGTGCCCTGCCTGTCTTCACCAGTGTGTGGACTCCAACAGCCTCCATAAACTAACAAATGATCCATGCTGGCAGAGAGTGAAGAATTTTAGATTGGCTCTGATGGTCAGCAGACACAGAATCCTGTTTCCTGCCCACACTCTCAGCAGATCCTTGCTAAATGAGGTTGGGCAGTATAAGGTAGAGGATGGGGCACTGGCTGGTGTCTGAAGACAGGTCTAGATCTGCCTTCTGTGTATCCTCTGTGGGTACATGGCTTCCCTCGAGGGGACAGAGCCTACCTCTAAGGTCTCTTACAGCTCATTTGGTGGTTTTTTTCTGTTGCTTATCTAGACCAGGAGGCCCCAACTACTGTGAGCCAAGGGTCACCTGGAAGGGGAAAAACATGGCACAGGCCACATGTTCTGACTTTGTCATGCAAAACATAGACCTTTGGAGATAAGACATTTTGAGACATTTTTCTTTTGTGGCCCACAGTGGGTCAGGGATTCAAGAGCTCTCATGTCTAATGAAGGTCACAAGTTCAAAATTTTAAAACAGATAAGAGCATCACATTGTTGCTGTTAATTTTTTCTTGAATAAGAGAAATAAATACAATGTATTATTATTGTTGTTGTTATTTAACAGGGTCTTACTCTGTTGCCCAGGCTGTAGTGCAGTTGCATGATCATGGTTCATCAGAACTTTGAACTCCTAGACTTAGCAATCCTCCTGCCTCAGCCACCAAAGTAGCTGAGACTATAGGTGCATGCCACCAGGCCTGACTAATTTATTTTTTATTTTTTATTGTACTTTAGGTTCTGTGGCATATGTGCAGATCATTCAGGATTCTTGCATAGGTACATACATGGCAAGGTGGTTTGCTGCCTCCATCCCCCCATCACCTGTATCTGGCATTTCTCCCCTGTTATCCCTCCCCACCCTCCCCACCCCTGCTGTCCCTCTCCACCCCTGCTGTCCCTCCCCTAGCACCTCCAACAGACCCCAGTGTGTGATGCTCCCCTCCCTGTGTCCACGTGTTCTCATTGTTCAACACCCGCCTATGAGTAAGAACATGCAGTGTTTGATTTTCTATTCTGGCCTAATTTTTATTTCATTTAGGTTTGTAGAGACAGGGTCTCACTATGTTGCCCAGGCTAGTCTTGCACTCTTGAGCTCAAGCAATCCTCCTGTTTCAGCCTCTCAAAGCACTAGGATTACAGGCATGAGTCACCACATCCTGTCATTATTTTTTGCATGACACCTTTAAAATGTTTTTTTCCCTCATATCTGTCATCTCATTTGATTGTTACAGTTACCCTGTGAAGTAGCAATGCCTACCAATGACAGGTATTGCTGTCCATATTTTACAGATAAGAAAACTGAGACTCACTGAGGTTAACTGATTGGCCCAAAGCTGTAGAACTAGAGAATAGAGAAGCCAGAATGAAGACTCATGTTCTGTCTCTTACTCCAGAGCCCTTGAAAATATCCCACTTGGCCATCCCGATCTTTCCAAATGGAAATCGTTTTCTTTTTTTCTTTGCTGATTATGACAGTAATACATGCCATCAAAAGATATGTACATGAATTTTAACAGCAGCCTATTTGTAACAGCTGCAAAAGGAAACTCCCCTAATACCTATTAACAATAGAAGAGAAAGTAAATTGTGGGATAGCCCCACAATGGCTACCACCTCACAAGGACGATGAAGAGGCCATGCCTACATGCAACAACATGAGTGAAGTCTCGAACAGTAGAAGCTAGATACAAAGTAATCTATATGACTGCATTTCACTTCCATAAAATACAAAACCAGGGATTTGGTCTTTTATCAAAGACAGGAATCCATGCTGAGAGAAGTCAGGGCAGTGGTGATGCATGTGGGGGAGAATATTGGGAGGCAATGTAAATATCTTTTAGTCTGAGATGTGGCTACACAAGTGTGTTCAGTGACTGAAATTCTTGGAGCTCTACATGGCATGTTTATGGCATTTCATGGGCACTTTTTTCCATGGGCATTGATATGGTTTGGTTGTGTCCCCACCCAAATCTCATCTTGAATTGTAGCTCCCATAATTCCTGTGTGTCACAGGAAGAACCCAGTGGGAAGTAATTGAATCATGGGGGTGGGTTTTTCCATGCTGTTCTCATGATAGTGAATAAGTCTCACAAGATCTGATGGTTTTATAAAGGGCAGTTCCCCTGCACATACTCTCTTGCCTGCTGCCATGTAAGGTGTGCCTCTGCTCCTCCTTTGCCTTCTGCCATAACTGTGAGGTCTCTCCAGCCACATGGAACTGTGAGTTCATTCAACCTCTTTTTCTTTATAAATTACCAGTCTCATATATTTCTTCAGAGCAGTATGAAAATGGACTAATACAGGCATCGTATTTTAATAAACAGTTTTAGATAATTACACATACTCTTATAAGAAATTCAAAGAACACCAAAGAATATAAATATTTTTCAATCAATTTTAAAACTGAACACCAGAGAATGTGAAAGTATATTCCACAAACCTAAGGAAAAAAAATGTATTTAATTCTGTGTCAACAATCACTTAAGGAGAAGAAACAGAAGAAGGAAGGAGAAAAAAAATTGGGGATGAATTGATTGGAAGAAAGGCAGACTGATGGAGAGGCAGAGGAGTGGCTGGGCTGGGAGGCACTCGGTGACACAAAGGGAGACTTGAAGAATAGAGACTGAGAGACCCAGAACAGCCCCAAGAGGAGACACCTGCAAACGGAGAGCGACAGCAGAAAAGCCAACAGAATGAGGGCCCACGGGGCTGGAGAGGAAGAAGAACACATCCAGACTCACAGAGCGAGTGAGGTAGAGAGGCATATGGACGTTGCACCCAATTGTTAACCTGGACTGTGTGAGGAGAGGAAATCATCACTGCTTTTTGAACATCGGGGGAGTTTTGCAGTCATGTGGAAACGCTGTGTTTCCAGTGACTCCATCAGAGCCTGGCACATGGGATGTCTTCAGCAAATATTTGTTGAGTGATTGATTGATGAACAGATGACTGAAAACCCAGGTCCCTCTGCCCACAATGGGAGCTCCACCTCTAGACTTCCTGCTCCTTCCCTGGGGCCCTGGACACTTTGCCCAATGTCCTGGCATCCCAGGAATTTCCCTGCCTGCTGTGAGGGGGATGTTTCACTCTGGAAGGTTTTGCAAAATAGGACTGCTTTATCAGAATCCTGTTGCACTGGAGAATGTTCTTGGCTCACTGACGTTTACAGTGTGTAACCGATTTTATCGAAGGAATGTTGTTTGGAATGGAATGGTCCTCTCAGATGGGCAGACTAGAAGCAGAAGGTCATTTAAGGACCTGCCCCGAGCTGTGTAAGGTGAAGCTGCGGGTTGCTGTACATGATACTTGGGAGGCTGGCCAGCCCATGAGCAACCCTTCCTCCCTGGAGGAGGTCCCAGCCAGTTTCCAGAGGGATTGCGGTGTTTATATTCTCACCTTGGACCTAAAGGGCAAACAGCCCCGGGACTCAGCACTGGTGGGTGGAGAAGCACCAAGGGTGCCCTAGGCCCGCGGTCCAGCAAAGAGGTCAACTCAGCCTTGATAAAATGACACTGTTTCTGACATTCCAGAAAGGGGAGAATAAGGCTTCTTCTGCAGGGGGAGGTTAAAAAAACAGGGCGATGGGTTTATTTCTTCTGTTCTTTGGTGAAAATCCCAAGGCACCTGCTTCTTGGAGCTCTGAACAAAACAGTGCAGAGGTAGCACATGTGCCATGGAAGGCTGGAATTCTGCTCTTCGATGACAGCTCCAGTGCTGTGAGGCCAGCTCTGCAGCTCCTGTCTGCAAGAGTCCTTCATGTACCTTGGGGCAGAGAAAGGGACTCAATGGGAGGCAGAGACAGAGGCTGAGGCTGGAAGGGAGGAGGAGTCAAGAGAGGTCAGAAGATTCTGTTCTTGTGGGAGGGAAATCTGCCTTGCAGTGGGAGAGGGCTGGGGTGTCCCAGCTCTGCGCAAGGGTGCCGGTCAGCAGAGAGGAGCAAGTGGGAGAGCAGCTGATGCTGCAGCATACTCTCACTGTTTATCTTCACCAGTCCCCGCGGGCCCGTGACAGGTTGGGCATCCTGGGACAGCTCTCTCCCTCTCTACAACTGTTTCTAAATGTCCTAATCATAGTGGATAGAATGCTGTGTCCCCAAAAGATATGTTCAAGTCTAACCTCTGGTATCTGTGAATGTAACATTATTTGAAAATCGCACCTTTGCAGATGTGAATAAAAGAGATCAGACTGGATTATAGGGGATCCTAAATCCAATAACAGCATGTTTCTAAGAAAACCATGTGAAGACAGACACACACAGTGGGACGAAAACCACGTGATGATGGCAGCAGGGGTGACAAGCCAAGGAACAACAAGCATTGCCAACCACCGCCAAAGCTAGGAAGAGGCAAGCAAGAGCTCTCTCCTGGAGGCTTCAGAGGGAGCACGGTGCCCCTGACATCTGGATTTCAGAATTCCAGCCTCCACAACAGTGAGAGGACACACGTCTATTGTTTTAGGCACTCAGTTTGTGGGACTTTGTTATAGCAGCCCTAGGAAAAGAATACATTGGTGTTTCTCAACATTTCAGATCCCTCAGGCTGCTCCTTCATTCCCTGCACTCACAGCAAGTAGCCTCTTTTACAAGTCAAGTCCCCGACTTTACCAAGAAAACTGAAGTCCTCAGAGGGAAGTCCAGGGCCTGCAGTGCACCACCCTCTCTTCTTCCTCTCCTCCCAGGCCAGTCCGTCCACGTGGGCCCGGGATCCCGTCCCCTCCTGCTTCTCAGAAACCTTATCCTGTCCACCATCTTTCTTAGGCTTTGACTTTCCCCCTCCACACAGACCATTTCCACGTCCAAATGTTCCCCTAAAAACAAGAATTCCCCTCTACTCGTTCCTCCGTAGTTACCGTCCAGGCTCACTCTCCCTCTTCAGAGTCAAACTCTCTTGAAAAGTGATTTGCACCAGCTCAGCTTCCTCAGCTCTCCCTCCCGGTGTTCTCCATGTGGACTCTGCTCTGAACACTCCACTGAAGTCACTTCTGTTATGATCACCAGTGATTTCCATGTTGCTAAAACGAATGGCTATTTTCAGTCTTCACCTCACTTGACCTTTCGGCAGCGTTGCACACTGTGAACCAGGATCTCCTTCCCTTTGCTGTGGTGATGTAACCTTCTCCTGGATGTTCTCCTATCTCTCAGTGGCTCCTTTCCTGTCTTTTTTCTGGCTCAGCCTTCTCTCCTAGTCATTTCATATTGTGTTCATCAGGACTCATTTTCAGCCTGTCTTCTCTGACTACAATACTCTTTTCCCTAGATAATCGCATCTCCTTGCACCCCTTGTACTCCAAACCTTAAACTTGGACCTCTCGCCTCAGCTCCAAGTCTGCAGATTCAAACAGTTCTTGTCCACTGTTCCTTCTCCTTGTGAATGGTACACCATCCATCCAATCATGGAAACCAGAAACCTAAGATATCTTGCCACTCTCTCTCCCTCATCCTCCATGTCCACCAATATGTCTGGTGGATTTTACCTCCTACAATCTCTCAAATCCATATTCTCCTCTGAATTTACTTCTATTACCCTTGTCCAAGAGTGATCAACTTCCCACTTGGACTCTGAGAGTCCAAGTATCAGTTCTTGTTTCTTTCTAAATTGTTTCTCTTATCATAGTTAGCAGAATGATCATTTCCAATCCCAAATCATGTCACACCTCACCCCTTAACTCCTCCTCCTCCTCCACCTTCACCATACTCTACCTTCTCCACTTAACACTTTATAATGACTTCCTTAAACTCTTAAAAAAGAAGAAATCCTTAGAATGAGCTGTCAAGTCTCCCTGACTTAGTTCCTATCAAAGTCTCCAGGCTTGCCTCCTTCCGTGGCCCTCCTTACTCTCTGTCTCAGCCACACTGGCTTTCTTCCAGTCCTTTCCATGTATCCCACTTCCTCCTGCCTCAGGAGCTTTGCACATACTCTCCCCACTTGGATTTGCCTGGTTAACAGCCTACATAGCTTTCGGATCAGGACTCAATTTCACGTCCACAGGGAAACTCAACACACCCTCCTGGGTGGTCTCTTTCAGGCACTTACACGTGACAAATTTACATTTATGCTCTTTTAATTACGGTCTGTCTCCTCCAAACCTTTAAGCTCTATGATGGCACAGAACTTGCCCTGTACCCAGCACAGTGCTGGGCACAGTGTACTCAGTAAATATTTCTTGAATGGCTAAGTAAAAGAAAGTCCTATGTTGGATTCTGAGGATATAAAGATTAATAAGGCACAGAACGTTCCAGAAAGTACCTCGTAGATTGAGAGTGGGAGGGGACAAGCAAATGAGAGGATGAGCAAACATTCTCAGGGTTTAATAGGGTGATGAGCACTTAACAGAGAAACCGGCCAGATATCCCAGCGGAGACAGTGATCCCTGGTCCCAGCCTACCTGTCCCTAGGTGACGCTCAATCCAGGCATCTATTGGCTGATCTGTCAGCCCTCAGGGGGCCCTGGTCACCAGAGTCCTGAGTGTCCCTGGGATGTTACTGCTGTGTACATGCCCCTGCATTCCGGCCTTGGCAATGCCAACCTGCATGACCACAAATCCTGCACAGGCACCATCCTCAGGAACTGGGCACACCATGGGGCCAGGTTAGAATGCCGTGTTATAAAAGGCTCTGGCTGCAATAAGGGCATCACGCAGAGCACTTCAGTCAGAAGAGCTCCTGGTGCCTTCTGGGCAGTGATCTCATCATATCCTCAGATCAACCCCAAGAGGCAGCAGAGGGAAATGATTTTTCTCCCCGTGGGACAGCTAAGGAAACAGATCAACAGAGATTACCTGACTTGGCCAAGTAATGAGAATAGCTTAGGAACAGAACTTAGAGAGAACCAAGGTCCCCTCTGTGAGTCTACCAGTCAGACCAATCAGCAGAGGAGGCCTCCTCAAGCTGCAAGTCTGCTGTGGCAGAAACCTGTACAGTTTGTTCACTTTGGTGCAGAAGGACACTTCATGGCCCCTTCACACCACTGAATGTTAGAGTAGGTGTGCCTTGAGAGATCATTTGATTCAACACCCTGATAAAGAAGGAAACTGAGACCAAAAGGATGAATCTTTTTATTCTCCCTTTCTTTCCCTGCCCTACTGATATCAAGGGGTAGGGCAGAGATTGTTAGCCGTCTACCCAAATCCCTTCTCCCCTTCTTTGCCTATGTGGCTAGACCAGCCGCCTGCACAGTTGGGTGAGCCATGTGACCATGCTGTCTCCCACGGAATGTAAGAGGAGACGAGGTACTTCCAGAGCAGCCCGCCAAAACCTCCTCTGCCCACACCACCATGTTATATTCACCTCTGGCTGACTGGGATGCCAATTCCCACAGCAACTTTGGAAGCCATACTAGAATATGGCAGAACCGCCATAATGTGGTTGCTTGTCCCCTTCTGTGGGACAGCTTCTCAATGAGCTGAATATCAGAGTCTGAGGCTGTTAGGGGAACAAGAACGAAACACATGTGGTATTAAGCTGCTGCATCTGGGCAGCCTATTTGTTACTACAGCCTAGCCTAGTCTGACTAACACAAGTAGAGGCAGGAAAGCCCTGGCTAAAGCTCTGACTACATGAAGTTTCAGGTGGCAAAGACACTGGGCTCCCTGCTTTCACTGCCAACCACATTAGGGTGCCCCCACTCTTACCGGTGAAGAGGTCAGGAATGCCTGTTAACTCACTCAGTCCTGGAATTGGTTCTGAGCTGGCTTCACATCTGTTTTATCCTAGATCAACAGATACACAGGGCTGGAATGGGTCTGAGAAGTCATCTGATTTATGACCCTGGCTCCAAATAGGACCTCTCTTAAGCTATCTGAGATGGTCAAGAATCTTGCCTGGATTTCAATATCCCTGGGAAGGAAACACTACAAATGTCCTTTGATAACTGTTTTAGTCTATGGCCGCATCAGCCTAAAAGAGCCTAATCTTTTCTGATCTCAGAAACTAAGCAGGCTTGGGTCTGGTTAGTACTCAGATGGGAGACACCTATTTCATACCTCCTTGCTACTGTGCCAGAAGTCCTTTACTGAACTCTAAAACATCAGAGCTAGAACACCCCTTAGCAATCATCTAGGACCATCTTTGTTTTACAGATTGGAAACTGCGGCCCAGATCACACAATTAAGCAGTGGTAAAGTCCAGAAACAAAGCAAGGATTCTTGGACCAAGTCAACTGTTCTTTCCAAGGTTCTACACTGCCACCAGCTCTCTCTTGCTTTCTTGCTGTTTTCTCTTGTTCTGCCCTAGGAGGAGAAGAAAAAGAGCTGAAATCCATCTACACGGTGATCGCTCCTTCCAAATTCTCCCTGTGTGTCCCACTCCTAATCTGCTGGTTAAGCTCTTTCTAGCTGGCAGTTACCCTGAACTCAGTCATTTCTCTTAGAAGGCAGAGAGAAGATTAGAGAGAGATAAACCTGGGTACTTAAAAGTGGAATGAGATTGATGGGGGGAGGATTGGGGGAAGGAAGCAGGTACATGTTTACTCCTTGGGTCTTAGTGGAAAAGGCAGATTCTCTCATAGGATTCCTGAATAAGGGCCATTCTATCCTTAAACCTTCCTGCTTGCCTGGGAGGGCAACCAGTACTATGTGACATGGTCTCCTTGGAGGGGAGGGAGCGATAGTGACCAGAACCTTGAGCACAGTCCTAGTCTGTTGGGGCTTGTCTGGCTGAGTCTGGGCAGCTGTGCAGTTCTGCCTGTTAATGTGAGAGCAGCATCCAGAGAAGTTGAGCTCAGGCCATGAGAGCAAAGCAAGTCAGTTTCAGGGGGATTATTGTTTGGTATTTTCTTGGAGAGACCTGGAAATTCTGTATGAGAGCCCTGGAAAGCTGGTATGTTTAAAAACAAAACAAAATAAAACAAAAATCTTTACTCCCCTTTCCCTCATTTAAGGCGAGTTTGTTTATACATAGCCTCCTTTACGTTTTTTGCCAAATGACTCACTTTTACTGAGTCACCAGAAAGTGGACCTAGGCCCATCCGGAGCTGTCCTGGAAACCACGATCTCATTCTCCTGGAGGTGGGTCATGGAGACCTGGAGACTGAGAAACAGAGAAGAGCAGTGAAATGGGGTGGAGAGGGAGGCCTGAAAGTGAGGTGCATACGCATATTTTCATGGGCATTTGGTTGTCAGACCGGGGCCCCCAACAGAACTGGCAAGATCCCCAAGGAACTGCAGCGTTTGTTTCTGTTGCAACACTGTCTGAATTATTGCAAGCTGAATTAGGAGACCAGAATTAATAATACCACACGGTCATTCGCAGATCAATCATTTCGTCTTTGGGTCTACCTTCAGAATCTTGAGCAAGTTATTTTCCTATTTTGAGCCCCTCTTTCTTCACTTAATGAAGAGGCTTATAGTCCCAAACTTTAGACATTTTATTATTCATTTACTGGGAAGGGAGAGGATATGGAAACAAATGGAACTTTATTTACCGATAAAATTTGTTTACACGAAATCTCTGAATCTCTTCCCATAGGTTTCCATTTAAAATTCTGTGATCTCTAGGCATCATTTCGTTTAATTTGCGACCTGCAACTCTTTTCCTGATGATGAGTTTGCCCTAGCCTGCCTGAATTCACAGTTTTCTTTTCCCTGCAGCCTGTCTGGGTGTCCTGGCGGTGACATCTCTGCAGAACTCTGGTGTGAGCCAAAGGCAGTGGTCGGATGGAACAGCATCCAAGCTTGAGAGGGCGTGGGGGGATCCTCGGATTCTCGCGTTGGCTGGAGGGTGAGGTGTTAGGCTTGGCAAACACGAACTCATCACCAGCCCTGGGGCCTGGAGGAGGGGAGGTGGGGTGGGAGTGGGGACAGTTCAAATCAGTAAAGGTGGTGACAGCGTGGGGTGGGGAGCAGGGGACCGTTCCCCTTCTCTCTCCTATCAAAGCACTTGGGATAATTTAGTCTGGTGCTGACCACATTACCCAGGACCTGCTTTTCACCGACTTCTTGTGCGTTTAAGGAGTTGGTAAAGTGCTGGTGTCCGATTCACAAGACTCTTTGCGGAGCGTGTGTGTGACAAAAGTTGCACCGTGGCTCCCCTGACCTCACCCCGCCGTCCCGGGCCGGGCCGCTCTCCAGGCGCCCGGCCCCAGCCCCCTTCCTGCCCTCTCCCCGCCCCCGGGCCCGCCGCGCGGGGCCGGTGATGTCAACCGAGGAGGAGCCGCCCGCCCGCCCGCGACCCGCCCGGGCTAATTAGCATGTAGCGGCGCCGCGGGCCGCCTCCGCCCAGCCCGCCCGGCCCCTGGCCGCCCTCCCGCGGCTCGCGACAACTTTTGAGGCGGGGAGCGCGCTCGCAGCCTCACTCCGCTCACATCCAGGTCCCGCGAGGCCCCCGCCGCCCGCTGCCCTCGCTCGCGGCCGCCCCGCGCCCGCCCCGCGCGCCGGGCATGTGAGCGCAGGCGGGCGCCGCCACCATGGCCTCGCCGCGCGCCTCGCGGTGGCCGCCGCCGCTCCTGCTGCTGCTGCTGCTGCTGCCGCCGCCGCTGCTGCCGCTACCCGCGGAGGCCCCCGGGACGCGGGACCCGCCGCCTTCCCTGGCCCGCCGCGCGCCGAGCCGAGCGCCCCTCGCGGGCGCGGGGCTGAAGCTGCAGCTGGAGCGCCGCCCGGAGCGTGAGCCGCCGCCGCCCACGCCGCCCCCCGGCCCCAGTCACACCAACCCTGAGCCGGGCGCCGCGGCACGGCGAGGACCCTCCGGCCGGGACCCCCGAGGCGGGAGCGCGGGTGAGTGAGAGCCGGGGACCTGGCGCCCGGCCAGCCTGGGCTGGGGGCGTGGGCGCGCCGCGGGCTGCATCCCCAGCCGTAGGCCCCTCCGCACCGTGCGACCCCGGGTGGGGGCTCCTCGCCCGGCATGTGCGGGACCCTGACGGTCGGCGGGTAGGGAGGGACGCTTTGGCCGGTGGCTGGACTGGGGGTGTGACCATCCCTTTCTCCCCCGACCCTTTGGAAGAAAACTTATTTCCCATGGGTACCCTGTATCTCTTCCAGCCTACTTAAAAAAAAAAAAAAAATGGAAAGGAAAGAAAAAAGGCTCTAAAGCATCTCTCCCACCTCTGATTTCTGGCCGGCAGTCCCCAGGTTCATTTTTTTCCCGCATACAGAACTGGCCTCTCTGTTCTGGGCTTGACTTTCTCATCTAAATAACTGCTTTTTAAGAGGTTCTAGCACGGGATATTGTGAAGGACAAAGGATGTACGTAGTTTGAAACAAAATGCTGTACTGGTTCAACTTCAAAGGAACGCGGGTGGGGGTTGCATGGTTGAACCCCTGCAAAGCACAGGCTGATACAGGACCATCCCTGAGTCTCCTCCCTCCTCTTTCCTTTTCCCAGTGAACTGTTACTCCGTGATAGCCACCGCCTGTCCCAAGCAGAGAGAGGGAACTGACCTCTTCTCCCTGCTACTTTTGTATCCAATTCTTTCTTATGATTTGGAAAAATATGCCACAGATTGAGTGGAATTCTAACCATAATGCTGTTATGACCTTGGGAATGCTGTCTCTTTGAGCTTACTTTCTCCATCTGTGAAATGGAAGTGATGATCCCTGTTCCTTCCAGCCTCCTAGTGATGATATGACAAAATGAAAGTAAAAATAAATGGAACGTGCTTTGAACAAAGTCAGCAACGTGGTGGTCTTAGCCTTTGCCTTCCTGTGAGTGACACAGGGCATACATACCCTCTGTCCTGGCTATTCAAAGAAGCTGGGTTGCTTGCAACACTAGATATCGATTTGGAGTTTCCCTGAAAGTTGAGTTTTTTGTCTGCGTAATTGACAATTCGTTTAAGCTTCTCATATCACGCAGACTTTCTGGCTTGTGAAGTAGCTTTCTTCTTGCGACCTAGAGGTGGTTCTTAGAGTTAAATAAGAAGAATTTTGTAAAAACTCAATTTCATATTCAACAGTATTTCCATTATCGCAAAGTGCCTTATTTTTATGAATTTTTAAATCACTGGCATAAGATTGAGAAACCAAGGAACAGTAAGACAAGGGAGAGGAGAGATAAGCTTTTAAAGACTTGTAGGAGACATATCCCAGAGTGACTCTGACTTTACATTCCTTACAGCATATGCTGTTTTGCTAACTTCCACGGGAAGAAATCAAGAACATAAGAGCACATTTCCTGACTTTCTCCAACTAGAAAAGTAACTTGAACACTGTGTAGTATTTTGTGAGTTTTTCTAAACAGAACCTAGAGTGCAGAGAATTGAGAACATTTCAGAGGAGACACCCAAGCGCCGAAGGCAGAGTTCTCTGGGTAGCAGTTAGGCTGATTTAGCTGAAGGGCCCCCATGTTGTTGTTAGGGAATAGGTGGGAGGCACACTGACTTGCAGGGGCCTGGCAGGATGGGGCTGGCACATGAGTCTCTTTCCTTCTCTTAGGGCTGGGATCTCCAGAGACCATAGAAAGGTAGATGTTACAGTGATAGGGACAGTGGAGGCAGCTAGCTTAGAGGACTCAGCTGGTAAGAGTTAGGGCCTTATGTGACCCAAGTGTCCCTGATAGGTGTGGCAGGTAACACTGCTGGTCTTGGCTTTGTGGCTTTCCCAGTTTGATTCCTTTGCAGAGGTGAGTGATGGAGGCTTCAGGTAAATGAGGTATTGGAAGGAATACGTGTGAGAGTCCCCAAAGCAGCGAGAGAGTAGCTGGAATAGTACACACTTTCACCTACCCAAGTGGGCTCTCCTGGTCTCCTGGTGCCCCACAGCCACCACCCAAGGAGTGCCTCCTCTTCAGTGGCTCAAAGGCCCAGTCTCTGAAGGGATGTTAGGAAGGTGTGATTGGAAGAGATAAAGGCAACACCTGTTGAAAGCTGCCAGAAGCTACTTATGTGGCTGAGGATCTAGGCATGAGCTGTGCTTGTTTTTCTGGTAGTGGCCCAAAAAAGTGTAATTTAGGGGAAAAAAAGGAAACAACAAGAAAACCAGTGTTCAGTGAATTCAGTGAGTCTGAGTTTTCTGATAATGAGGATTGGGGGCCTTTGGGATTAGCCTCCATGTATCACTAGATGCTATCCCTTATTTCACAAGGCAGCAAGGTCTCAATGCTGAGCGGGCCTCCACAGGTCCTCCAGTCCTCACTGTGTCCTGTGCAGATGTCTCCCCAACAGCACCCCTGACAGATGGTCATCCCGGCTCTCCCTCAGCAGTTTTGTGTTTGCGGAGGTGCCATGCCACTGCTGCTAATAAGCCCTGAGTCTCACAAGTAATGTGCTCCATTTGGTTGTTGGGGAAGCTGCCTACAGCCCCTTCATGCCATGGGGATGCTAGTAGTCAGGGTCTGGCTCCTGGGACTTCCAGATACACTGGTATCAGCAGCATGGGGCACAAATGTTCCAGCTCTTCTCCTCCTGGCAGAGTTCAGCTTCTCACTGTTGAGTGACTGTGTTTGCATTCCATTATGTGCGTGTTTTGCCTGTATTAGACTGTAAGTCCCTGGAGAGCAGCTCCCTGTTTATATAGCCATTGTTCAGCTTTTGTGCCCACCTGTCACCCTGCTGGCTGTTCAGCCGATGTTTATTGCTGGTGTTTCAGCCAGTGGTGACAAGATGCTGAGACCTAGAGGTTTTCCTTTTCTGCGTGTGTTTTTCTACCACCCAGGATGTCCGAGCCACAGTTCTAAGCTGAATGCTAGATTTATATGCCTTGATTTTGTGATCCCTATGCTGTGCTTTAATTGTGAGTTCTGCAGATGAGAGGGAGAAAAGGCTTAAATCATAATGAAAATCAATGCAGAGGAAAAACTTTCCCACCCAAAGGGGAAATGACGCTGGGTAGCTGAGCAGCCAGCCCAAGAACTAATAATCTTAGAAAAATGCAGCTCCCTAGAGGAAAGGAAGTGCTTTGAGCCCAGCCCCTTCTGAGCTGTTAGATAGCTGTTGCTTGAACTGCTCTAACTTCGTGGGCCAACTTCGTCATTTAGCTTGGCTGCTGGGAGAACCATTACAAGGTGCAGCGGGCAAGCAGCAGCCCCTCAGGGAAGGGAGAGTGGCTTTCCTCCAGAAAGTGGCCACCTCACTCCTGGCAGAGGCTTGGGGCGGGTGGCGGTAGGGATTCCTGAGAAGCCTGTTTGTTTTGATGGAGTGTGTCCCAAATAGAAAAGGGGAGGGGGTAGGGGGCAAGGGACTCTCTTTGATGCATGTGTGTTTAAAAGCCACATCCTTTTTACCTTGCAAGAACCCTTGTATTGCTTTCCTCAGCCTGTGCGCACATGCTGAACTGGTATTTTTTGCCAGAGACCCGAATGGTGTGGACTGAGGGAGACGGAAAGATACTTGCTGCCCAGCTGGACAGTTTCTGCATCCTAGTCCTGGAGACTGGGGAAGGAGCCTCTGCCCTCCCAGTGATCCCTCCTGCCTTCCAGCAGCCCTGCTCAGCTGGCTGAAAACAGTGTTCCTGGAGTTAACTTGTCCTTGTCCAGAGACACTCAGAAAGAAAGCAAAGAACAGATGGCAGTTGCGGTTTTGTTAGCCACTTATTGCCTTCTTCAGTGGCTTCCCTCTGTCTCCAGTGTCCTTTTTGTATGAATGGGAGGTTTCAGCTGCAGTAAATGTTCACTTCCAAGAATCCTGCAGAGGCAACAAGGAAGGAGACTAGTTGGGGTCTGACTTTTGACTCCCTGGCCTTTGAGCACCTATGTGTGGTCGAGGCCTTCACGCTCCTTGTCCCATTTAACCCTCAAAACAAGTCAGTGAGGGATGTTATTTGCCTTTTACAGTTCTGGAAACAGTACCCTGGAGAGATTAGATCACACAGTAAATGGAGGTGGCAGGATTTAAATAGATTTTGACCAAATCCATTTGCTTGTTCCACAATATCAGGAAGTCTCAGTTTTCTCATCTGTAAAATGGGGGAAGATCCTCTAAGATTGGTCTTCTTCTTCCCTCTCTCCATCCCTTGCTCTTGCTTTTATGTAGAGATTAGGGGCCAGCACTGGGGTGGAGAAAAGATGAGGAGATGGTAGTGGGAATGAGGATACCTGTAGAGTAAAAATTTAAAAACATTTTTGTTTGAAATTGTCTGAGACAAGACCACGAGTCTTTAAAATGACATTTTATAGAGAGATTGTAAATCGTGCCCTACTCATATGCCAATCCATAGATTATTGATGCCAGAGGTTGCTTCATTAGTTATAAACCAAGCTGAAATGAATTGGTGACTTTCTTAATGGGTCCTCTCCTGGGAACATGAAGCAGTGGCTGACATTGTGAGGCAGTTGTTAATGAATACCAGCCCAGTAGGAGACGAGGTTAAACGGTACTCCACGCAGATGCCGTAAAATTGCTTTCATTTTAACATCCATGCTCCCTTCTACCCACTCACCATTCATGGAGCATAGACAAACAAAGATGTTTCTATCCTGTGTTTTTCACCCTTCTTTTGTTGGCGTGTGGCAGATGTCTCTGTTTGTGTCACATTGGACTGATTTGTAAATCAGGAAATATTTACAGAAGGCTTGCTATGTGGAAGAGCCATGCCAGGTGCTGTGGAGGTTGTAGTGCGTGCCTGTGATGCCCCCAGGGAACATTCAGTCTTGTTGGAGCACACACATCAAGACCGTAAAAAGCGAAATAACGATGCATGAGTGATTCACAACTGAAGAAATGCCACAGAAGATCTTACTGACCAAAGGAATGGTGAGGGTGGAGATGGGGGGCACATGCAGACGTGGAGACCCCTGGGGGCCGGATAGTCCACGGAGACTTCAATGGGAAAGGGGGGAGTTGATCTAACTTTGAAAGTTGACTGAGATGTGGGTAGATAGAGGGATGGAGGGTGGGCCGGGCATGGTGGCTCACGCCTGTAATCCCAGCACTCTGGGAGGCCAAGGCAGGCGGATCTCTTGAGGTCAGGAGTTTGAGACCAGCCTGGCCAACATGGTGAAAGCCCATCTCCATGTTGGACGTAGTGGCACGCACTGGTAATCCCAGCTACTCAAGAAGCTGAGCGTGAGAATTGCTTGAACCTGGGAGCCGGAGGTTACAGTGAGCCAAGAGTGCCCCGCTGTACTCTAGCTTGGGCAACAAAGAGACACTCCGTCTCAAAAAAAAAAAAAAAACATAGGTGGAGAATGAATAACATCCACAAAATCACAAATATTGAAAGGCTCAAGACTTTTCAAAATGGAGGTTATCAACAGCCAGGGAGGCTGGAGAAAGGGACTTGAGGAGGCCAGTTAGGCTCCCAAATCAACTAGTTATTGAAGACAAGACTGGAAAGGAGGATTAGAGCCAATTGTGGAGGGCTTTAGAGGCCTTTTAAGGTATCTGTTTTCATCCCGTCCATACCAAGGGATGGCTTTTGAACAGGGAGAGCACAGTTTGCTTGTTCATTTGTGCTTGGAGCTGGGGCCTCATAGATGAACCACATACATATCCGCCCTCACGACAGCCCTGTAGTTATTTCAGAGACACCAGAATGCTGGTGGGCATCGCACTGATGTGCTAGGAGGAAAAGACTGAGGACAGAGCATGGGTTAGGGTGGAGATAGTAGAAATAGAAAGGGAGAGATGCCAGGACCACTTAAAAGAATAAGGCTGGAGAACTGGACTGCCTGGCTGCAGGGATGATGGGGCAGCATGGAGAGGAGCTCTTTGCTTTTCAAGGGCTCCTTCAGTTTCAGCCTTTCAGTGTAAAGACTGCATGTCCCCTTGGAAGTATTCTGTGGATGGTTGAGAATGTGGAACTGAACTGGAGGGAAGCCAGAGCCAGATTCAGCCCTGAGGGGCAGTAGTTGAAGCCACAGAGGAAGAGGAAATCAGCTTCAGTCGGATGGAGAACATCCAGTGTGGACAGTGGGGAGCAAGGGATGCCAGTCTGGCATGAGGGCACAGTGAGAGGTGGGGGTAGCTCGCAGGCTGGCTGTGGATTGGCAGATAATCTGAATGTAGCACAGTTTATGTATCAGATGTGGAGGTCTGTGAAGGTCCATGTAAGTTAACTTGTTTCTGCTTTCTGCCTTGATTTGTCCTCTCATCTGGAAACTGTCCAAGTTAAAAGGCAGAGGGAGACTGGGGAGAATGAGGTCTGGGGAAAGGCCACTGGGCTCCATTCTGAGCTGTTTAGTGGAACTCCCAAAAGTGCAGGAAGAATCCTGCCTACTGTATGATAGGTATGGAAGGTCTCCCTGTGACAAAGTTTGATGGTGAAATAAGAGAAGAAAATCAGAGAGAATCAGAATCCTTGATTTTCACCCCCTAACCCTGTGTCAGCTCCTGACTTTTCCCACGTCAGGAGTTAGCAACACCATGCACCTCGTTCCTTAAACTAGAAGCCTGGAAGTCATCCTCCATTCGTCTCCTTTCCTCGCCTGCTACAGTGATTTTCTTTTTTGGCAACTCCGGTGATTCTGTTTCCGAAATATGTGGTGAATCTGCCCTCTTCCTCGCCACTGCTCTTTTCTGTTCTCTGCATCCACTTATGCTTCTCTCTAATCCATACTCACAGAAGCCCAGAGTGATCTTCTTAAAATGTAACTCAGGTCACCTTACTCTAAGACTTAACACCCTCCAAGAGCTTTGCATTATACTTAGAATAAAATCCAGACCCCCTAAACTGGAACACAAGGCCTGCACAATCTGACCTGCCACCTCTCTCACCCCCTCTTGCCCTGCTCCCCACTTACACCAGACAGTTGTTAATACATGCCAAACTCATTCTGTCTTGGAGACTCGGCACATGGTGTCCACCTGCCCGTAGCCGCAAGAGCCTTCCAAGCAGGGGGAGCAGCCAGAGCAGATGCTGTCATGCAGGACCCAGCTTGCCTTGTCTCAGGATTGGCAAGAAGGAAGACCAGGGTGTTTGAATCACCCCGTGCCATGAGAACCACGGTAAGGAGGTTGATTTTCCTCTAGGTGCCATGGAGGGTGCTGCAGCACGGCCTGCACCACCATGTGGTATGGGGCTCTGGTTGCAAGGCCTCTTAAGGAGCTGGAAAGACTAAGAGCAATGTACAGAGAGGCTATTAAAAATAGACAGTTTCCTTTTGCTTAATATTTTAGCTCTGAGGTACTTGAACTTCATGGTAGTATTCTAGCTTTCCTGCCATGTAAATGTTTTTGAGGAAAGCTTACAGGTCAGATGGCATAGCAGGCAGGCAAGACCATGTTCCCAATTCCTGGGATGTCTTGGAAGACTTGAGGGAGGATCTGACCTCACTGAAGACCCTAAATAACAGGAGCCCCCATTTCTCTGTGCAGAGAAGGTGCTGAAGGCAAAGGGATGGATTTGATAAGTTGACAGGTTTCTTCTTAATGTCTCTGATAAGCTGGGAAATGAAGACAGGGGAGGAAGAACAGTTACAAGAAGAGGGCAGAGGCCAAGGTCAAGCTCTCCAACTGCAAGGCCAAGGCCCTGCAGTTCCACCTTGGAACTGAATAATCAAATTGGAGGAAGGAGTAGCAACAGTCAGGAGAGAGACACCTGCTTGTCATCTGGAGGGATGTTCCTTGTGCAGGGCTGTAACTAGTGATTATCATATGTTAGGCTAGATTCTCATATGTTGGGCTAGAATCCTTTTCTGGATAATAGGAGATGGAAACAGCTTTGACTTGGGGACGGGTTTCATTCCTGCAACCTCTCTGGCCACCAGGACCTTTATTACTGTCATGTGGTGAGTTTTCAGGGATCATCTTTTGCCAGAGTGTGGACGAGAGCCCTGCTGGTCCACTCCCTTGCAGTCACAGGTCTTGGAGATCTCGGCTTGGAAGGGTCAGACAGTCACAATTCAAACCCCAGCAGTGCTACTTGCCAGCTGTAAACCGTGATAGGTTATTATCTCTGGGCAGTCAGTTTGTCATCTGTCAAATGGGCTATTAATCAAAAGGGCCCTGCTCAGAATGGATAAGTGCAGTATAATCCCTGTAAAGCAGACGGCTTGATGCCTGGGCAGGAGAGCTCTATGAATGCTAGCAACAGTGATGCTACTTAAACCAGTGCCCGTTTACACTGGTCATTGTGTTGACAGTAACCCCTTTACTGCTTCTTGCCCTCCAGGCATTTTTTTGTTTTTGTTTTTTGTTTTGAGACAGAGTTTTGCTCTGTCACCCAGGCTGGAGTGCAGTGGCACGATCTTGGCTCACTGCCACCTCTGCCTCCCTGGTTCAAGCATTTCTCCTGCCTCAACCTCCTGAGTAGCTGGGATTACAGGCGCACACCACCATGCCCAGCTAATTTTTGTATTTTTTTCAGTAGAGACAGGGTTTCACCATGTTGACCAGGCTAGTCTCGAACTCCTGACCTTGAGATCCACCTGCCTCAGCCTCCCAAAGATTATGGGCCTGAGCAAGGGGCAAAGCTCCCTGCAGAGGGCTCAAGTCCATGTTCCAAAGAGCTCTGTTGCCTGGTCTTCCCCTCATTGGACCCCTGCCAACCTCACCTTTTGGTATCCCTAGAACTCTCTTGCTTCTTAGTCTTAAACGCAGAGAGGAAAGAGCCAACTTTCATGATTTGAAGTTAGAAAAACCAAGTGCAACAGCCCTTACCTATGATTACCTGAGGAGACCAGATGAACACATAAGAAGCAATTAGGACTGAATAAAAGCTGTATGCCAGGTGTGGCCACAAAATAAGAAGCCACTGAAAATCAGTCACACTTGGACCTCTGTGGCCAATGAGTATTCTTCAGATGAGAAAGTTTGGGGGTTATGAATATGTGCTTCACAGGTGTTTGAAGGAGGTGAGAGCCACCTTCAGAGTGTGTGTGAGCCACACGAGCAACTCCTTGGTGTTTCCTTTAACAAACCTCTCAGATAAAAAATGGGGCCGTGGATCTCCATCTCCTGCATCTTTCATCAGATTGTCTTTGAAGTTTTGTGTTTCCAAAATAATCCAAAATCATTATCAAGGGATGGAAATGTATCATTATTCAGGAAACTCAAGAGAATACTATTCTGCATGCTATACTGAAAACTAGCCAATTGGGCCAGGCGCAGTGGCTCACACCTGTAAACCCAGCACTCTGGGAAGCCGAAATGGGAGAATTGCTTGAGGCCAGGAGATTAAGATCAGCCTAGGACATAGTGAGACCTCATCTCTATAATTAATTAAATATATATATGGAAAAAAGAAAACTAGCCAATTTTAGAAAATGGTTTTAGCAATAACAGTATTGATGGAATAAGTATTGTCTTCTTGGGACCTCTTTGAAGAGGACCACACTCACGTGGGTAGGGGAATTCTTGTGGTTTGTTAGGGATTATTTCTAGTACAGTCGTGCTTTGTGGTCGTGGAGTGCTGCTGGCTGTAGCTGCTGGCAGAGCCGGGGAGAGATGCTGTGGGGCTCGCGGGCTCTGGTGGGGGGTTAGAGGACGGGTTCTTAACTCCATCTGCTTTCTGGCTCTGTGGCATTGGATAGCTGCCTAATGTCTCTAGGCCTTAATTTCCTCATATTAAAAAGAGGGATAATAAAGACTTCCCTGCTCCTAACAAGGCTTTTGAGGAGGAGCAAATATAATTGTGACTGGGAAAGCACTTGTAACTGGACAGAGCAATGATTTTTGTTTAAACTGGCTCTGACCTTGGGCAAGTCATTTAACTTCTGGACCTGCTTCCATATCTGTAAAATGGAGACAATAACTGTTTTGTCAACTTCACAGTGTCGTTGGAAGGACGAATGGAACTGATTCACACAGACACACTTTGTAAACATACATGTGCTGTGTAGGTGTTAGTCATGAACACTTCCTGGGAACACATCAGGCGTTATGTCTTTAAGAGAGGCAGGAATCAGGAAGAGGTAGACGTGGAAAGATGAGTGGACGGTTGAAGAGGAGTTGGAGAAAGAGACAACATTTCTGGGAAATCTCAATAGCCATTTCAGTTGTTGGTCTCTGTCCTGTCATCTGTCCATGGTTGCCATGGCGGATGCTTTCCCATCTCTCCTGCCGCCCAGCAGGTGGGATGTCCTTCACAGCTCTACCTTGACCTTCTCCCTTCTCCTTGGTTCAGTGAACATTTATGGAGTGCCTGCTATGAGCCACAGTCTCTCATAAGAGACCTAGGATTGTGAGGGAATAAGTTAGAATTGTGTAACAAGATAAAATAGTCCAGAGGAAGAGCATTGTCTCTGGGGAACACTTCTTGGAGGTGGTGATCTCTGAGCCGATTTTGCCAGGAGGCCCAGGGGAAGGAAGTAGGACAGTCTAGGTAGAGAGAACTGTGGGACAAAGGTTTGGAAAGAAGACATAGTGTGGCTTCATCTTTTTTCTCTGAGTGAGTGCTTCCAGCTACAGTCCAGTTCTGTGCCTTCAGCCATCCGCCAGCATTCATACAGCTTTAGTGAGTGAGCTTCACTTTAAACCAACAGGTAACAGTTACAAATGCAAACATATCACCCCTTCCTCCTCTAGAGCCTGGCCTCCTTTTGCTTGCCAATGGTCCCACTGATCTCCCAGTCATTCACTCAAACCCATCATCTTTGTCTCTTGCCGCCTTTTCTTACATGTAGTCAGCATGGACTCCTCTCTCTTCCTTCCTCCCATCCTTGCTTCCTCCCTTTCTTGTAAATCTTTATCAGAATGCTGAATTCCATTTGGACAGTGAGTTACATAGGACATCAAGATGTCATATCCCTGTTTGTGTCAGGAAATTGCAGTTTGGATCCCAGTGTCTTAGTGAGACATCCCAAAGCCCACAAGGAGGAAGCCTGGCTCTGTCCTTCCTGGCTTTTGCTTTCACTACACGTTACCCTTTCTCTGGAACTCTGTGTCTTAGTTTTGCCCTTTCTTATTTCATTCTTTCTCTATTTCTGTATTTTTTTAAACTGGATTTTCATTGCAGTCAGACGGACCTGGGTTTGGGTCCAGTTTTAGTATTTGCTGTGTAACCTTGGACAAATTACCTAATTTCACTATACCTCAGTTTCCTTATCAGAAAAGCAGGGATAATAACAGGAAGACCTCGTAAGGTTGTGGTGAGGAGGGATTGAGACAGTTTATGTGAAATGAGTAGCACAGTGGACGGCGTAGAGTGGATGCTACATATGTTTTGGCTGCAATATAACAATAATAATCGTTATTATTGTCCTGCCTGGTGTGTCTTTTGAAAAACATTTTTAGCTTTATTTCTTTTTGTCTTATTTCTCTTTTTATCCTCCTTCCTTTCTTCCTCTTTCTCTATTTTATCTTTCTTAAACAGTATACAACTGATTTTTTTTTTCTTTTTCTTTTTTTTTTTTTTGAGACGAAGTCTTGATCTGTCACCCAGGCTGGAGTGCAGTGGCACGATCTCGGCTCACTGCAACCTCAGCCTCTGGGGTTCAAGCAGTTCTCTGCCTCAGTCTTCCGAGTAGCTGGGATTACAGGCATGTGCCACCACCACCCGGCTAATTTTTTTTTTTTTTTTGTATTTTTAGTAGAGACAGGGGTTCACGATCTTGGCCAGACTGGTCTTGAACTCTTGACCTCGTGGTCCACCCTCGGCTTCCCAAAGTGTGTGCGCCACCGTGCCCAGCTCACAACTGATTTTTAAAAATATTTTAATAGAATGTCAGGTTTCCCAATCTTGATTTGCAAAATGCCTTAGCAGACTTTACATTTCTCCCTTAACTAGATGTTAGCCTTTCCGTGGGCCCCGGAACTCCCTCCCTTCAGCCAGTCCAGGCCTCGCAGCCCTTCATGCTGAAACATCACTCCACGGCTCCATTTTCTAGCAGTCGTCAACGCTCCAGACAAATTCTGTTTCTGTGATTTCCTTAGAGTCCTGGGCCACTTCACAGAGGTCTGCCGAGTAAATTAACTGCAGAGCTTCTGAAAGTCAGCCGCCAGCCCTGTGGACGCCGGGGCAACAGGCCCAGGCCCGGCTGCCCAGCGCGCGCACCCCCGGGAGCCGGCCCGTTTCCTCCCGCCCCTCCTGCGCCCGCCTCTCCCCCCTCTTCCTCCTCGGAACCAGGATGTTTTTCCTTGCCTTTTTATTGTTTCGCTAACCTGGCAGGTCTCCTTTGGTGGAGCCCTGCCACCCGGCTTCCTCTCTGGGTGTGAGCGAATGTGACGGTGACAACACAGGAGACCCGGAGGCCGACACCACCCCCGCCGGGGCCCTTGGCCTTCGCTCCCAGGCCGGACTGGGAGCTACGGGCTTCAGCTTCTTTCTGGAAACTCCCCCCTTACCAGAGAGCCTCCTCTTCAGCCACCCTGTTGGATGTTTATTTGTCATAGGAGGAGAGGGGCAAAGAAAATGGAGACAGCAAGGAAGGTGCCCTGGAAACAAGGTAGACCGCCTTTCCTCCTTGGAGAAAGCCCTTTTGTTCTCTTATTTAACTAAATGGGAATCTTCTGACCTTTGACCCTAGGACTTTTTCTCAGAGCCGTAGAAAAAAACAAAAGGCCACAGAATTCTTTTTAAAGCACAGAGCTTGAGGTCACCTCAGGGTCCTCCAACTTTCACTGCTGCCTGGGTAGGCTGCATCCCTCCTTCTTGTCCCAAGCCACCTCAGGGCCAGTTCTATTTCTGGAAGGCTGACCCTGACTCGGGAGCTCCAGGCCAGGCCTCCCCAGGGTGTGGGTTCAGTCCAGCAGACATCTGTCACCCGGAGAGAATGCTCAGCTGAACAACAGCCGGCCACTCACGGGAAGGGGAGGTAGATTTTCCTTTTTTCATCGCTAGAGTGCCTGTAGGGGAAGCGTTTTAAAAATCTGACCATTGAATCTCAAGTTCAGCACTTCTCAACGTACATGATTTTTCTTAGAGCTGCGTCTTTCAGGGCAAGAACAAGGAAGGAAACAAAACTCCCCAAGAGCCCTGGACAGTCCAGATTGAGGGCTGAGTCTTTTGTTCACACAACCTCATTTGGCTCCTGCACGTCCTCCACCCAAAATCATTACATCCGCAGCAGCGTTTCAAAACACAGCCCAGAGTGGCCTCACCAGGTGGGCGGCTGCTTTTCTGGGGAGGTTGCAGCCACCTTCCCACAGGCCCCCATGGTTCTTGCCTGTCCCAGAATATCCCACAGCTGGCCACCAGCCTGAAATCTCCCTCATCAGGAGAACCCTTGGGCTAAGGTGTGAGACCAAGAGAGCCTGCAGGGGAAGGGCCCCTGCTATCTGGAGGGGACTGGCAGCCGAGGAACGGAGGGTGGGTTTTTAGTCCTAGCATTGCACCTTCCGAAGTCCTAGGCACAGTCTCAGTCTCTACCCTCAAGGGCCCCTTCTCACACCCCAGAGGCATCATAAGGACTTACTTATTAACATAATCTAGTTCTCCTGGAAGCAGTAAGCTCCTTGAGGCGGATTCCATACCTGATTCATCCTTATAACTTTCACAGTGTCTTGCCTGTGGTTGGTGCTCAGTAAATACATGCTTTTTTGGTGGGGTCAGAGTCTTGGTCTGTCACCCAGGTTGGAGTGCAGTGGCATGATCTCAGCTCACTGCTACCTCCGCCTCCTGGGTTCAAGTGATTCTTGTGCCTCAGCCTCCTGAATAGCTGGGATTATAGGCGTGTGCCACCATGCCTGGCTAATTTTTGTATTTTTAGTAGAGACGGGGTTTTGCCATGTTGGCCAGGCTGGTCTCAAATTCCTGACCTTATGATCCGCCTACCTTGGCCTCCCAAAGTGCTGGGATTACAGGCATGAGCCACCACGCTTAGCCTAGGAAATACATGCATATCTTATTGTAGTAAAATATGAGCAACATAAAATTTATCATTTTAACCATTTTTAAGTATACAGTTCAGTGGCGTGGGGTACAGTCACAATGCTGTTGCAATTATCACCACCATCTGTTTACTGAAATTTTCATTATCCCAAACAGAAACTCATTAAATAATAACTCCCTGTTCCTCCCTGCTCCCAGCCCCTGATAACCTTTATTCTACTTTCTATCTCAGTGATTTTACCTATTCTTGATACCTCATGAAAGTGGAGTCATGTAATATTTGTCCTTTTGTGGCTGGCTTCTTTCACTTACCATTATGTTTTCAGGGTTTACCTGTGTTGTAGCATGTGTTAGAATGTCCCTCATTTTGAAGGCTGAATAATATCCCATTGTACAAATAACACCACATTCTGCTTAACCTTTCATCTACCTATGGGCAGCTGGATTGCTTTCATCTTTTTGCTGTTGTGAATAATGCTGCTCTGAAAATGGGTACTAAGTGTTTGCTTGAGTTCCTGCTTTCAGTTCTTTTGGATATAGGCTAGAAGTGGGATTGCTGGGTCAACTCATAACTCTGAAGTTTTTGAGGAACCTCCATACTGTTTTCCACAGTGGCTGCACTGTCTTACATTCCTGCCAGCAATGCAGGAGTGCTCTGATTTCTCCGTGTCCTTGCCAGCACTTCTTTTCTATACCTCTTTTTTGATAATAGCCAGCCTAATGGGTATGGAAGTAAATATTTTTTGAGTTCGTGAATGCTGCTCACTGGCTGTATCATGGATTTGAAACTGCTACTTTCCCTCTTGGACCTCAGGCCTGTGAAGGTCAGGCTAGTTGGTTGGTATGGTCCCTAGGGGTAGTAGTCACCTTTGGAGAGGGCTGTGGGCACCAGAGACAACCAAGGTAACTGGCCAGAATGAAGGATGTAAAACAGTATGGATGCCAGCAAGTAGAGCTTGCCAAAGGCCGGAAATCAGTTTAGGAAGAGCTTCTCTCTGCTCAGTCCTCACTGGGTTCCATTTGAATGTGGTCAGTTAGGAAAGGCACTGGAATGAAAGAGCTGGGCTTTAGTGTCTGCTCTGACACCTATTTTCTGGGTTAACCTGGGCAGGTGATTTCTGTAGTAAGCCTCAGTCTCCGCTTCTGTAAAATAGGGCAAGAATGACCCTCCTGCCCACCACTCAGAATGTCAGAATCTAAAGGGATAATTTAGGCTGCTAAATTATCCTGTGAAAGGCTTTGCAGATTGTAAAACGCTTGGGAATTTTTTTCTTAATTTGATCTGTGGGAAGAGAAGCACAGATTCATTCTCCTGGAAAGGACCTGTGAACAGTGCTCTGCTCCTTTTCAGTCTGTGGCCATCCATCATACTCAAAGGGGATTTTTAAAGGAGGGTCCTCAAAGTCCTTCTTTTTAAAAAAAGTCTGTTTTCTCTCCTCTCTGTATGAACAATTAAATTTTAGGAAAATGTTTTAGAATGACAAAGAAACCCAATCTCATAGGTGAAAGGATCCATTGCTGGTATCTACAACAACATAGGTATAAGACACTACCCCACCAGTCCCCAAATTGAGGATCCTAGGAAAACTCTACTGGGAAGGCAGGAATGGGGAATTCCACAGCTGGGGATCAGTGTCTTACTGTTCCGGAAGTCTCTCTTTTGAGCAATATGACCTTCATCTTTCTTCTACCAAGCGACACCCTAGAAAGGACTAGGGACTTTCTGTAGGGCTAGTTTCACTGCCATCCTCTTCACTGGCTCCTACCTTTAATTTCATCCTCTCCTTCCCCTGTCATCAATGTCTCTGTCACTGGCTCTTCTCCTGTCTCCATGTTCAAGTTTTCCTCAGAATCAGTCCTCGATCCTTGATTTTCCCTTCGTATGCCATCTCCTGCCCTTTCTCCTCATCAGCAGGCCTGAATCTTCAACTGTCTGCCAGACGTTTTCACTTGGAAGTTGTAACATCACCCCAAACGTCACATTTCAAAAACAGACTTACTTGTCCCTGAAGCTCATTCTCTGTTTTTCTCTTATCATTCTTTTCATTATGCACAAAAATCATCTTTGAATTAGAAGCTGATTTAGAAGTCCTCTTGCTCAGTCTTCCAGCTAATAATGTGCAGCTGTCGTCAAATCAAGGCTGTCTGATTCCAAAGCCCGTGTGATAGGCACCATTTCATTCCTCTTAGGGAGAAACAAGGTCAGCACAGTTGTGTTTCAAGCTGCAGTTTGGCTTTTTGTGGGGAACTTTTTTTTTTGGCTCTGCTCTTCTGGCCAGTGCCTTAAAGCCTCATGGAATAAGCTGGAGTGTGATGGAATGAGCCTTAGGTTCAGACTGTGTCTCTACTGCTATTGAGTGCATGACCTGGAATAATCACTTAATCTTTCTGACCCTCAGTTTCCCCATGTGCCATATGAGGGTAGTAATACGCACTTGACAGGGTATTAATGAGATAATGCATGTGAAAATGTTTAGCACGTGGTAAGCCCTAAATAGATGTTAGTCAAATCTGAATCCAAATGGAGGGAAATGAAAATAAAGGGCTTGTTCTTCAACTGTGTGCCCCAGAAACACAAGCTTGTAGCTGGCAGCGCTTGTCATTCGTCCCACTGTGGGGGTTGATGCTGACGTGTGGGGGTAGGGTGGAGGCTCCTGGAGGAACTTGCCTCTTTGGATAACACAGCACACTGTCTGTATGTTCCTACTCACTCCACTGCTCAGAAACAATGCAAGTTGAAAAGCCCCAAATCACTGGCAGGGAGTAGGGCGTGGCAAGGAGTTGACTCCGTAGCAGCTGCTAATTAGGAAATCCTATTCTTGGGCTGTGCTAGCATCCCTGATGATGCTGGTTCACAAACAGATGTTTTGGAACATTAAGATGCTACAGAAGTGGAAGTTGTCAATTAGGAGGAAAGAAAACAGGCAAAGCAATAAAACTCTCCTGTTAATTTAATCTCCATTCATGGTACAAGGGAAAGTTATGGCCCAGCACAGGGGGCTAAGTACAGAGGGAAGGATGGTAATTTCAGCTCAGAAGATACCTGGGAAATGGGATATCTAATCTCCAATATGAGGAGGGTTGGTGTGAATGAGGTTTGAATGATCATCTCTGACCATCTTCGGAGTTGGGCTGGGTGAGGTGCACAGCACCAGCCTGCTGAGCCTCCAGGGCACCCCCTCCCACCCCATGAATGCCTGAGTGGGCACAACCTCTTCTCCTTACTCCTAACTGTCATTGGGCCCAGGTGCTGAAGCCTGAGGACTCCCATCTCCTTTCCATTTCTCCAGACCCCATTTCTCTTCTCCACCGAGAGTAAGAGCAGGTTCTTTGACACCTCCCCCTGCATGTGGCAGGTTTATTCCAAATTACTCTCCTACTTAGGGTTTACACAGGTGCTGAATAGGGAGCCATGCCACAAGCAGAATTAATCCACAGTGGCCCTGATTAACTCAGGGCTTCAGTCCACTGAAAGGATGCATCGTTGGACTTCAGTAGATATTTTAGCATTTGACCCATTGTCCCTGCTGAGATGCCACCTGAAATGGTGTAAAGCACTTGGACGTTCACAAACAAGACCTACAGTGGCAGTAGGGGTGGGCTGGGGGTGTTGCCTGCCCCAGCTGTGTGGTTTGTTAATCCCTTTCCTAAGGAAGAGCTTAAAGACAATAAGAGAGATGGAGGGGCAACCAAAGTTCCATAGGGGGCAGCGGGATATTGCTCTTTTGGGGCATGGGGCCAGTGACGTCAAGAGCTTGCTGTGTTGGGGGTGGTCCCAGGCCTCATCCTTTGTGTGCTAAACTCTCCCTATACCTCCTAGGAGAGGTGTCATGGAGCAGAACTCAGTGAGGCCCAAGCTGTGCCTGCAGCCATTTGTCTAGCTTCAGTGATTTTGTCAGAGTGATTTTGTCAGGGGGCTTGGAAGCCTGAGGCCACTGTGGTATCAGCTCTGGTCTACTACCTGAAGAAGGATTAGGACACTGAGCTGTGATTGATTAGCAGTGCCTGCCAAGGTCATCCACACAAATCTATTTCTTTAAAGTTGACAACCCTAAATCCATTTAATAGCTATGACATATGTAGTGTTCACTGTGTACCAGGCACTCTTTCTAAGCCCTTACATGTCTACATTCCATTGGTTTTCACACCAACCCAGTGAGGGAGATACTGCTATTATCCTTATTTTACACAAGGCAAGCTGGGGCATGGAGAAATTAAGGATCTCGCCTAAGATCACAGGGTGTAAAAGAGGTGGAGCCAGAAGTCTAACCTACATAGTCTGACTTGAACCATGGCCTGTGCATTCCCCACTCCCTCTCTTATTAAGAATTGAATTTTTAGATCCATGCATGGAGCTGGAAACAGGTTCATTTTCTTCTAGATGAAAGGACCTTTACACAGAGACACCTCCCCGCATGTGGCAAGTTTATGAAGTATGGTTAAAACACAGCCTTTAAATGTTGTCTCCCGTGTTCCTGGAGGAAGAAATGGAAAGACTCCTAGGTAAAGAGAGACACAGAAGGCAATAGTTTCTCACCAGTGCAGGTGACTCTGGTGCCTGCTGACTAAGGAGAAGAAGTGGAGGTGTAACCACAGAAGGCAGGTCTCTGAGGCTAGCAGGGCCCAGCGGTGGCTGCATTGACCAAGGGTGTATCTTGTGTCTGGTTGCTCTAGACAGGTGGTCATGCACCACCAGTTCTGGCCATGACGGTTACTGTGAGTGGTTCGGCATCCAGGGGCAGAGCAGCCCAGGCACAAGGAAACTCATCAGTCTTTCAGCTATGCCATCAAAAGCCACTCACATGCTTACGTCATGTTCCAGAAATGTCACTGGAACTCTTACCTGCATAGCTTGTTAATGGCAAGTTGCATGAGCCAACTTTACATTAAAGGTCTACAGACTTCACCCACCTTAGGAGGCAGTATGGGGACCCTAGAAACCGATTCCTAAGTGGCTTTTCTGGGACCATAGACCTGGGATCCTTTTATCAAGATACCAGCCATTTTGGTTCTTTTTTTTAGGAACCACATTTGTTGTAGATAGATAAATTTTTAATAACATGGAATCATGATACATGCTATTTTATAATTTATATTTGCATTTAACAATGTAGTGTAAGCATAATATACAATGGAAACTGTATCAACAACATATTTGGGTCAGTCCTTTAAAATGTTGTTGTCTCATAATTAAGTTAACCAACTCCCTATTGTAGAAATTTTGGTGTTTCCACTTTTCATTATTATATACAATTCTGTGATAAATTTCCTTATACCCAAAACTTTGCACGCTTCCTAATGATTTCCATAGAACTAATTTCCAGAAATGGAATTCTTGGGTCAAAATATATGCCTGTTTTTAATGCTTTTACAATGGATTGCTAAATTTCTCACCAGAAGGACTGTGTCAGTTGTATTTTTACCAATATTGCATGAAAGTACCTGTAACGACATCAGATATTATTCTTAAATCTTTGCCAATTTGATAGGCAAAAATAAACAAGTAATTGCCACTTCTGTAAGCCCCACACTTTGGGAGGCCGAGGTGAGCAGATCACTTGAGGTCAGGAGTTTGAGACCAACCTGGCCAACATGTTGAAACCCCATCTCTACTAAAAATACAAAAAAATTTAGCTGGGCGTGGTGGCACGCCTTTAGTCCCAGCTACTCAGGAGGCTGAGACATGAGAATTGCTTGAACCCAGGAGGTGGAGGCTGCAGTGCAGTCCCTGCCACTGTACTGCAGCCTGGGTGACAGAGCAAGAATCTGTCTCAAATAAACAATTTAAAAAATAAATATTTTCGCGGCCACTGTACTGCAGCCTGGGTGACAGAGCAAGAATCTGTCTCAAATAAACAATTTAAAAAAATAAATATTTTCACGGTCACTGTACTGCAGCCTGGGTGACAGAGCAAGAACCTGTCTCAAATAAACAATTTTTAAAAATAAATATTTTCATGGCCGGGCGTGGTGGCTCACGCCTGTAATTCCAGCACTTTGGGAGGCCAAGATGGGTGGATCACGAGGTCAAGAGATCGAGACCATCCTAGCCAACATGGTAAAACCCCGTCTCTACTAAAAATATGAAAATTAGCCGGGCGTGGTGGCGTGCGCCTGTAGTTCCAGCTACTCAGGAGGCCGAAGCAGGAGAATTGCTTGAACCCCGGAGGTGGAGGTTGCAGTGAGCCGAGATCATGCCACTGAACTCCAGCCTGGCGACAGAGGGAGACTCCGTCAAAAAATAAAAAATAAAAATAAAAATAAATAATAAATATTTTCACTTCTGCTTTCTCTGTCTTCTCCTCCTAGAACTCCAATCAGATGTGTGTTGGACTTTCTCTTTTTTGTCTCTTAACCTCTTTTTCATATTTTCTGCCTTTTAATCTCATTTTGGGCATTCTGTTATTTATTTTCTAATTCTTTTTTCTATTTTTTTTTGAGATGGTCTCACTCTGTTGTCCAAGCTGGAGTGCAGTGGCACAATCATAGCTCACTGCAGCCTCCATCTCGCAGGCTCAAGTGATCCTCTCACCTCAGCCCTCCGAGTAGCTGGGTCCACAGGCATGCACCACCACACTCAGCAAATTTTGTTTATTTTTTTTTGTAGAGACAAGGTCTCACTATGTTACCCAGGCTGGTCTTGAACTCACGAGCTCAAGTGATCCACCTGCTTTGATCTCCCAAAGTGCTAGAATTACAGGAGTGAGCCACCATGCCCAGTGAATTAGGGTTGTTTTTTAAGTCTCACTTTGGCCATATCTAATCTGCTGTTGAGTTTTTAAATTTCAATTATAATATTTTTTATTTCTAGAATTTCCATCTAGCTTTATTTCAAATATTTTGAGTCATTATTTATAGTCTCTTTTTTTTTTTAATTTTTTCTAATGTAGTTTTATATACTTCTTTGTCTGGTAATTCTGGTACTTAAAAGTCTTTGCTTGTCAAACAATTGCCAACAAATTAGACAAGCAAAGACTTCAAATACTAGAGTTACCGGACAAAGAAGTATGGATGCCTTGTTTCTTCATGGATGCCTCGTTTTCTTGTGTATTTTGTGATTTTTGACTATGGTCTCTTATTCCTTAGAATGTTATCAATAAATGAAGAAAACTGGTTTGAAGGTTTGTTTATTTACAGAGTATCTGTATTTGTGTCTACACAATACAGGTACCTGGAGGCACTATCCATCAGGACCACCCCCGCCCCATTATTAACAGGATGTGTATGTGTGTTGCAGATATAATTTACATCAGCAGTCCACCACCTTTTTGGCACCGGGGACCAAAATGTCTTCATGGAAGATGTTTTTCCCCAGATGGGCAGGGTGGGGTGTGTTGGGGGTTAGGATGAAACTCTTCCACCTCAGATCATATCAGGCATTAGATTCTCACGCGGAGCACGCAGCCTAGATCCTTCACACATGCGCAGTTCACAAAAGGCTCATGCTCCTGAGAATCTAATGTCTCTGTTGATCTGGCAGGAGGCAGAGCTCAGGCGGTAATGTTCGCTCGCCCCTGCTCACCTCCTCCTATGGAGCCTGGTTCCTAATAGCCCACGGACCAGACAGTTACCAGTCCACGGCTTGGGGTTTAGAGGTCCCTGATTTACCTGCCATAAAGTTTACCCTTTGAAAGCATACAATCCAGTGGTTCTTAGTATATTCACAGGGTTCAGGATCACTCATAAATACATCCTCAATTTAGACCACAGAGGTAATGTGACATGTGGCACACCCATACGAGGGCTACCTTTATGGTTATATATTCTTGGGTGAGATTTATTTTTTCTTTCACTTGAAACCAAGCTTGAAGGGTCAGGTTTCCTTGCTGTGCCCTTCTGTGGGGCAGATTTGTTTCTATTTGCCTTATACCCAAGGCATAGCTGTGTAAAGTCCCAGCTTTATCCAGTGGTTTCCTGTGGGATTCCCTCCTTGAGAATCCTGTCTCCCATCTCCTGATTCTCGGTGGCCATCAGAACAGAACTTCAAGGTCACAAACATTGAACAGGTGCCTCCAGGGCAGCTGCCAGCTTCATCATTAGCTCACTTCTCTGGATTCCTACTCATAGTTCATTTCTGGGCTCAGATGATTTGATTCTTTACTTGCTTGCCAGCTCAGCAATGCTTTTAGAAAATTTTTTTTTAAATATTGTATTCAGCATTTGGAGTTGTTTACAGTGGCAGGGTTATTGAGGATACCACAGGACTATTGTCTGTCTTTTAGTTTTGTTTAGAGTGTGCATTTTTTCTTTCTTACATCTTTAGTCACCCCTCCAGGAAGAGAGCGTGGGTCAGTGTGGGTCCTGCCCTGTCTGCATGTGGCCATTCTTTTCCCCTTGGAGACTGCACTGGAGTTCTCTAAGCTGACTGGGCTCTGGGACTTCCACTCCTGCTCCCTGGAGAAGAAGGGGACAAAGCTGCCTCCTCAAAGACCCCTACGCAGTACTCACCAATGGCCGAATCTCACCTTGTCTGAAGGTTGTAATGGAGCCAAGTTCATTGTCGTCTCTTGGTTCACAGCTGGCCAGTTTTGGGGCATGGGTTTTGAGTCCCTTCTGCTTCCTTCCCCACAATCACTTCTCTCTGGCTTCCTTGGAGAATAATTTCTCATTGTGTACAGTTAACCAAGCGGAGAGAGAAAGCATCCTCAGGCCTTTTACCTCCTCCGAGGAGACCAGCTTGCCTTTGCAGCTCCGAGAAGCAGAACAAAGGGAGCACGCTCTGTGGGCTGCTGCCGTCTGTAACCCCAGGATCTCATGTTGAACTTACGGACCTTGTGGCTGCCCCTGGAAACGCCCTTCCACGTCCCATTTCTAGCTGCATGTGTGTCTTGCCTGTCTGGAACTTGGGCCCCAGAGGAGCCCAGATGCATGGCCACTTCCCTCCCCTTCCAGGAAGCCTCCATTATCACCTACAGGAAACAGATCAGGAGGCATAAAAACAGTAACTCGTAAGGGATTTGGGGAGGAAGTGATTCCCTCAGGAAAGTTTATCAGAATGTCTTATGGAAGTTTTTTTTATAATCATCACCTCTTCACCCCAAATAAGTGAGCCACTGCTTCTAGAAGGAGTGAATCAGAGTGGAGAAATGTTCAGAACCATTCATCTAGAACTACACTGGCGAGTGATGCAGCCACCAGCCATGTGTGGCTATGGAGCTCTTGAGATGTGGCTCCTAAAACATTCACTGGATTTTAAACGTTTAATACCAAAAAAAGAATATAAAATACCTCAATATTTTTATATCAATTACACATTGAAGTGATAATATTTTGGATATGTTGAGTGAAATAAAATAGTTATTAAAATTAATTTCACTTTTTTAAATTTTAAAAATGCAGCTACTAGAAAATTTAAAGTGTACACATGTGGATCGTGTTTGTGACTCACTATGTCTTAGGCAGCACTAATCTAAAAGGTAAGTTGTTCCGTGTGTGTGTGTGTGTATATGAGTGTGTGTATGTGTTTGTGTGTATGTGCATATGTATGTATGTGTGTGTGCATGTGGTACATGTGTGTGTGTGTGCACACCTGTGTGTGGGTATATGTGTGTGTGTATATGTGTATGTGTGGTATTTAGATACAAACTGTAGGTTCTGCCTGCAGCCTATACTTATCTGATGGTTTGCCATTTTTGCTTGACTCGTATAAATAGAAATGATTGCATTCATCCCTACAGAGGTTTTTCAGCAGTGCCCACAGTCGCCATTCCCAAGCAGAAAAAGAAATACCATATCCAAGTGGGGAAAATCAAGCGGTTTTTTCAAGGAGTCACATAATCAGCAACAACTTCAAGTGGCCCTGTCCTCACCCTTGCTCTCTAGAAACTCATTACACTCAGTGACTAGCACCCATATTTGATATTGGATTCTATGTTAGTTTGGATGCATGGGGAAAGGTCAGTGGTCTCAGAATGCTGTTTGGTTTTGGTGCTATTTTTTAGAGACCCAGCAGTGGCCCAGCTTTGGCTTCTGAGTAGTGGCCAGGCTGGGTGCAGACTTCTCCAGATTAACAGGGCAGCTTTCTTGGACTGGACTTGGGGATCCCACCAGCTGCTTTGAGCTTGAATCTCCTGCCTTGACAAATGGCATTTGATACTACACATGACTTCCTCTTGTCCAATTTAACCCCCAACCTTAACTTCATCCTCAGAACGTTTTTAACTGTTACCCTCTTTGCCACCATCTTGGATGTTATGGAAGTTAATTATCATTTAAGTATATTTTCTGGCTAAAATAAATACATTCCTAATATACAAACTTCAAATAACAGTCCATACTCAAGAGCATTATTTCTTCAGCACTCCTGACCTGGAAATCATACTCCTGTCCACCATTTTCCCCTTCCAGCTGAGCACAGCTGGCTGGTGAGGGGCCTGGGTTTGGAGCAGACTGTTTGGCCCTCCTGCTTTTAGACTGTGCGACTTGGGCAAGATGCATGACCTCCCCCACCCTCTGTGCCTCCTTTGCTTCCTGTGTAAAATGGGGAGAATGAGGACGTATCTTCAACTTTGCTTGAATGAATACAAATTAGGCACCTATGTCTGCTACCTACCTCAGTGTTTAGCACACATATATTTGTTGTTATTATTATTTTTCACAAAATGAGATCATAAATGTAAACTCTATTTGAAGCATGCTGTTTTAATTCAACAATCCCTGAAGAATATCTTTATTTTAGAACACTAATTCAATGACTACATGGTGTTCTTTCTTGCAGATACTGTCTGCTGTAACTCATGTAATTGACAACCTACTGGAGGATGTTTAAGTTTGTTCTTTCTTTTCCTGTTTCTATTTCTTCCTTTTGCTATTGTAAACAATGCTGTAATGAACATCTGTACGGCTAAATCTTTTTCCACATTCTTGAGTATCTTCTTCAGATAAATTCAAAGATGG
>NW_022437118.1:638023-744304 GCF_009761245.1 Sapajus apella
TGTCTGTTGATTCAAACCTATCCTGAAATGAATTTAGCCAAGACTAAGATTTACACTGTTTTCCCTCAAAGCATGACCATGGGGTACCAATGGCCAGTCTGGGCTGGGAATGGGAAGAAGAATCAGAAAAGGATTCTGGTTTTTGTTTTTTTGTTTTGTTGTACAGCCAGATTAGGAAGGATTTAGGCCAAGGAAAATTGGACCTTATTTTCATCATTTCTGAAAATAAGGGCTTATCTCATAATCTAACTAAGATTAGTTCTAAGAGCCTTTAGGTTTGTACCGTAAACATACCCAAAAGAGAAGGAAAATGACATTTATTCATGTGTCATCTTCCTATTCCATCCTCATCAATGGAGTAAAACACATGCATTTAAAAAAAAATAAAAGAAGACAAGAAATGAGCCCACTTTTCACCCTCTGCCTCAGGCTGTTTCCCTGCCATTGTACTAATGCTCTGGAATGACTGGCCCTGTGGCCATTCATGTATTCTTGGTCCTTCCAGGAGGAAGAGCCTTCCAAGGAGGACTGTGGCCTCCCTCCTGGGCCTTGTGCAAATGTCTAAAGCCCCGGTAGAGTTATTAGTCTTTCACCCACTGTTTACCTTCTCACCGCCACTACTGACATAACCTCGATTTATTATGTATCACTGAGCAGAAATCCAATATCAATCCTATTTGCTAAAGTAATATAAATCCTATAAATCCAGGGTGCCTGACAGATGTCCTGATCCACAGTTCCTCTTGAGGTTTCAATCACTGATCCATGTTTACAAGAGCAACAGACATCTCAGATAAAGATACTAAGAGTATGGGGAAGCGTTTTGGCGGCCCAGGAAGTGAGGCTTTGTGCCCAATCCTGTCACTGCAGCCCTGCATTTATCAGCTATCCCCTTTCACTCCTCTTTTAGCCTTGGAAGACAGCCGAGAGCTGGGTGGAGCACTAGATGACACTTCTGACAGCGCAGAGAACAGGACTTCTGGGGTGCCCTCTCTTGGCAGTCACACTTCAGCTACTGTCACTGGAAATGGGGAACGCACACTGCGGTCTGTCACCCTCACCAACACCAGCATGAGCACGACTTCTGGGAAAGCGGGCAGCCCTGCAGCAGCCATGCCTCAAGAAACAGAGAGTGTCTCTCTGCATGTGAACGTGACGGACGATGTTGGCCTGGTTTCACAGTCACTGGCTGCCTCCAGTGCCCTTGGAGGTGGGGTATCTTCCACAGTCTCTTTTAACACATCCCTTCAGCTCACCTGTCCGTTTACTCACAGTCTTGGGATGATTCCGTTAGCTCTCAAGCCAGAAAGTGCCTTACAGGTACTTCTTTATGGAGAGAAGTTTCTAGCATCTGCCACCTAAGCAAGGTCAACACCCCTCCCCAGTTCCCACCCTGAGCCCTCTACACACACTCACCTAAGGAATTTGGGATTGTGTCTGCTGAGAGGCTTAAAATAAGAGACCAACCACTAAGGTCAGTCTCCTGGGAAAGAAATATCTCATTCTACAGAATGGGAAGTTGGTAGGGTTTTCCTCCATTAAGGCATAACAGTTATTCTACTTGGGGTCTTAAGATATTTTCAGATACTAATTTGCTTTTATCAAGTAAGGCATGTGGAGGGAATTTGAAACTGCTCTCTATTTTTAGACCCTTAGTCCCCACTTCTATTACCATTTCCACTGCTGCTGCCACTACTTCTCTCAGGTCAGTCTGCTCAGAGGAGACACTGACCGTTCCTGCCTGCCTACAATGTGTTTATTCAAAGTGCTCACCATTAAAAACTACCTCTCCAAAGAAAGTGTTTCACCCACTTGAATTATACCACTTGGGTTCATTTCAGGACACTGAAAGTCTGTTTGATAGTACATATTTCAGAGATCTGTTGTTCATTTATTTGACCTAACTTTGGCTTTTCCGTTTGCAGTCACTGGGATTAGCTATGGTCAAGTGAGTGGCACAGCTATTGAACAAAGGACTTCCAGCGACCACACAGACCACACCTACCTGTCATCTACTTTCACCAAAGGAGAACGGGCATTACTGTCCATTACAGATAACAGTTCATCCTCAGACATTGTGGAGAGCTCGACTTCTTATATTAAGATCTCAAATTCTTCACATTCAGATGATTCCTCCTTTTCTTATGCTCAGACTGACAGAAGTAACATCTCATCCTATGATGGGGAATATGCTCAGCCTTCTACCGAGTCACCAGTTCTGCATACATCCAACCTTCCATCTTATACACCCACCATTAATATGCCAAACACTTCAGTTGTTCTGGGCACTGATGCTGGGTTTGCTGGTGACTCTTATTCTTCCTCCTCCTCTTCCTCCTCCGCTGCTGCTGCCTCTTTTTCTTCTTCAGGGCCTCCTTTGCCTCTGCCCTCTGTGTCAGAATCCCACCATTTATTTTCATCAATTTTACCATCAACCAGAGCCTCCATGCATCTGCTAAAGTCTACCTCTGATGCATCCACACCATTGTCTTCCTCACCGTCACCTTTACCAGTATCCTTAACAGCATCTACGTCTGCTGTACTTTCTGTCTCACAAACACCCTTACCACCATCATCTTCTACCCCAGTCCTGCCCAGAGCAAGAGAGACTCCTGTGACTTCAGTTCAGACATCAACAATGACATCATTCATGTCAATGCTCCATAGTAGTCAAACCATCGACCTTAAGAACCAGAGCACCCCACACCAAGAGAAAATCGTTACAGAATCAAAGTCACCAAGCCCAGTGTCTCTGCCCACAGAGTCCACCAAGGCTGTAACAACGAACTCTCCTTTGCCTGCATCCTTAACAAAGTCCCCCACAGAGCAAACCCTTCCAGCCACAGGCACCAACTTAGCGCAAATGTCTCCAGCTTTCACAACCACCATTCTGAAGACCTCTCAACCTCCTGTGACCACTCCTGGCACCCTATCAAGCACAGCATCTCTGGCCACTGGCCCTATAGCCGTACACACTACAGCTGGAAAACAGCTCTTGCCCACCCATCCTGAAATTCTAGTTCCTCAAATTTCAACAGAAGGTGGCATCAACACAGAAAGGAACCAAGTGAATGTAGATGCTACCACCAGATTGATCCCTGTGACCAGTATACCCACATCAGCAAAAGAACTGACCACAAGGCTTGGCGTTATAGCAGAGTACAGTTCAGCTCCACATTCCCTCGGAACATCTCCCCAAACCACAGACGTTTCCACGGCTAAAGCCTTGGCTCCCAAATCTGCCACTTCTGCTGTTCACAGGAGCACATGGTCAACAACAACACTGTCCTCTTCAGCCTCAGGTAAAACACAGTCATACAAGCACACATTAACTGCAAGGTCCAGTCCAACACAGAGAGCTGCATGGGGCTCGGGGTTCATGTGAATTTGTGGAAATGGCCAGCATTTGAAATAGCTTCTGTTTTGTGACCTAAAATGCTTCCTGTTGAAACACTTAAAGTGTAAAAGAAGGTCATGGGTGGGCCTAATTTTCTCACCCCTGTGTTGCATAATGCTTCCTGAATAAAGAGGAAAGGATGCACTGGCCGTGTGTCACATCAGTAGATGGCACAATTGGAGCTTCTAATGTCCTGTAGTTGTAAGAGCTTTTCTTTTTCTTTTTCTTTTCTTTTTTTAACCAGTGATCTGAGCACCTCTGGGAAATGAAAGGTGGATCTTTCTCCAGGGAAGTTTTGGAGCCTTGCTTCAAGGCTTATAACCTTCAGTTTCGGAGTCTTGCTCTGTTGCCAGGCTGGAGTGCAGTGGCGCAATCTCAACTCACTATAACCTCCACCTTCCGGGTTCAAGTGATTCTCTTGTCTCAGCCTCCCAAATATCTAGGACTATAGGTGTGTGCCACCACACCCAGCTAATTTTTGTATTTTTAGTAGATACAGGGTTTCACCATGTTGGCCAGGATGGTCTCAATCTCTTGACCTGGTGATCTGCCCACCGCGGCCTCCCAAAGTGCTGGGATTACAGGCTTGAGCCACCACGCCTGGCTTAAGAGCTTTTCAAGCATGCCTTTAACTTCTCAGAGGTCAGAGGAGAGCAGTGATGCAGGATTGCAGGGTGGAGAAACTAAAGTAAAGAAGCTTAGGTAGCCTAGCTGAAACAGGGATAAACTGGGTATCTGCTTCCAGATCAGATCCCAGAGTCTCTGAGTCAGGGCGTCCCCAGTCAACAGGGACTTCTTGGGGTCACTTGGCTTCTCTTGAGCCCAAGCTTCTTTGTCTCCCAAAGAGAGTGTGGCTAGTTGATAAATGCAAGTGGGGAGACATGTAAATGAAAAGATGATGAACTAACCTTTTCCCACGGTTACTACGCAGCCAGGGCTCCTTTACATCACACTTAGGGTTGTTTTTATAGCCATGTTGAAGTTTCTGGAAAGCAAAACCAGCCAAATGATCTTTTGTCATTTAAGGAACAGTAGAAGGAAGTAGGATGATGAATCTTTTCATGTCATGTTCAAAATTACGCTTTTGGCTTGTCCAGACACAGGAAAAGGAAAACTGCTGCTGGAAAAGGAGTGAAATGGAAACTGGTGTCTTAGGGAAGAAGGAAAGAAGAGATGATGCTTTGTAGTGTTTGGGGCAGGAGGCTCAGTGAGCAGCACAGTTCCAGCTTGTCAGCCACAGTCAGCCTGGGCTGGAGGCTCATAAGCAAAGCACCCCCATGCCAGCCCCACAGTGCTCCTTTGTACCAGTGATCTGAGCACCTCTGGGAAATGAAAAGTGGATCTTTCCCCAGGGAAGTTTGGGAGCCTTGCTTCAAGGCTTATAACCTTCAGTTTCACAGGCGACATATATTCCAGTGCCAGATGGAATCGAATTCACAAATCTCCCTTAAAGCCAATTACAGACATTCTGATGATAACTGCAGTTGAGTATTAGGGGCACATTCACTGGCTGTTGGAATAGTTTTTGTGCCAGTGTTCATGGATCAGTGTTTGGTTATACTGGTGCTGTGCTTCTGTGGGTGATTTTAAGTAATACTTGACATGGCAGTAAATGATAGGAATACCATCTTTAGGTTTAGCTTATTTGTTTTCGGGGTTATTGTTACTATTTTTTTGAGTGAAGACTTGACTTTTACCTTCTTTTTTTCATTCTACCACGATTTCCTTTTTGCAGACAATGCAGTTACAGGCTTCGGCTTCTTTAAGTATGTCAGAAACCTTTATGAAGCATATTACATAACTGCTCAACTCTGATCATTTTCTGAATATTGCACAATATGTGGAGGCTCAGTTAAATTTGGAGATTTTTGGGTAAAGGATACTATGATTCTGATAAAGCCCAAGAGAAAAGGCAGGGCACGTGTGTACACACACAAAACACATGCACACAGAGTAAATCTCCTAGTGGGGGGATGAATTGATCAGAGATCCTCTTCCCCGTTAATGTGTGCTTTCAATTGACATCAATCTACGTAGAATTTTCTAAGTGTCACAAAGGCAATATCATCATGAATCCTCAATGGAGTGACCTGTAAGCAGCATTGATTAGAATCAGTTCTTGCATTCAGGGATCCATCCCATTGTCTAACACTTATATCTGGACACAAACTAGTATCAGGACCTAGTCCCACTGCACCTCTGGGAAACCCATTTTTCTTTTGTAGTATGGCCTTTCAGGGCAAGTAAACAGAAATAAGCAAGAATCAAATATTAGCTGGGAGAATTAAATAGTTACCTAGAGCTGCCTTTATATTTCCTGTGTGGTTAACTGCTTTACTCCCGGAATGTGTTTGTAGTCAACAGCTGTGCCACAAACCCTTGTCTTCATGATGGCGAATGCATCACAGACAATACCAGCCGTGGCTACCACTGTAGGTGCCTGCCTTCCTGGCAAGGGGATGACTGCAGTGTGGGTAAGTAATGTAATGTCCAGAGGTCTATACTACAGTACCATATTGGGCTTCCCAGTACACTCCTTTTTCTTCCAAAATGTGGACAAATACGCTGTTTTTAGTTAATACCCTGCTTATTTGAGAGTTAGCATGCTTGTAGGTTGTAATCTGCAGGAGAATGTCAGGGACTGTAGTGTAGCACTGACAGACTTCCTGATCTGGGTCTATTCCCAACACTCCTGCTACACTGGACCCTATTCCTGCCCCTGGACTTTCCTGTGCTGATGCCTCTGCCTGGAATCCCCTTTTGCCACCCTAATCTATTTATTAAACTCCTTTTAGTTGTAGTCCAGATGCATTTGAAACAGCCTTTAATTCTCCCCTCTGTTAAAATTTGCTCTTTCCCCCACATATGCAAATCCTATGTTGTATTTACAGTTAGTTGTTTCTGTGGCCACCTCCACCCCCCTTCAATAGATGGCAAGCCCCTTGAGGGCAAGGGTGTTCTCATACTCATCCTTGGGGTCTCACCACACCGAGCACCATTTGGCCCTTAGTAAGTACTTACTATACTGGGTTATGGTTTTGCTGTTTGCTATAGATTCAGTATGGCCTTCCTTTTTCTCCTCTGCAGATGTGAATGAATGCCTCTCGAGCCCCTGCCCATCCATGGCCATATGCAACAATACTCAGGGATCCTTTATCTGTAAATGCCCAGTTGGGTACCTGTTGGAAAAAGGGATATGCAATTTGGGTAAGAGACTTAGTCTATTTCGGACTTTATTCTGTACCACAATCTATTTTACAAAGTAACATTTATTAGTTTTCTTCCTAATCAAAATCAGGGTTTGTCGAAGGTTTGGGAATATAGAAAAAAGTGGATGCCATTGTCCATTATTCTAATACCCGGAGATAGAGCACCCTACTTTGCATTATGTTTTTGTGTGCAGTATATTTTTACATAGTTGAAATCATAGGATATTTGTATAAATATTATGTCTTAAACATTTTTCTGTGTTGTTAAAAACAGTGTACAAACATCCTAATGACTGCATATTATGCCATCATTTGTGTATAATATTATTTGCTTAACCACTCCACCCTGCAGCTAGGGGAAAAACAGTCAAAAGGATTATTCTGACTACATAGGAAAAAAAACATAAACACATTTAGGTGGAGACAAGAGAGAGTAAAACTCTGATTGCCATACTACATTCACACATTCCTTCAGTTTTTAAAAATGATCTTCATGCTCTTGTTCATAGGCAGATACATTTTGAGAAAGCTGCTGTCCTAATTGTATCACACAATTTGTCATATGTTGTTCGCTAATTTGTTAGATTCATGAAGCTGTGTGATTTTGAAAATCCTCTCCATTTCGCAAGTTAAAAGGCAAACAAACAAACCAAATGAAAACAAGGCACTGACAAAGTGCTAAGTGGCCAAGTTTATGTAACAGGTTGATGAGAGACCTGGTTTCCACCCCACAGCTCTTTCTATTACGTGATAATGTGTTAATCTTAGGAGCTTTCTTATTTGCAGGGTGTGACCCTTGTTAGAATGTCGAATTTAATATATAACTTGTTGAAGAAGTTAGAAATGAAAGATACAGAGTTTTTTGGGTCTTTTTTTTTTTTTTTTTTTTTTTTTTGAGACAGAGTTTCACTCTGTCGCCTAGGCTGCAGTGCAGTGATACCACCTTGGCTTTCTGCAAACTCCACCTCCTAGGTCCAAGCGATTCTCATGCCTCAGCCTCCAAGTATCTAGGATTACAGGCATGCACCACCATGCCTGGCTGATTTTTGTATTTTTAGTATAGAAGGGGCTTTGCCATGTTGGCCACGCCGGTCTCAAACTCCTGACCTCAAGTGATCTGCCTGCCTTGGCCTCCCAAAGCTCTAGGATTGCAGGTGTGAGCCACTGTGCCCAGCCCGATACAGTTTCTAAGCTAAGGAAACTGTCAGGTAAAATAACTCATCTTTGAATTGTCTTAAATTGCCCAGTGTGACACTTAACACAAAAAAAGTGCTCAGTGTTTTTGAGAAAGCAAGTGTCTGTATCTTTTGAAAGTGCTATTACCTATAGGCTGAAGCGACTTTTTAGGAAGTACCCTACCAAAATAATGGTAAAATTTTGAAAATTATTTAAAATACAAAGATTAAGTGAAAAAATTGTTTCAAAAAGAAGGATCTAGAAATAGAGACATCAGTCAAAATCAAGAATTTCTCTCATTCTGGATTACAGGCCTGGCACGGTGGCTCATGCCTGTAATCCCGACAATTTGGGAGGCCGAGGTAGGCTGATCACTTGAGATCAGAGTTCAAGACCAGACTGGTCAACATGGTAAAACCTTGACTCTACTAAAATTACAAAAATTAGCCACATGTGGCGGCACATGCCTGTATTCCCAGCCACTGAGGAGGCTGAGGCATGAGAATAACTTGAACCCGGGAGGCGGAGGTTGCAGTGAGTCCAGATCACACCACTGCACTCAGCCTGGGCCACAGAGCGAGACTCTGTCTCAAAAAAAAAAAAAAAAAAAAAAAAAAGATTTTTTTTTTCTAATAATTTACTTGCATTTTAGTAAACTATTTAGCCACACCCTAATAAATAAGCCAGGAGTTTTTAGTTTAAGAACAGAGAAGCTGGAAATGATTTTATTTTTAAGCATTGTGAGGAAAGTATATTTGCCCAGGACTCAAATGATTTACTTCCAGCTCCAGAGCCACCACCTATAGCACGTGGCTCCTGAGCATTAATGTCCTCGTCTGTAAAATCAGATTACCATCTGTCCTGCTTCCCACCCAAGATTATTGTGAAGATCAAATAAAGTAATATATTTGAGCAAGCTTTGAAAATGGTAAAGAGCCGTCCGGATGAGAGGTATCATTTAACTTTAGTCTTCAAACTGTTAGACCAGAATTGAAAGCAATGAAAACAATAAACTGCTGAATACAAAGTAATAATTTTGGCTCTTTCCCTCCAAAAATTATTTAAATAACATAGGGAAATCAACAGTCAAAATGGAAGTAAAAATCCTACTCAGATCCAGGTGATGATGTAATTGCAGGCATAAGGGTGTAAATGGCAAAAAAAAAAAAAAAAAAACCTGCCTGGAGCAATTGCAGGGTTTGGAAGGAAACTGATATGTCTTCATATTCACACTGAAAGCAGAGGCCATGTTTACTTTCCTGACTCAGAACAGATCTGTACCTGACATTTGCAATGTGAATTTCTATACAGAGAGTCTAAGTATCAGCCTAGACATGTGAGATGGCAAAGTGAAGAGGCGGGACCATTGTTCTGGAAGCCTGTGTGCGGAGGGTCCCACAGGTAGTGCGGCTCAGGAGGAGAGCAGCACTATCGCCTTCACAATCATCTTTTCCTTTTCAAGTCATTTAGCTTCATTGTTCATAAACATCAGAGGAACATGCAAATTAGAGCATGCTGAAATGCTTTCATTTGGCCAAGAATGTTTTCAAAGAGCTCCCTGCTGCTCAGAAAGAGCCCTAAGCAGCTGGCTTCACTGAACTGTAGAACAAGCAAAAAGATGTTAAGTAAGGATTAAGCGCTTTAGACAGTAAGTAAAGGATGTTAAATGTTTTCTCTGGCTCATTTGTGGGCCTTTTTCTCAATTCAGCATACAGGCTTTTGGGGAGAGAGCAGCTTCATGGACTTCTGTGTCTTGAGTTATTTTTTTTCTTCCAGAGGGAAAGATAAGCATTTAATATAAAGGAAAATAAGAGCCAGCAATAAAACATTCCATACTAAATTTTGGTTCCCTGCCCATTTGTAAGTCCCATTCCCCTCAGGCCCAATCAGCACAAATTGATGTTAACTAGAATTTTATTTTATGAGTGAAATGGGCCTTGAAAATGAGACTGCTTTCTTTCATTTTTGAACCCAACAGTGTCTCGAATATGGGCTGTTTTCATTATGTAGCTTATAATCATGGAGTCGGCAGCCCCCTGGAGTATAGGCCCACCATAAATGCTTGGCACCTTTCTTTCTCTCAAGCCCCTTGGGTGTCCTTAGTTTATTAGATTCCTCAGGGCACAGAGGTCATAGGGGAAAGAAGAGCTTTGAAGATGGACATGCACATACTCCAATGCCAATGGTGGCCCTTGGGAGCCTGGGTGAGCTTTCTTAGGAAGTTGCCTGACCTCTGGAAGCCCCCTTTATCAATGATAAGATGGGAATTTCCTCTGACCAAGAGGAATGGGATTTGGATGGGGGTGGTCTAAGGACAAAAGGAAACTGAAGCACCCCCTTGAATGTGGAGGGCATGATTCAGTTGGAGACCTCAGAGGACAAAAGCCTTCCTCTGTCGAAAGCCTGATGAGGCCTGAGGAGCATCTTTCGCATCTAACACACGTCCCTCCCACCTCCTAGGATGACATTGTTTAGACCTGCTCATGTTTCTCCTTTGTAGCAGCTTTGCTGGGCATCTATTATGTGGGAGGCCATCCCAGGGACATCATGAAGACTCCTTCTCTTAGCAGCCTTGCACATACACAAAAGGTTCTTTGGAGTTTCTCTCTCTCAAAAGTTTGCTCAGTCTAAGCCTTCAGCACAGCCCAGTAGATGCTCACTTTGCTAGAGAAAAATCTAGAAGAGGGAGAGGGGTCTCCACCCATAAGGAGAAAGAAATGCAGAGAGATTGTCCCATGAGGCGGAGTAAAGCCGGACACCCCAGAGATTTGCAAACACACAGCCTGACGTAGATTCTTCTGTCGCATGATCTAACAAGTTACATTTGCATTTTCAGTAAGAACCTTCATGACAGAGTTTAAATTAAAGAGAACTTTTCTTAATACTACTGTGGAAAAACATTCAGATCTACAAGAAGTTGAAAATGAGATCACCAAAATGGTAAGTGTCCTGAATGGCATCTTTCTGCTGGTGTTTTGTTTCCTAGAACAGATTTCATTCCAAGTGGGGACTGCTAGGGGTCAGCTGTGTCTCCTGGGCTCTTCACTTTTGTTATATTTGGAAGGGAAACTTCAGGGTAAAATAAAAAGCCTTTCAGAAATGGAAGTGAGGTGTTGGTGCCCAGTAGAAGAGTTACTTCAAATGTGTCCTCATGCACAGTCTTTATCTGCACCTTGGTGTTTCTTTTCCATGTGCAATCTCATAGTCACAGACCTACAGATGACAGACACCAGCAGGAGCTGTTGGTGAGGAGGAAAGACCCAGAAAATCATGTGGTCCCACCTGCTGTTGACACACTGTGTGACTTTCTCCTTGTGTTTTGGAGCTCGGGGGCATTATATTCTTCTTTTTCCTCAAAGGAATGCCAAAGGTGCCAACAGTTAATCCTGATGTCCTAGGGTTTGAGAACTCACTGTATACGTAATTGAGGGGTCATTTGCCTGCTTTTTATCAGAATTTTTTTTTTTTAAAGAAAAAGGCCATCCTGGGCAACATGGCAAGACCCTGTCTCTACAAAAAATACAAAAATTAGCTGGGGTTGGTGGCATGCACCTGTGGTCCCAGCTACTCAGGAGGATGAGGTGGAAGGATCATGTGAGCCCTGGAGGTTGAGGCTGTGGTGAGCTGTGATCAACCACTGCACACCAGCCTGGGTGGCAGAATGAGACCCTGTCTCAAAAAGAAACCCCAAAAAACAGCAATAACAAAAAAGGAAAATGGAGAAAAATAAAGAAGAGAGGAAAATGAAGCTCAGATAATAAACTTTGCTTCTCACCTACTATCTAAGTCAGAGATTTGACTCATCTATACAGTGAGTTCTCAAACCCTAGGTTCAGAAAATTGAAATTTGCCATTAAAAATCTTTAGAGATGAATTGATTTCCAATCTCAATTTTACTTGTTCTTTGTAAGAGTTAGTATATTAGCCAGGAATTATACATTTCTATAGGACTTTGGATTTTATTTGTGTAAAATATGGATCCAATTCTATTTCTCTGACTCTGGAGCATTCACTTCATGATAGCGATGAAGCCAGATGGTACGCTCCTGTAAAAGGCATTGCCAGCATGTCTGCAGATAGGAACCCGGGTGGTCTGGAAGTGACTGGTATTGCCTGAGTCTGCACAGAGCAGGTGCAAAGTTGGGGAACAGTCCAGTAAGCCACCCTCACTACTGATACCAATTTCAAGTTGAGGCATCCCCAGAGACCACCCTCAGTTTCAATAATTCACTAGAGGAGTCACAGAGCTTACTAAAAGCTGTTATATTCACAGCTGCAGTTTATTACAGTGAAAATCAACAGGTTAAAATCAGCCAAGGAAAGAGATGCATGGGGCAGGGTCCAGGAGAGTTCCAAATGCAGAGCTTCCAGCCGTCCTCCCCCTGAGGAGTCATGCAGTGCCGACTCCTCCTGGCAACAGTGTGTCCGGTATGCAGGGAGTACTGCCAACCACGGAAGCTCTCCAGAACCTTGCATGGGGCTTTGTCATGTGGCTGACCTCAATCTCTAGCCCCTGTAGACGTGGAGCTGATACCATGTTACCCAACCACACTATAAATCACATTGTTGGACTCTCTGGCATGGCCCAGCACCCCCAGGTAAACAAAGACATTTTTATTAGACAGCAGATTCCAAGGGCTTAGAGATGGCCTCCCAGGAGCCAAGAGCAAAGACCTGACTTCCCTTTGGCTGAGGTTAAATTCTTTACTACACAGCAGAATTTTATGTCTACTAATCCTGTACCTTGTCCCTTCACCACTGCTGCCCCTTGGTCGTGCTGTGGATGGATATCTCCTGCTAAGATAGCATCGGGGTTTAGACCCCTGTGCAGAAGTACAGTCCTTCACATTACACTCAGTGACTTATCTGACTTGTTATTTTTTTGCCCAGTATCAACGTGTAATTTACTGGTGATGTGACACACCTGTCCCCAAGAAAGAGTGAAGATTAATCAATCATTGGCTGCGGAAGCCACGTGAATGGTCTTTCCCAAGAGGTTTATGGTCTTTCCCAAGATGTTCTGTTTACCAAACCTGGAAAAACACGTTAATAATAAAACAACAATAATAAATCATTGCTATTAGGCTGTAAAGTGATGTCATAAGGGGCTTAAAAGGGTTTGATAATGTCCCATGTTGCCTCCATCTTCTGCAGAGTGGCATGTATCTGAGACACAGGCCTTGAAGACAGGTGGGTCTACATTGGACCCAGTACTGGGTCCCTCTGCTCCCGGAAGGGAGTCTCTAGCTCCTACTATACAGGGCAGCAGGGAAGCAGACCTGATATTTCATGCTGTTAGAGGGATTTTCTTCTGTCTCCGAGGGCACAAGGCAAACATAGGGAGAGTAGCTCTTAATTTGCTCTCCACAAAAGGGCTCTTGACCCACGTAATGTAATTTCTCATGGAGAGCCTTTTTGAAGAAGACCTGTCTTTGAGTTAGGTCAACTCATTGTAGATGATGAGGCGTCTATGTAGGGCCTGTCAGACCTAGGGTAGCTGAAAGGAGCCTTTCCAGTGCAGCTTGTTCACTATGCAAAGTCCAAATAAACAGTTGCCTCTGAGTTGTTTGAAACCCTGGGCCTTAGAAGAGAGCTGCTCCTTTGAAGATGTTTTGCATCCAAGGGTGCTGTTCTGAACATCATTTCCTGCCAAGATTTTCCCCACTGATTTACTCTCTGCGTCTTTCTCTTTGTACTCATGGAACAACAGAAGGCATTTAAGAGGGGAACAAAAAAAGGACACTACTTCTGTGCAAAGCCGCCTGCTGATAACTTGATGGCTGGAAAATGCCTGTTTTATCCTGAAAATAGGAAACTGATTCTAGGTCCAAGGCTTTTGTCTAACTAGCAGTTAACGACAGACTTGTTCTTCATTTCAGTTAAATATGTGTTTTTCAACGTTACCTAGTTACATCCGATCTACAGTTCACGTCTCTAGGTAAGTAACAGAATTACATTTGCTTGTGAACCAGTCTGTAGAAGTGGAGGGCGGGGCTGTTCTAACATGGGTGACAGCAACAAAACGGGCCTTAAGAAAAATAAAAAAAAAAAAAAACAAAAAAAACCGGGCCCTGTTTTAACCCAGCCATGGGGTAATCCAGGGCCAAGGTCAGTGACTTTCATGCTCTCCCATTCCGTCACTGGAGAATGGCGATGACACTCATTTCTAAAAGTCTTGGGACCCACGTGTCATTTCAGGGCTATTAAAAACCCACAAACTTTGCCTATAGGGAGTCCAATGCAGTGGTGATCTTACTGCAGACAACCTTTTCCCTGGCCTCCAATGTGACGTTGTTTGACCTGGCTGATAGGATGCAGAAATGTGTCAACTCCTGCAAGTCCTCTGCTGAGGTCTGCCAGTTCTTGGGATCTCAGAGGCGGATCTTTAGAGGTAAGAGGAATGCCCTCTCGGAGGACCCTACCTGTATAGTTAGGCACAGACCTAAGATGGAAATGCAAGGCATCCAGGGCTCAGGCCCAGGAAAGGCCCTCAGAGAGCCTATTTTTGACATGGGTGTTAAGCAAAAGACCTTTGTGTGCATGTATCTTCTTGTATGTGTGCATGCACATACAAACACATGCACACACACACCCAGGGTCCCATACACACAGCCTTGAAGACACCTGATCCTTGGCATGCAGCTCCTTCTATTTCTTTTATCCAGTGTTGATGTGGGAGGGGGAGGGATATAGGAGCTGATGTAATGTAACAAAGCAGAAATCACTCTTTTTTCCCTTGAAAAGTTCCTGTTCTCTTTAGGGAAACAGAATGTACATACTTGTCAATGACCCAGAAAACCTTCATCTGGCAGCTCACACCTGTAATCCCAGTACTTTGGGAGGCTGAGGTGCCCTTAAGCCCGGGAGTTCAAGGCCGCAGTGAGCTATGATTGCACCACTACACTCAGCCTGGGCCACAGAGTGAGATCCTGCCTCAAAAAACAAAATAAACAACCACCACCGAAACCTTCATCATAACACAGTATTAGGTTAAATAAAAAAGCATGTGCAGTATTACCCATCTTTTGTGTTTGTTTGTTTGCACATTATAAATGCACAGAAACAAGACCAGAAGAATGCAGGCCAGAATGCCCACAGTGATGCCATAAACGATGATTTCCCTTTACTCATTCTTGCTTTGTCTGTTTTGTCAAAAGCTTCTATAGTGCATCTGGTGTGAGGCAAATTAAGAAAGGGATTGGAGACAAGGTCAAAAGGGAACTTTGGGTCTTAGAGGGGAAGTTTCACCTCTGGGACAGGAAAACTCACTGGAATCCAAAGTGCTTCTTTGCAAAGGGCGCTCGTCCCTATTGCCACATGCTACTTGATCAAAGTTAGCTCATTTTACTACACAAGTAGGTCTGGCAGAGGATGGAGAATCTAGTCTAAACCTCCCAGATGCTGGACATAGTAGAAGCTATCAGGTGGTGACACTTGGTCTGCTGGTAGATCCACGGCATTGACATTCCCAGTGGGCCTGGGTTCCGTAACTGCCAGTCAAGCGGGCTTTCTGGAGTGAGCCTATATATTCCAGAGCTTGGGAGCCAGATTGTTAACTCTTTGTTCTGGGGTAAGAGCTGGAGCTTGGCCCATTTAAGGCTAGTTATTAATTTGAAAAAAAAAATCTAAACTTTCTGAAGTTGAAGTTACTACTGATGGGGAGTGAAGTAGAAAGGTCATGCCCCATTATATTGTGCTCAAAACTTTGAGACTCTGTGGTTTTACTTTTTTGTTTCTCTTGCCAAGGATTCCAGGGTAGCAAGTTGTCCTCCCCAGTGAGGTAGGAAAGGTACCTTTCAGTTCACTACATATTTATGGGGTGCATTCTATGTCATCACCATTGTACCAGGTTACTTTTTGTCCTCCGTAAATGCATTCATGCCTTGCAAATCAAGTGCCAGCTATTTGGATTTGAAAGAGCCTACTCAGGGCAGCCCTACCCACTCTCTGACTCCCATTCTTCTGACTGCTTGTATATGGTTTATGGGATAGCGCCTGTCACCCTTGCTGCCTTGCTGAAGTTCTTATTTACGTCTCTTTTCAGAGCCCGTGAGAACAAAGACAGCTATGCATATCAGCTGGAAAAAACAGGCTTGCTTCCCTGTTTTTCCTCCCAGGTCTTCTCCAGGACTTGCCAAGACCAACCTGGTCTCATGCTAACCTTCCTGAGTGCTAGTGAGGTGGCCTTGATAGCTTCTGATATCTGGGTGTTGCCAGCATAAGGGCAGTGCTGGGCTACCCTGGACACTGCCATTGGAAGGGAGGGTTTTCTGTCTTCACAAAACATCCACTTCCTTGCCTTTCAAAGAACTGCAGCTCTTGTTGTCTCCAGAGGTTTAGTCTTTGGAAATCCCCCATGGAATGTCTCAGCTTTAGATTTACTTACAGTCTCATTGTCTGTTTTGGCGGATGTTATGCCCAGGAAGGACCATGGGAATTGTGAATGTAGCAAAATCACATTGCTGGGTTTTACGTGAAAGTGGGATTCTATGTGGTCCTATTGGATGGATTTATGGTAGAACATTCTTTGAGAATGTGTAGGGTAGCGACTCCTCCACTGCAGAGGCAGGGCCTGTGTCCCACACTTTTGCATGGATCTGCCTCTGTGCAGGGCACAGTTGCTCCAGCAGAGCGATTTGCCAACAGCCTGGATTAATGGGCAGGGTGGAAGGAAAACGAGACATTGGCTTCCAGAAAATATCTAATCAGGCCAGGCGACTCTGGCTGGCTGCTGGACAAGACTAGTGTCAGCCTCAACAGGTTTCTTCCCTGGAGGAATTTCAGGCTTGAGGACTGGCAAAGCCTTCAAAGAGTTGAGATGAGGGATTGTGGAAGTTCATTACCTCCCTGGTGCCAGCTTTGCAGTGTTTGCCTGGTGAGATTTTCCATTTTTAATTTTTCTCCCTTAAATACAAACTTTTTACAATAAACAAAGGAAATTCTATCACACACACAAATGTGGTTCTGATTGAGCACGCCAGCTTCCACTGATAAAGGCAGGAAATTCAGCTTTGAGAACTGAAATTGTGTCCTAAGCTTACCTCGTGTGACCAGGCTGTCCACCGGCCCTGAGCTCTCAGGACTCACAAAAGGGCAGGTGTCGGGAACCCCATGTAGGGTGGCAACCCACGTCACTAAAACCTGCCTGGGCAGGTGCAGTTTTGCAGCTTTCAGAGGGCATACCTGGCTTCTGAATAGGCTGGCATCCTCCTTAAAGTGGGAAATGGGAGACCATGCCTGGAAAATTGGCAGCCATTCTTCCCTGCACGATAGATACATGGCCCTTCACCTTGCCTTTCTTCCCGTTCTAAATTTGAGCTTGCCCCACATAATGGCAGATATCTAGCTTGCCTTTCCCTGCACATGGGTGTAAATAAGGTACTATCCACTATCTTGTTGGTTTCCTATTTTTGTTCTATTCCCTGTGTACCCCATATACACGTTAGACCTATGCACCCTCATTGTGTCTGATGTATACAACTTCATAGAGGGCCATATGCCCCAGAAGAAATGCTTTCTGATAATAATGAAATGATTCTTTGTCATCCATGAGATGAATGAGGCCCTAAAGTGAACAAGGCAGCAAGCCTGAAAGATAGGCTTCTCCTCTGTCTGCCTCTGTTTCTCTTGGTGGTGGCCTGGTGAGTGACAAGCTGCCATCTGTACCAACCAGTCCTTGTGCAAGGGACTGAAGACCCAGAGATGAAGAAGCCTCAAAAACCCATCAGTGGAGTTGAGGAGACTGCCCAGTAAATAGAATGACACTACAGCCCGGGGCAAGCAGATCATCTTTCAGAGTCCTCCTCATCACCAGTCTCTTGCAGGCAGCACACTATCAGGACAGCAAGCCACTCTGCCACAGCGAGTGGTGCTAGGTGCCTTTTTAGGCCATGTAGACACACAGAGCTGAGATGCATTTCCACCTGAGATAAGTCTGGCCTGTGCTCCTGTTCTTAGTCCAAGTCTTGGCTTCGTAAGAACTTGGCCGTATTTTCTGGTTGTGCTGATCCTACCCCTGCAGTCCTTTGGAAGACACAGGGCCATTAAGGACTGTATTTGCAGTGGACACCAGAGGAGGGAACAGGGCCCTGTACAGTTTGATTTCTCTGTCAGTCTGTGGCACACTTTGAGGGTGTTTTCAATGGGGAAATAACTCGTGCACAGCCTGGGGCTGACCAGAGGAGGAATGGCAGAAGGCAGTGCAGATGGACTCCAGAGAGGAGAGTTGCTCCATGAGACTGCTTGGAAAACTGTTCTCAGCATCTTTAAACAGAAAGTTCATGCAGATGCATGAGCATTGAAGTGGAGGAGGCTTGAAGTGGAGGAGGTTTTGTTTTGTTTCACCATCTTGTTTTTCCATTCCAGCGGGCAGCTTGTGCAAGCGGAAGAGTCCCGAATGTGACAAAGACACCTCCGTCTGCACTGACCTGGACGGCGTCGCCCTGTGCCAATGCAAGTCGGGCTACTTTCAGTTCAACAAGATGGACCACTCCTGCCGAGGTAGCCACAGGTTCGCCCGCGGTTCTGTGCCCCGTCCTGGGACTTTGCCCAGGTCTCTCTCTCTCTCTCTCTCTCTCTCTCTCTCTCTCTCTCTGCTTAGGCATGACCATTCTAAACTGGGGGTAACTGGTTCTTGCTATTTTGCTCATGGCAGGATTGAATACATTATCTCCTTGGAATGATAGCATTATCTTTGACTGGTGCATGCTGGTCTGGCCAATTAAATTCAAAGCAGGAGAGAATGGAATGCCTGGAGTGGTAGTGCCTTTTCTTTTCTTTTTTCTTTTTTTTTTTTTCACTTAAAGGAAGTTAGAAAAATTATTGTTTTAATTCCAAAAGCTTTATCCATTGTCTGCTAATCTTTTAAGGTGGAAGTACAAGCATGGAGTCGGGCCAGTATCTTTCAGAGACAGCTGAGGCCAGAGTCAGAGCCTAACTCTGCCTCGCTGATCGCGTATCATCTTGGGCAAGTGGCCTTGTTTCTCTGAGCCTCAGTTTCCTCTTCTGAGAAATGGGTATGGTGACCCTCCATTGTAGAGTCTAGAAGTTAAGGAAGGCAGTGGATATAGAGGCCCTTTATAAGCCATCAGCATCTGTTCTGCTATTTGGCCCAGGCTGTTGTTGAATTAATGAGTTCTGGCTTTAAAGGTCCCATGAAGTATTGGAGAGCAGAAATCTAATTTTACTAACCTTTTAGATGAAGCTTAAATTTATTTAGTTTGAGGGAAAGACTGCTCGAAGAACATAGTCCAAGAATACTGCTTTAAAATAAAATTAATTCCAGTCCAGAGCACCACACACCCTAACTTATAAAAGGCTGCTGCAACTCGCAAGCACCAGAAAAACTAACAATATAAAGGCTGTCGTGGATGACCAGTTTTCCTACTCAGTCAGCACCTTGCTGGTAACAGATGTCAATGGATGTTTCTGGAATCTGAATAAAAGCACATACTGGGGGAGGTGACATGCCACTTTTCTCTATCAGGACTTCCCATTAGAGGACTTGTTCATCACAGATAAAAATATATTTCAGGGCAGCACTCTTATCCTGAGCTTCAGACCTCTGACTTGGTTAGGTTTGGATACAAGGTTCAAGTGCATATCATCAGCTCTCCAGGTGGGACCTGTGATGGGTTTTGAACGGGAAGGCCACCTCTCTGTGTTGGGCCTAAGTCCTGATGTGTGAACGGCACACAGCATGTCTCAGTGCCATGCCAGACTGCCATCATTGCTACAAAGAGATGATGCTTCCTCATGCCATCTTATCTGCTTTCATGCAAACTGTTCCTTGTGCCTTAGACATGAGGAGTTGAGCCCATCTTCATGGGGGAAGGAAACTGGGCTAATATCCGTGTGTTGGGGTGCTGTGCTGCTGGCAGGAGCTGACACAAGGTGGGCAGAAGCAACAACATGGTGCTGTTGTGTTCCCTGTGAACAGTGTCTCAGCAGTGGCCCTGTCACCTTTGCTTCTGGCTGGCCTGCACCACTTCCTCTGTTTCCAAGTCAGCAATTTTATAGATGACTTACAGGCTAGCATTAACAATAGCTGTCAAAGATTTACTGAGTGTGGTGGCACAGGCACCAGCAACCTTATGTTTACTAAGTAAGGACCCAAGAAGCAGCCAAAGGAAACCTTGATTCGCTTTTGGGCTTGTTGCTGAGACCCTGTGAAGCCCTTTCTCTGCAGTATTTGCAGCCATCAGGCCACTGATGAGTGGATTCCGGAGCTTCTTGGGCCACAGCCCTGTAGGCTGGGTTCTGATGGGTTAGCAGTGACATCTTCTGGCCACCAGTGCTGGAGCACAGACACCTCAAATCAAGGCTCAGTCCTATGTATAATAGAGGATAGAGGAGTGTGTTTTCTAAATCACTGCAATTCAAGCTATATACATTAGTAAGTCCCTATGTTCTCTGCTATGTGCACGCGCGCACGTGCGCGCGCGCACACACACACACAATATGCTTGGTGTCTCACAGAAAATGTCTTTAACAGACTTTCAAAGCTAAATATAAAATCAAAGTAAACATCTGTCTCATAGGTTTCTTAGCTTCCTTCCATCATGCAGGCATCATGATGAATTCTTTTTTTTTTTTTTCCTTTTTAGAGACAAAGTCTTGCTCTGTCACTTAGGCTGGAATGCAGTGGTACAATGAGATCTTCCTGCAGCCTTGACCACCTGGGCTCAAGTGATCCTCCCACCTCAGCCTCCCAAGTAGCTGGGACTACAGGCCCTTGCCACCATGTCCAGCTAATTTTTGTATTCTTTGTAGAGATGGGCTTTTGCCAAGTTGCTGAGGCGGTCTCAAACTCCTAGACTCAAGCAATCCTCCCACCTCTGTCTCCCAAAGTGCTAAGATTATAGGCATGAGCCATCACACCTGGCAATAAGTTCTCACAACCTGTTTGCATGTTTCTTTCTTTAATCAGACTGCCAGTGCCTTGAGAGCCAGAACCATGTCCTGAACAGTGCAGGGTTCAACAAGTATCTGTTGAATGAACGAATGGATGAATGACAAGACAGCAAATAAGATAGGAAAGGATTGGCATGTCTAGACATAATTTCCTGCAAAGGAACAAAAGAGTTTTTAAGATGCCACCATCGGTGGGGCACAGTGGATCACACCTGTAATCCCAGCACCATGGGAGGCCGAGGCAAGCAGATCATGAGGTCAGGAATTCGAGACCAGCCTGGCCAATCTCTACTAAAAATACAAAAATTAGCCAGGTGCCTGTAATTCCAGCTACTCGGGAGACCGAGGCAGAATAATCGCTTGAACCCGGGAGGCAGAGGTTGCAGTGAGCCGAGATCACACCATTGCACTCTAGCCCGGGCAACAAAGAGAGACTCTTATCTCAAAAAAAAAAAAAAATGCCACCATCTACTTATTTCTATTCTTAAAGTTTTTATGGCAATAGGGGAAGCCCAGTTTGGGAATATATACTAGCTGTTGCCACATTCATTTCATCCTCAGTTCTCTGTAGTCAGATTCCCTCTGGGGCAGGGGTCCCCAACCCTACCGGTTTGTGGTCTGCTAGGAACCAGGCTGCACATCAGCAGGTGCAGTTAGGAACCAGGCTATAAAGCTGAGCTCTGCCTCCTATCACATCAGCACTGGCATTAGATTCTCATAGGAGTGCGGACCCATGTGAACTGCCCATGCGAGGGATCTAGGTTACATGGTCCTTATGAGAATCTAATGCCCGATGCATCATTCTGGAATACTTCGTTCTGAGACCATCTTCCCCCAGACTGCCCTCTTGCTGGTTCGTGGAAAAATTGTCTTTCATGAAACCGGTCTCTGGTGCCAAAAACATGGGGACTGCTGCTCTAGGGTGAGTGAGATGAGAAGTGAGATGAGTGAGATGATGTGTCCTAAGGAGCACAGGAGTGCCTCACTGACAGGGTTTCCCCACAACAGCCCATGGGCACAGTAGCACTCAACCACTGATGAATGATGGAATGAGCCCATTTGAAATAGAGAAATATCATGACATCAGGGAGCCAGGTCACTTCTGAAGCAAAATGAAAACAGCCCAACCCATCAGCTCATGGGCAAGATAACAGATGGACCTTACATCCGGCTGGATGACAACCATGGAGTGGACCGCTTCCACCCAGCAGATGAGGGCTAATGTTGGGTGGGGAGATTGGATATAAAAACATTTCCAGGAAGAAGTGTTCAGAATAGAACAGGCTGATGTGATATCAGCCTGCCTTAGTGCCGAGATGGGTGGGGAGGAGTCACTGGAGAAGTGAGCAGTCCCCGGTGGCCGCCCTGCAGCCTTAGCCATCCACAGATAATCCAGGGCAACTTCCCCCACTCCCATGACCTGCTGTGGCACGAGGCAGAGGCACACGCAGGAGGAGGGCAACCAGGTACAGACGCAGGAGAGGCAGGAGCACTCAGCTAGCTCCTTAGAGAAGGCCCCACCTGAGTAAGGCCAGCAAAGAACTCAGGTATCAAAGATTAGCAGATGGGCCTCATTGCTTCTTCCCTAAATGGGATGCGATTAAGCTCTACCTGTGGCATAAAAGGATCTGAAGCACCTAGTGAAAATTCATTTGATAAAATAAGGTTTAAAAATATGTAAAAGGTAAATCAGGTTGAAGGGGAAATAAACAGATTGTTTCATTGAGGCCAGAAGGAAAGTGAATACACAGAAAGAGACACAGCAGGGTCCTGCGTGTTTGCTAAAAGAAGGCCCCTCATTTAAGTGCTGAGCTTCCCGGAAACTGAGGCAAAGAGAGAAACATGACTTTGAAAAGAGTGGGGATCTGTAAAAAGAGCAGCTGTTCAGGAGCATCCCTGTCTTTCTAAAAAAATGGAGCCAAGCGAAATTTTTCTAGGGCATCCTCAAGAGGTTACTGAGTGGTATTGTGGCAAAGCCATCCATGACATCCCCAAATAAATATCATAGGGACTTTCCCATGACTGTGCTTAAAACAAAAAGCCCTTAATACAAGAGACTGTAGCTCAGGAAAAGTGATTCTGTGGAGCCAAAACAGTTCAGTCCAGGTGCACAGCTCTCTAATATCTGCTATGAGATGCATTACAGATGATTTAGAACAGTGTTTTTGAGACTGTGTTCCATAACACTCTAGAGATATGTCAACAGAAGGTCTGTGACAATAAAACAGACGCCTGAGATACTCAGCTGCTAACATGAAGAAAGTAGGTGGAAGAACATTGAACACATCGTCATGAGGAAAGTTACCCGGTACGAGAAAGCTATCCAGCCCCAGGGCATCACTCCCCAGCCGTCTGCCCCTCCTCACCCCCGGACATGCGTGCTGCTGGCCCTCACAACCCACCGTTAGCATGTCCGCTACTCCATCAAGGATTGCAGCTTTACGCCCTGTGCGTTTTCTTATTTGTGATCTTTTATGCAGTGTACCTCATACATTAACCCTGAATCATATTTTTATCATTCCTTGCAGCAGAGAATTTGTCGTGAGGCCATTTTTCACTGTCTGCTTTCATCCAAGCATGCATTATAGCTCATGGTGTTCTGTCATCTTATTGTTATGTTGAAAATGTCCTGTAATCACGTAAATTCAGGAACTGGGGATCCAGGGAAATGGCCAGGCCACAACTGCTTCAGTGAAGTGGCGTTCCATGAGCCCCACGACCCGAGGGTTCAAAGTTCTGTTCTTTGGGCAAGGTGGCGATTAGCACACATCTAGATATGTCCAAAATCCCCTATACAGATTATAGGGTGAGGATTCTGTTATGAAAACCTGGGCACACACCAGGACTGTGCCCCAGAAGATGTCACTCACAGCTCCCCACTTCTCTTGGAAGGGCGTCAGCAGGGCCGGTGTCAGGTTAAAGGTTTGATTTACATTAATGAAAGTGAGCCATTTGTCTTTGTGATGGAAGCATGTTCCCAGGGGACATTCTTCATCTATAGAGAACTTCTAAATGAATTGCTTTGGTCGTATAATAATTAAAACTACAGGCCGGATACGGTGGCTCATGTCTATAATCCCAGCACTTTGGGAGGTTGAGGTGGGCAGATCATCTGAGGTCAGGAATTTGAGACCAGCCTGACTAACATGGTGAACCCCATCTCTACTAAAAATGCAAAAATTAGCTGGGCTTCGTGGCAGGCCCCTGTAATCTTAGCTGCCCAGGAGGCTGAGGCAGGAGAATGGCTTGAACCCAGGAGGTGGAGGTTGCAGTGAGCTGAGATGGTGCGAACTGCACTCCAGCCTGGGCGACAGAGCAAGATTCCATCTCAAAAAATAATAATAATTACAACTACAAAACATTGATTTAGTGGTTATGGTTACTATGTACCAGACCTGTACTAAGCTGTTTGCATGCCTTATTTTACTTAATCACCTCCAATAAAATAATTTTTATAGCCGGAGATCGAGAGCCACAAAGAGCTTAAGAAAAGTTTCTTGATAGGGTTAAGATTTGAGGCCAGGCATGGTGGCTCATGCCTGTAATCCCAGCACACTGGGAGGCTGAGGCGGGAGGATCACTTTGAGCTCATCAGGAGTTCAAGACAACTCTGAGCAACAGGGTGAAACTCTGTCTCTACTAAAAATACAAAAATTAGCAGGGTACAGTGGTGCATGCCTGTAATCCCAGCTACTTGGGAGGCTGAGGCTGGAGAATCGCTTGAACCCAGGAGTTGGAGGTTGTAGTAATCTGAGATTGCACCACTGCACTCCAGTCTGGGCGACAGAGCGAGACTTTGTCTCAAAAAAAAAAAAAAAAGGAGTTGTAGTGGCAACAGTATTTAAGTCAGGATCATTCCAAAGCAATTTGCAGCCTTTGGTACTAGAATAATCCTGTGAACTTCAGGTGGCTGGCGTTTAATTAACTGGGAGTTTGGGAGTGGTAAACAGACACATTCATGCATTTTCCTTTTCTCTTTCAGCATGTGAAGATGGATATAGGCTTGAAAATGAAACCTGCATGAGGTAGGCTCTATGTTCATTTAGTTTAATTTTGTTACAAATCTTATTTAGAAGTTATTTAGATGAATTGCCTCAGTTATTTCTTTTGAGATTTGAAACTAATTCTCACCCTTTTTTCTTTCTTGGCTTACAGTTGCCCATTCGGCCTCGGTGGTCTCAACTGTGGAAACCGTAAGTATGTGCGGGCAAAGGCCTGACCTTGTTGTTAGTGACAGGTGTCAGTCACCTCCCACTTCCCTCAGTTCACATCCACAGTCTTCTTAGGTTCCGTGCTGAACCTCAGGGGGGAAACAAAGAGAACGGCCGGTTCAGTGGCTTACACCTGTAATTCTAGCACTTTGGGATGCTGAGGCAGGTGGATTACTTGGGGCCAGGAGTTCGAGACCATTCTGGCCAACGTGGTGAAACCCTGTCTCCACTAAAAATACAAAAATTAGCTTGGCATGGTGGCATGTGTAATCCTAGCTACTTGGGAAGCCAAGGTAAGAGAATCTCTTGAACCTGGGAGGCAGAGGTTACAGTGAGCCAAGATCACGCCACTACACTTCAGCCTGGGCGACAGAGGGAGACTGCATTTCAAAACACAACAGCAACAACAACAACAACAATGAGAAAGACTTGACTGGTGCTGTCAGGAGCTCAAGGTCTGGGCAGGGAGAGAAACACTCACTCCTAAATAGCCCAGCTGTGCTGAGTGTTACTGTGATAACCAGACATGGGGTGTGGGATGGGGAGGCAGGGACTGTGCCCAGAGAAGAATGGGAGGACACTCGAGAGTACTTCTTGAAGGGAGTAGAATTAGGGAACATTTGCAAAGATTTAGACTAGCAGGTGTGGGAACAGTACATCCTGGGCAAAGGAAACAACTTAGACAAAGGTCTTGAGGCAGCTGTGGGCCTTGGTGTTCCGGGGACAGTGTGTAAGTGGGCGTGGCTGGAGGATAGGAAGAGAGGAAGGCAGAAAGCGGAGGATTGGGGTTGGCAAAGTATATGGGGTCTGAACTGCTGGGGTTGGGATCACCAGACTGAAGAGCGTAGACTCTAATTAGTAACTGTCAAGCAGCTGGCAAAAGTCTTAGAGCAGGAAAGCAGTTTGATCAAGGAAAGCCATTTGGGCTTCCGTGAGAACAGACTGGACGGAGAAGAATGTGGGCACAGCTTAGAGGTTTCCAGCATAGTCCCATTGGGCATCACTGAGACACGCTTAGAAGTCCTCTCTGCTCCAAGTGGAAGGAGAGGGTGGAACGCAAAGCAGCCAAGAGTGTTGGTGGGGACTGCGAGCGTGGTGTGTTTTGCACCTAATCCAGTTCTTTGAGAAAAGCAGTTGTGATTCATTTAAGATTGCTTGCACTGACATTTTCTTATATTGATACATTAGAAATTGAAATTTTCTGCAAAATTAAAGAAATTTGGGGATATAGCATATTATAAGATGTAATAGAAATACTCACAATGAATGTTTTAGTTTAGGACAGCTTTATCTCTCATCCTACAGACAAATGTGCCAGTAGACTATACACTAAGTGTACTAGAAGGAAAGTAGACACGATTTCATTTAATGTGTGTAAAAAAGCCCCCAGTTTCTATTTCCCAGTAGTATACCTTACATCTGATGTCTTCAGTGGTGTTTTCTTTGTTCGTAAAGCTTTTCTATTAGCAAGTTTCATTATTGACTTCTTTTGAGCATAACTAAAAACATAAAAATAATGAAATAAAATCAAACACATTTGATGCTGAATATAAAACTGGCATAAAATTCTTTTGGTGCACCCAGAGTCGAGCTACTTCCAGGCCAGAGTCTAGAGACCTGGAATTACATATCCTTTTAGGATTACTGATGACTTTGGTCATCTGATTTGTCCTGACTGCAAACTAGCAAGAGGTTACTGAAGATATCCTCAGAGAAAGACTAGGGAGTTACTTCTAGAAGCAATTGTATTTACAGTCATATGAGTAGAGAGGGAGGAGCTCACAGAATTGATGTTCATTTTTTAAGTAGCAGCCTGCAGCCCTGGGTGGTATAATAAACAAACCTGTACTCCTTAGAAGTTCCAGAGGACACTGTGGGGCCATAGAACCATATGATCATGGCCCTTCACTCCAGTGGACCCCAGTCATCATGTGCTAAGTGGTGTTTGGTGCACTCAGTTTAATAAGGCAAGAAGTTATCATACTTGAGGGGTTTTTTTTTAATATAAATTAAAAAGTAGTCAAAATTCTTTCTAGGTGTCGATGCTTAGCAGGGTAGGCTTGAGTATTTTGGAGATTTGGCTTATGTAAAACAGCCTGGATGGCAGTATATGCCCTTTTCTAAAGATCAGTATTTAGGCAAGCCTGTTTCTCATCTGAGCTCAGGGTCTTTATGTTTTCGTGTTTAGGAGGATACCTGTGTCTTAAAGGGCTTGCCTGGACTACAGAGTGGTGTGTGTTCACTTTTTAGTGTGAATCTCATTTTTCACTCAAAACCAGAACAGAGTCACAGAGAGCTCGTAAACTGATCAGAGAATGGGGTAGCCTGTGCACAAAAATAGATAAGAAAATCTACAACTTTTCAATGTGGAAAAAGGCTGAATAATCAGACAGAGATTTAAGATATTTAAGACTTGTTTCCCAAATGCTGGAATGCTAGAACTACATAGTATATACATATGTAGTCTTTCGGAAGAGCTGCTTCAAGGCTAAGAGTAGAGGTTACATCACAAGCCTGAGGACCAGATCCTAAGATACTGTAAGTATTAGAAACAGAGAGGCTTAGACAATTTCATGCAGTATGGATTAAAAAGAATATGAGGGAAGGAGGCTCAAGGTGCCGCAGTCTGTATCATGTGTGCAAGAAACTCATCTGAATGCAATCCTGCCCGATGGCAGAGAACGAGCCAGTGAGACAGGTGAGAGGTGTGGAGGTGTGGCCACCCCATTCTCCACGTGTGCCCTTTGGGTGAGCCAGGGAGCAGGAGGTAAGAGACGTGACCTGCTCAGTCCTCTTGAGGCCTCTCATCCCTGACAGGCCTCTCATAACATGAGCTAGTACTTTAAACCTGCTTTGGTCAGACAGCTCCCTAGTTTTCATTTTTTTATTCTTAGAGATGAGGTCTCACTCTGTTGCCCAGGCTGGAGTGCAATGGCCTGATCATGGCTTACTGTGGCCTCAACCTCCCAGGCTCAAGCGATCCTCCCACTTTGGTCTCCCACAGTGTTAGGATCACAGACGTGAGCCACCGCACCTGTCTCCTAAATAAGTTTTATTAGAAAATGCTTCATGTTTCTCAGTGAATGGAAGAGTGATCCATCGAGGGAATGTGAGTCTATACGGGGTTGCGGGAAAGGGGTGTGAGCTGCAGGGCATTATTTTAAGTGGCACTGGCAATTTTTTTCTCAGAGATTATTAAGTACTATACATGTTTGGGGATGCTGTTTCCCTACGTCATTGACTATCCTGTAAGTTCTTATGTCAGGAAAAAGTCAAGCCCTCTGCGTTATGTTTGTAAGGTCCTGGAAGTAGCCAAGATTTCTCTCTGATTCCTCAGACTTCTTTTTCCTCCCAATTTGTCCGAGTCACCGTCACTGTGTCCAGCAGAGGGCAGAGGCCTGTCGGGATGGTTAGCTCTCGGCCACCTTTTGGAACTGGCAGCTTATCGTTAGTGTGTTAACTTTTGTTATTCTGTGATGGCACGTGGATATCACCTTATCATTTTGATGTCCCTATTAGTTTCAGTGTTGCAAGGCAGTTAATATTATGGTGGCTGACAATAAATAGCACTTGCCACCTGCCTCTTTCTCTGAGGTCTGGGCCCAGACCTGGGTGTTGGTAAAGGAGTTGGGAATTCATCCCTCTCTATGGTGATAACATCTTGGGAGTCTGTGACTCATCACTCAGTGTTTTGCGTCAAATAGCAGGGCTCTGACCGCCCACCGCTGTTACTCCCATTATGCCACCAAAGACAGCAGGAGCCCTCCTGGGGCTGTGACTCAGGCTGGATTTTTTACAGGCAAGAAATGCCTCTTCTCTGTGCAGACTTCTTAGGGCACATCCTCTACCCAAGCCCAGTGAGACTGGGGAAGCCGGCTTTTTCCAGCCAAGCACACAGTCTTAAGATATTCTCACTCCTACGTTCCTTGCAATCATCCAACTCCAGTAGATTTTGGCTTTAGGCATAACCTATGTCCTACCCCTCTAAAAGTTTCTGTTCGCTTTCTAGTTGTGCCCAGATTTCAGTCCTCACTCCTTATAGAGAAACTGGAAAGGGCAGGGCACAGTGGCTCACGCCTGTAATCCCAGCACTTGTGGGAGGCTGAGGCAGGAGAGTCGCTTGAGGTCAGGAGCTCGAGACCAGACTGGCCAACATGGTGAAACCTCATCTCTACCAAAAATACAAAAATAAGCCAGGCGTGGCGGTTCACGCCTGTAATCCCAGCTACTCGGGGGGCTGAGGCAGGAGAATCTCTTGAACCTGGGAGGTGGAGGCTGCAGTGAGCTGAGATTGCACCATTGCACTCCAGCGTGGGCAATAGAGTGAGACTCTGTCTCAACCAGTCAGTCTATCTAATCAATAACTGGAAAGGCAGGACAAGCCATTCTCTCACGTCTTCACCCCTGTGGAAAAGCGGGCCTTGCCGGCCTAGCTGAGATAGGAACCCACTCCTGGGTAGCTCAGGTCTGCACCTTTCTTATCACTGCTCCCCTTTTAATTTTCTAAATATGCAAACTATCTGTCTGTTTATATCCCAGATTCTACCAGTTCCAACAGCAAATACACTGTTTGCCAGATGGCCCCAGAGTTCTTTTAGGAATGTGTCATCAGAAGTGTCTTTCTCTCCCCTGCCTCCACCCTTTTCTTAGGGTGTGCACATTTCCTCTGTTGCTGGATGTTTATGTTGGTTCTTCCTCAGAGTTTCACAGTCGCTCTCATGACAATTTGGGTTGTTTAGGCTTTTTTCTGTTTTTAAAATAAATTACTTTTTTAAAAAATAACAATACAGCACCTGTCCATTAATTTCCCCTATTTTAACCCAAATTAATTAGCAAATAGAAGTTAAGGGAAGAGGAGAAGTAAACAATCTCACTGCCCATTGAAGGCCATGTTCACCACGTTTCCTTACTACCAAGTGTGGGGCGTGGGGCATAGGCCGGCAGGGTCCGTGTCACCTCAGAACTTGTTGGAAATGCACAACTTCAGGCCCCCAACTCCAGACCCACTGAATCCAAATCTGAATTTTCACCAGGGTCATAAATTTAGTTAACATGCAGATTCATATGCATATTAAAGTTTGAGAAACACTGGTGTTACATATTTGTCCAGATATATATATGTGTATATCTTTGTAACAGAACTTGGATCTCACTGAATATACTGTTCTGTAACCTGCTTTTAAACCTAGTAAACTGTGGAATGTTTTCACTTACATAATTTTATAATGTCACTTTTGATAGCCCTGTGGAATTCTACTGTATGGATATACTGTAATTTACTTAACCATTCTCCTCTTGCTGCCTTTCAGAAGTCTCTTTTTAAAATATTCCTGTCATCTAATCAATTTTTCTATTTTTTTGTTTTGTTTTGTTTTTTGAGATGAAGTTTTGTTCTTGTCGCCCAGGCTGGAGTACAGTAATACGATCTCTGCTCACTGCAACCTCTGCCTCCTGGGTTCAAGTGATTCTCCTGCCTCAGCCTCCAGAGTAGCTGGGATTACAGACATGCACCACCACACCTGGCTAATTTTGTATTTTTAGTAGAGACGGGGTTTCACCATGTTGGCCAGGCTGGTATCGAACTCCTGACCTCAGGTAATCCACCATTTTGGCTACTCAAAGTGCCGGATTACAGGTGTGAGCTACCGTGCCCAGCCCCCATTTTTCTGTCTCATGGATATTGTCACTTTGTGATTATAGAACTCACATAATTCTCCTAGATTACTTTTTTCCTGGCCACAGACTTTTTTTAATCCCTCTTTCATATTTGCCATATGTCCCTTTTGTAGGTCATCCTTTCATTCAAAGGGCCTACATCTCTTCAGAGGAGACCCCTTCCCCACAGCCTCCTAGCATCGCCAGCAGGGAGTGAGATTCTGCCTTCCCCACTGAGAGCCCTCTTCCTGTGAAGCCAGACATTCTGCCTAAATATCATTCTGCACTGTCTCCCCAGCCCAACCCATGGTCCGATGGCAGGTGTAGAAAGTGTCTTTTAGTTGTATTTACCCAGTTGTTGCCCTGGGCTATAAAAGGCTTGGACCAGTGGAAATGCCGTGTGTTGGTGGGAGTCACTCAGAACAAACATCCAGGATTACAGCACTAAACTGCTTAGGAGGAAGGAGAGAGAATCTATTACTATTACCCAGAAGGCAGCTGGAAGTCTCGTGCAGCTAAAAGCAGCCATTTTACTCGGTCTTGACTGACTTCCCTTCACTTCAAACGGGGAAGACGGGGAGTGGGGAAAGGGAACGGCTGCCCCATACCTGACCTTCCTGCTAGTGAGGACTGTTTGGTGAGGTGGAAGGGATAGAGTTGGATAAAACAACTCAGGAGAAAGTGACAGGATCAGGTAGCATACTGTCACAGTGGAGAGTGGTGAGCACTGGGTATGTTCACACCCTGCCTGTAGACTTGAAGAAGGTGAATTTCAGAAGGTGCAGGGGAAAGTAAGAATGCTGTAAACAGAGATGGAAGAGGAGTGGAAAGATTTTAAAGGCAAAATTTGTCTGGGTGCAGTGGCTCACACTTGTAATCCCAGCACTTTAGAAGGCTGAGGAGGGAGGATTGATTGAGCCCAGAAATTTGAGACCAACCTGGACAACATAGCAAGACCTCATCTCTGCCAAAAAAAAAAAAAAGTCAGCCAGGCACGGTGAATTGCGCTTAGTGTCCCAGTTACTCCAGAAGCTGAGGTGGAAGGATCACTTGAGCCAGGGAGGTTGAGGCTGCAGTGAGTTGTGATCATGCCACTGCACTGCAGCCTGGGTGACAGAGCAAGACCCTGTCTCAAGAAAAGATTAAAAAATAAAAGGCAAAATTCTAACTATAAATCACGAGTGAGCTCAGTGAGGAAAAATATGGAGAGAAACTGAAATTTTAAGATAAAAGCTAATGTGGCTACCTAGAAAGTTCTGTAATATGTTCACGAATGTTGAAGGAAGGTGGGCTAAGTTTCTCCTGGAGTAAGTGAGCTTACCTAGCCTAAGCAACAAAGAGAGTTTATTGGAAGGATCCTGGCATCAGAAGTGGCAGAAGCCAAGGAAGTGGGGGAAGGAACCTGAGCAGCTGTGGGTAGCAAGGGGCTTCCTGTGAGAGCACGTGTTGCCATGGCTTCATCCTCATGTCTCGTCTCTGCTCTTTGCTGTGTATCTGTATGCAGCCTCTCTCCTTCCAGACAACATGATGGAAAACAAGGTCACCAAACAGCTCTTGGTTGGGGGTGGGGAGGTCACTAGCTCAGCAATTTTGAAAGTGAAGACCCTGTCCCAAATTCTTGGGAGGTAACTAACTGATCCATTTTGGATGATGGCTTTATTCCAGGACCAGCCAGCTGTGTCAGGGGATGGTGTTACATGTCTGAGTGTGCCCACAGCCAGCTACAGATGGAAGGAGGTAGCCGGAAGCGGGTGCACAGTTCTCAGAAGGGGGTTGGCTAAGCAGATAGTCCAGTAGATCCCATCCAAAGAAGCATATAAGCATAGACAAATATGGCTCCGATGAAAGGCTAAGACTCAGAATGTGCCGCTGGTTTGATGAAAGATGCTGACAGTGATGACAACAATGTGAAGCTGTGAAGAATAAGGGAAATATGGATCCATTGCTTGAGAGAGACTGAAATGTCAGCAAATGCCAAGAAGAAAGTACGAGTAAGCATTCCAAGTTCTTCATTCCACAAAATCTTTTCAAACTAGAAAAGATAGGACAGACAAGCCTAAGATGACATTCACTGCCTCTGTCTCACTTAAATGGAGCACCTCTGAAGCTAGTAAACACTTCAGTTGGCATTTATTCAAATCCATGCACTTCTACATCATCATAAATCTAAAATCAGTACTTAACCCGAAAAGATCAGATGTAGAATGATTTTAAGAAGATCTGTGGGGGATAGCACAAGTTTACAGTGATATGGCTGTCAAGAACCTCAAATGTACTCTAAAAAATATGTATGTATATATACACACAATGTCAAGATTTCGGGGAGGGGTGTGTGTGTGTAAATATGTAAATAAAATTTGGAAAATACAGAAAAGCACAGGAAGAAAGCAAGTTATCCACATTACCCAAGGCACTGCTAACTTGTGCAAACATTTTGTCAAGTTCCCTCCGGGGGTCTTTCTCTCTGCTGGTGTGCTGGGTGGTCTCCTGGCTTTCAGCCCAGTGCTCTTTCCTCTCCTGTGCCCTTTCTACACCAGTGCTACCATGGTCTGGTCCACTGGCTGGCAGATCACCATTCCATAAAAGCCTCTACAAGTGCAGGTTCTGAGTCCCTGCCCAGAACGACTGAACCAAATCTCTTGGAGCAGGGACCAGGAATCTGAGTTTTAACAAGGCTTGCGGGTGACTGGGATGTAGATGGGTGTTCAGGAAGTCCTAGCCTATGTCACTGCTACTCAGCTTGTGGTTTACTGTGTGAACTGTTACTGGACCGTGGCAAGATAACACAGAAGCTGAAACTTAGGAATGTTTATATTAACCTGACATAACTGTGACACCCAAGCATGGGAGCCCTGAAAAAGAGTTTTGTTATATTTTACAAATATGTCAGTCCACAGTCAACTCCTTAAAAAAAAAAAGAGAAAGGGAAATTTATGATAGTTGGTGCTGTGGGGACAGATGAGGGGAAGAGCACATGAGACTTTATTTTCTTTATTTAAAAAGAATATCCAGATTGGGCGCAGTGACTCACATCTGTAATCCCAGCACTTTGGAAAGCCGAGATGGGAGGATCACTTGAGGCCAGGAGTTCAAGACCAGCCTGGACAACATAGTGATACCCCGTCCCTACAAAAAAAATTGCTACATGCTTGGTCCCAGATACTTGGCAGGAGGATTGCTTGAGCCCAGGAATTCAAGGCTGCAGTGAACTGTGATTGTGCCACTGCACTCCAGCGTGGGCAACATAGTGAGGCCTGTCTCAAAAAAAAAAAAAAAAAAAATCTAGAAGCACAAACAATCAAAAACTGGTTCTCAGGCCAGGTGTGGTGGCTCACAGCTGTAATCCCAGCAGTTTGGGAGGCCAAGGTGGGTGGATCACTGGAGGCCAGGAGTTGTTGACCAGCTGGGCCAACATAGAAAAACCCCACCTCTACTAAAAGTACCAAAAAAATTAGCTGGGCATCGTTATGTGTGCCTGTAATCCCAGCTACTCAGGAGGCTGAGGCACAAGAATCACTTGAACCTAGCAGGAAGAGGTTGCGGTGAGCTGAGATGACACCATTGCATTCCAGCCTGAGCGATGGAGGCAGACTCTATAAAAATTTAAAAAGCAAAAAAAACTGGTCCTTGACCACAGAGAGTTTGAGAAGCACTGATCTACACCATCTGTGTCTCTTTTTAGACAAACCTGCTTGTTTCAAACAGGAACCTACTATATCTGCAGCCACTTGCAAGGGTCACTTCTAAAATGGATGCTTGTTAACAAAATTTAACAGTGTGGAAGAATAAGCAGGAGCTAGACTTTGGTTTTTAGGAAAAAAGGGAGCCATGGAGGGTTTTTTAAAGCAGGGAAATGGCAAGATCAGATTTCCTTTCTGTAGAGAGTGGACAAGACTGGGCACAGGAGGCTGCATTGGGAAGCAGTTGCAGTTGTCCAGACAAGGGATGATGGTAGGTCAGAGCCGTGTTGGGGCAGATGAAGAAAAGTGGATGTGTTTTCTGTCCTCACTTTTGTTAAAAAAGGAACTTTCAAATACTTGTGAGGTGAGGAAGAGAATGTGTTTATTCCATGGCTTGGCTTTGTTTCCTGTGTATCTTAATACTGATGGGTTTGTATCCTAACACCGATGGTTTCGCACAATAGTCAGCTTTCTGTGCTATTTATTTATGTAAAAGGATAGGTAAAGTGCTGCATGGCTTGTGTTTGCCCACAGTCTGCCTGCTGCCTGCCTTCACTCTCAGTCAGCACCTAGTGCTCTAGGAGCTTGATGAGGAGGGGAGGAGGGTGTCACCCTGTGCCGTCCTTGTTTACAAGGACAAGGGCCTAGAGAGCACAGTTCCAATTTTAATTACTATCAAGAATCTGGGGCCGGGCGCGGTGGCTCAAGCCTGTAATCCCAGCACTTTGGGAGGCCGAGGCGGGTGGATCACGAGGTCAAGAGATCGAGACCATCCTGGTCAACACGGTGAAACCCCGTCTCTACTAAAACTACAAAAAATTAGCTGGGCATGGTGGCGCGTGCCTGTAATCCCAGCGACTCAGGAGGCTGAGGCAGGAGAATTGCCTGAACCCGGGAGGCGGAGGTTGCGGTGAGCCGAGATCGTGCCATTGCACTCCAGCCTGGGTAACAAGAGCGAAGCTCCGTCTCAAAAAAAAAAAAAAAAAAGAATCTGGCTACTGGCATTTCATCTTGGATCTTACAATCAAAGAACACAATGTTCATTATATTTCAGAAACCAAAAAATTAGAATATTTAATAGAATTTATTGAGAATATGATTTTTTCCAGAAATACATAGATATAAAAACAAAGCTTTTAATATTGCTTCCTACATATGATTATGTACTTGCTTAAATCACTGATAATTTCTGGTAATTCAATTCAACGTGTATTTGTTGAGGAGGTACTCAGTTTCTAGCATGGTTGATGCAGTGATTTCCAGACTCTGGACTTAACTGATCAGTAACGTTCTTTATAAAATTGGGGAGTCTAACCTAGGGTTGCCTTCTTTTGTTTTATCAAGTGAGAATCTAGAACTGGATCAATAATTTCTATATCTACTATCACCATGAACTAAAAAAATTAAACAACACCAAAGAGTGGGAAGTGGCCAAGGAAAGATTCTGTGTTATCTCCATCACTTTTTAATTTAATTTTTTTGAGCCTGTGTCACCCACGCTGGAGTGCAGTGGTGTGATCTCAGCTTACTGCAATCTCAGTCTCCTGGGCTCTTCCACTACTTTTATAAAAATTAGATTTACTGAGACATAATTTACACATGATAAAAGGTCCATCTTAAGTGAGAAAGAAAAGTAGAAAGGACAAAAATCTTAGATTATGTAACAGTGATCAAAAAGGAACAAATTAATTTTTTGAAAAACTCATAATTCACATTTATTTTTCTCTTTTTGCCATGGGTTAGTGAAAGTGTCATCAGGGACTGGTGCACAGGTAAAAGTTAGGAGCCACTATCCCAGGAGTGGCTTTAAAAGGGGAACTTTTTGGCAGGGAGAGATGGCTCACATCTGTAATCCCAGCACTTTGGGAGGCCAAGGCGGGCAGATCACAAGGTCAGGAGATCGATACCATCCTTGCTAACACAGTGAAACCCTGTCTCTACTAAAAATACAAAAAATCAGCCTGGTGTGGTGGCATGCACCTGTAATCCCAGCTACTCGGGTGGCTGAAGCAGGAGAATCGCGTGAACCCTGGAGGCAGAGGTTGCAATGATCTGAGATCCCTGCATTCCAGCCTGGGTGACAGAGTGAGACTCCATCTCAAAAAAAAAGGAGGGGGAGGAACCTTTCTAAATACAAAGAGCCTTAGAGATAGCCATTGAGGATCCATTGCCAGAGAATGGGAAGTGGTAGGCGAGGCACCCCTCAAGGGAGGGTGATTGACTGTAGAGTCAGGGGAGACCATTCTTGAGAACTCACTCCTTCCTTCATTACCTCCAGCCAATCTGCTTTTTTGTTTCCCATTTAGCCTATCAACTTATCACTGTGGTGATCGCAGCAGCGGGAGGTGGGCTCCTGCTCATCCTAGGCATCGCACTGATCGTTACCTGTTGCAGGTAAGTGATGAGAGCTCAGATTCCAATCCTGTTTCTTTGCCTGGACTATACAAGGATCAGTTTTTATTCTTTTACAGAATACTTGAGATGGTTCACAGTATTAAATCATAATGTGTGACTAACCCATTTTAAAAAAAGGAGAAAGGGAATTTACGATAGTTGATGCCTATGAGAAAAAAGAAGAAGAGTAAATGAAACTTTATTTTCTTTATAATAAAATAATAGCCAAAAGCACAAGCAGGAAAAGAAAAAAGAAATAAATTGGGCTTCATCAGAATTAGAAACTTTTGTACTCCAAAGGATACTATCAAAAAAGTGAATAGACTCCCATATTTGCAAATATGGATTACATGAGAAAATACTTGCAAATTATATGTCTAGTAAGGGACTTGTACTAGAATATAGAAAGAACTCTTACAACAACCTAATTTTTAAAATGGACAAAAGCTTGAATAGACATTTCTTCAAAGAAGATACACAAATGGCCAGTAAGCATATTGTCTTAGTCCATTTGTGTTGCTGTAAAGGAATACCTGAGGCTGGGTGTATTACTGCATTTTCACACTGCTGATAAAGACATACCCGAGACTAGGCAGTCTGCAACAGAAAGAGGTTTAATGGACTTATAGTTCCATGTGGCTGGGGAAGCCTCACCATCATGGTGGAAAGCAAGGTGGAGCAAGTCACGTCTTACATGAATAGCAGCAGACGAAGAGAGAGCTTGTGCAGGGGAACCCCCCCATAGAACCATCAGATCTCATGAGATTCATTTACTATCATGAGAATAGCATGTGAAAGACTCACCCCCATGGTTCAACCACCTCCCACCAGCTCTCTCCCACAACACATTGGAATTCAAGATGAGATTTGGGTGGGGACGTATCACTGGGTAGTTTATAAAGAAAAAGTTTCATTTGGCTCATGATTCTGATGGCTGGAAAGCTTGAGATTGGGCATCAATATCTGATGAGGGCCTCAGGCTGCTTCCACTCCTGGAGGAAGATGAAGGGAGCCACCTGATGAGAAAGGAAGCGAGAGGTAAGGGGCTGGAGGAGACATATCAGGCTCGTCTTAACAACCAGCTCTCCCAGGAAAGGCATTAGTCCTTTCATGAGAGATCTACCTTCATGGCCCAAACACTTCCCTGTAGGCCCCACCCCCAGCACCTCCACACTGAGGATTAAATTTCAGCATGAGACTGGGTGGGGACAAACCATATCCCAATCATAGCACATGCAAAAGGATAATCAACATTATTACTCACCTAGGACATGCAAATCAAAACCACCATGAAACACCACTTCACGCTTACTAAGATAACTATTAAAAACAAAACCCAGAAAATAGTGGCCCGGTACAGTGGCTCAGGCTGTAGTCCCAACACTTTGGGAGGCCTAGGTGGGTGGATCACTTCAGGTCAGGAGTTCAAGACCAGCCTGGCCAACACAGTGAAACCCCATCTCTACCAAAAATTTAAAAAATTATCCAGGCATGGTGGTGCACACCTGTAATCTCAGCTACTCGGGAGGCTGAGGCAAGAGAATCACATGAACCCCGGAGGTGGAGGTTCTAGTGAGCCGAGGTCATGCCACTGCACTCCAGCCTCTGAGCCAGACTCTGTCTCAGAAAAAGAAAACAAAACCAAAACACAGAAAATAGAAAGCATCATTGGTGAGGATGTGGAAAAATTAGAATCCCTGTACACTGCTGGTGGGAATGTAAAATGGTGCAGCCGCTTTGAAAGAGTCTGAAAGTTAAAGACAGAGTTACCATTGGACCCAGCACTTCCACTCTTAGGTATATCAAAAGAAGTGAAAAGGTATACTCACTCAAAAACTTTACATTAGTGTTCACAGCAACATTATTCATAATAACCAAAAGGTGAAAACTCTACCAGTTTGTCAATGGATAAACAAAATATGATCTATTTATACAATGGAATATTATTCATGCATAAAATGAATAAAGCACTGATACATGCTATAACATGGGTGAACCTTGAAAATACACTAAGTGAAACAAGCCAGTCCCAAAAGACCACCTATTGTGTGACTCTGTTTATATGACCTATCTGAAATAGGTAAATCTAATAGAGTTGGCAGTAGATTGATGGTTGTCTAGGGCTAGGCTGGTGGGGAAAAGGGGAGAATTGGAAGTTGGTGGCTAAGGGGTATGGGGTTTCTTCTTGGGATGATAAAACTGTTCTAAAATTGGGATGATGGTTGCACAAGTCTGAATATGCCAAAAACCATTAAATGAGTGAATTGCATAGTATGTGAACTGTTTTTCAGTAAAGCTATATACAGAGAGAAAGAGAAGCAGACAAAGAAAGAAAGATGAAATATTTTTGCAGTAGAGAGGTTGGAGCAGCAATGTAGGATGAGCGGTAAGCCTGGCTCTAGGCTTCCTGGAAGCCACTAAGATTGAGTTTCTACTGGAAAAGGTAGGGAAAGAAGGAAATTGATTCCCCTTCTCTGTGATGATCTATTCAGATAAGGGAAAATTATGACCTCTGACTCAGATGATGATAATGGCAGGAATTATCTAGATGTAACAGATGGGGGGAACCTCCCAAATTAGCTAGTTATCTTTTCTCCCGTTGACATGAAGGACATTGTAAGATATCCTCTGTCTCATAAAAGGTGGCAAAGAGTAATTTGCCTTAACTGCCCAACCAGGAATGCAGGCCTTATGATATAGCCTTTGCCTGTCATTTTCCAAATTGCCATCAAATCGTCAAAAGATAAGCCATATGAGTGGAAATAAACTTCAGGGGATGAGATTACGCGTGGGTACCTAGAAGGACATGACCTGAATGCTCAGGGGACAGAAGTCTCATATTTGCTGCATGTTCTGTACCATGTGGTGTTCCCATTGGGGGAGGAGCCTGTGCCTGCTGGCTCTTGAGAAGAGAAGGTAGTTGTGCATGAGTATGTCATCATCTGAGCCTGGGTACCCACCCACCAGGAAGCAACACAGTGGCAGGTCTGTTCCCAACTTCCACAATGAGCCAGCGCCTAGCCACCTACTGGATATTTGCTTTTATGACCCTGAGTCACTTTATGCCTTCCCTAGAAAGCTTGTTTATAGGTTAAGTGAAGTAGAAAAAAAAAACTTCAGATTTTCCTATCTCTGACAAATATAATTTAAAATTTCTGATCCTGGGCCCCTTAGAGAGGTGAAGAACACAGATTCCAACTATTCACAGTCAGTAAAATCTCATGAGTAGCGTTGCTCTAACCTGCTGAAATGAGAATTTGTATAGGTCTATAAATAGGTGGGCTTTTTCATACACAAACCATTCTGTTTTTGTGACTTGCGAAATATTTGCTTTGTGTGATAGAAAGAGCACTGCCTGGGGAGTTGGGACGCCTGAATTCTAGTTCCAACCCTTCTAGTAGCAAAAGATGACCCAGGGGACAAGTCAGGTCTCTTTACTAAGCTGGAGCTGCACCATCCCATCCCCAGAGCTTCTGATTCAGTCAATCTGGGGGAGACCCAGACTCCCCATGTAAGTTTTGTTGCTTGGCAGCTCGGGATCCACTGGACTAGAATGAGCCTAAGGGCTCTTCTGGCTCCAGCATTCTGTGAATTTATGAGCCTTGTTTTCCTGGCCACCTCCATGACACAGTGATCTCTGTCCTTCAGAAGAGTCTAAATCTGCTCTATTGCCTCTGTTTTTGTCCCCTCACCCCCTGATAATCTGGCCTTTTGAGATTGGAAGACTTTGTATCTTTTTTAACACTTAACTGCATATTTACTTGTTGTAGGCAAATACCAAATATCAATAACAATACCACTTCTCACTGGGCAGTAACAAAGAAATACAATGATAGCTTTCAGTTGAATTTACCTTATAAAATAATAGTTGGTGATTTCACAGATATCATTTCTTTAAAGAATTGAGCCTTACACATATTTTTGTTTCCCACAGAAAGAATAAAAATGACATAAGCAAACTCATCTTCAAAAGTGGAGATTTCCAAATGTCCCCATATGCTGAATACCCCAAAAATCCTCGCTCACAAGAATGGGGCCGAGAAGCTATTGAAATGCATGAGAATGGAAGTACCAAAAACCTCCTTCAAATGACGGATGTGTACTACTCGGTGTGTATTCCTGTGTCGGGACAACCCCAGGGCCCCTGGTTCCTCTGAGAAGTAAAGGAATTCTGTTTTGTTGTAGTAAAAGCATTACAGTTAGTTAAGGGTTAAAGAGTAGTGGCATGAACCCCTGATTTACATATTTTACTATTCAGTTTACTCACAGTCTATTTGCATGGTACTTCTCAGGATTGCTGTTGAGGTATGAAGGATATTTCCATAGAACACATTATATTTATAATAACCTTCTTGCTATTAAACTTGCTTTTAAGTTAGAGGAATGGAAACTGAAAGGTAGAGCAAGAATTTAGTGATATTTAGCCTTGGGCCCTTTCATGTGAATCTCCTGTCTGCCGTGCTTACCTTGTGTGGTTAGGTGCTTAAAACTAGGGGATTGGTGGCTGGGCACAGTGGCTCACACCTGTAATCTCAGCACATTGGGAGACCGAGGTGGGCAGATCTCATGAGTCCAGGAGTTTGAGACCAGCCTGGGCAACATGGCAAAACCATGTTTTTACAGAAACCATGCTCATCTCTACAAAAAATTAGCCTGGCGTGGTGGTGCACGCCTGTCGTTCCAGCTATTTGGGAGGCTGAGGTGGTAAGATTGCTTAAGTCTGGGAGCAATCTTAAGTAGTGAGCCGAGATTGCACCACTACACTCCAGCCTGGGCACCAGAGTGAGACCCTACCTCAAAAAAACAAAAATAAACAACAACAACAAAAGACCATGGGGAAAAGGTATAAAGAGAACAATAACTCAATGTTGTCCTCAACAAGCACTTCTGAGAGGTTTAAAGATTGTGTACTCACTAGGCCTTTAATAATTTGCTATATCCAGCCTGGACTGCCTCATTTGGAAAGGTAGGAGACAACCTTGAACCCTTGCTGCTTCTCTCCCACGCTGAATTTAACCTGTGTTGTATTCCTGTGCACTGTCCAGCTCGTTTCACACCACTGTATCACCCATAAAGCAAACATGAACAGCCATATCTGACCTGAAAAGTAAACAGATGTCAGGTGACTTCTCATGCCATGTGGGGCCGTTTGAGGAACAGTAATAAATGTGAAACCTTGGCCCGTGGGGACTTAATGGTTCTCGGCAATCTTGTTACAGAAACCACAGTCCCTCTGGTTGCTATGGGAATTAACCATGAGGATTCAGACTTTGGATAGGAGGGGCAAGGTTGTTCATGCTAAGGAGGTGTTTATTTTCATAGACTCTTTCTTGAAAAATTTGAATCTAGAGGAAGAACAGAAAGTTATAAATAAGGAAAAAGGTAAACATAAACAGAGATACCAACTTAGCTCTAGTGAAAATATTCCCATGGATGTTTCTTCATAGGGCCTTGTTTCTCGGTTCCTCAGGAAAGTCCTTTTCCTTTACTAACTGATGCCATAACTGAGCAGGTATTTTACTCAGGTATGTCCCCACACTCACATCCTTTGCTCGGGACTCATCAGCCCCAGCACGTTACAATAACTAGCAACAAACAGGCCTGTGGTATCATAGGAGCCGGCTTCACCACATGTTTTCATGGCATTAGCTAAAGAGTTATAGTCAAGAATGTAAATGAACCCCATTTTTATTCAAAAGATAGCAGGCTAACCACGCACCGTGGCTCATGCCTATAATACCTGTAATCACTTTGGGAGGCCAAGGTGGGGGGATTGCTTGAGCCTAGGAGTTCAAGACCAGCCTGGGCAACATGGTGAGACCCTGTCTCTATAAAATTTTTTTTTTAATTAGCAAGGCATGGTGGTGCACCCCTGTAGTCCCAGCTACTCAGGAGGCTAAAGCAGGAGGATCACTTGAGCCCAGGAGGTCAAGGCTACAGTGAATAGTGTTTGTGCCATTGCACTCCAGGCTGGGCAACACAGCAAGACCCTGTCTCAAAGGAAAAAAAAAAATGGCTGAGCAGTCTGTAGAGGCAGAGCCTAAGCTTAGGGTATGAAGCTATCACCTGGGTAGACTAGCTGTTCCTCACAGTGGGCTCAGATGTGGTACAGGTGATTTCCATGTTGGGCTCTCCTATGGCTCACTTATGATACACAGTATCTAATGTTTTATTTCTGCCAAAAAAGCATTTACCTTGGTGCTACTATGAGGGCCTCCTCAAAGTAGACCCTCTAATTTAAAAGGAACCTTTCTTTGAGATCAAACTGGTCACCTGAGGATTGCTGTTGGCCTCCTGGTTTGGGGTCCTAACTCCACCCGCAACAGGATGGTCGTAGGACCCTACAAAGGTCAGTTCCCTCCTTTGCATCAGTTGCCTTCTGCATATTGGCAAAGACAGGAGGGATTTAAAGTGGGTTGTGCTCCACAGAGAAAGATACTTTAAAAAACATTAGAAATAATCAGTAGAAACACATCCATACAGGATAAAGCCAGGTCTTTTTCTACATTGATCTAAAATCATTGGGATTTAACACTATAATTTAAACCCAAGAATGATAAATTGACTTTTCTTCTTTTCTCTTTGGTAACCAGCCCGCAAGTGTAAGGAATCCAGAACTTGAACGAAACGGACTCTACCCAGCCTACACTGGACTGCCAGGATCACGGCATTCTTGCATTTTTCCCGGACAGTATAATCCATCTTTCATCAGTGATGAAAGCAGAAGAAGAGACTACTTTTAAGTCCAGGAGAGAGAGGGACTCATTGCTCTAAGCCAGTCGCCTGGGACCTCTGTGGCTCAGAGGACTGCACCAGGAGGCTATACCCAGGATTTGTCGGAGCCATGCTGAGTGGCAGGCAGGAAGAGGGATAGGCATGCGGGGCGTGACCACAGTGGAAGGGACAGGTGGATGTGGAACCACAGGCTGCTCACTCGGCACCTTTGCTGTTACTGTGAACATGAATGTGGGCCAGTACCAAGAGAGTCTGAGTGACCGCACCACGGCACTGGCACCAGGGTGGCTAGTAGCCAGGGCAGACCACTAGGCATCAGTGCAGGGACCTGGTTTTCCCTTCGTTTGCACTTTAGTAAATTGGGTGGGAGGTTTCCTTTTGGATCTGTTTCAAGTCTCTTCCAGAAAGAAGGCTTCCTTTCCTGAGACACTTTCTTAAGCAGCAATTTGGTGATTCCTTTGCAGCAAAATACTGGCTTGTTAGTTACTTTCGTGCCCAGTGCCTGTGTGCTAAACAACAGATGAGGATGAGCGTACCACTTAAATCTGAAGATGTTGCTGTTGAACGGACGGTGTTTTAATATGTTTCTCGATTGTCTTATGCTACAGTTTCCAAGCCAACCCTCACAATGAGGAAATGAAATGTGTGAGGCACAGCACACAACTGCAATGTGTTTTTTTTAAGTCAAGGTCTTAAATTTTATTTAAGATTTTTGTTTAAAATCTCTTCGCAGTTAAATCTCACTTTTTCAAACAAGCCTGGATCAGGGCAAAACAACTGATATTTGGTTTTAGCTGGAGGCTCGGAAGGCAGATTGCAGGCAGGGGGCAATTTTCATCCATGAGGGCACAGCGTGGGGCCTGGGGCTCTGACCACCACCGTGGAGGCCAGAGGCAGCTGTGTATGAGGGAGAATCAAACTGGATGCAGGTTTCAGCACTACAGGAAAGCAGCCTGGTGATCCCCCGCAGCTGGATGTGATTAGAGGGATGGGCTGAATCAGCAAGTTGGAGCTCCCGCATCGCCAGTGCTTTGGGAAGCTGCGGGGATTCCTGAGGAAGTACAGGGAACCGAGATGGAGCCACATGTGTTTGCTCACCTGCTACTGCAGTACTTTGTCCCCAGAATCCCGTCCACAAATCCCGTGTAAACTTTCAGCCACGCAAAGCTGTTTCCTCGGCTGAAGAAGTAACTTATTTTTTCTTACCCAGTCATTTGCACCTCTTTATATGGCTGTGTAACGCCCTCCAGACACACGGTTATGCTTCCAGTCAGCGTGGGAGACCCGAAGACTTCCGGTTGGTCGAGGATCTGCGAGTTGACTTTTGAGAATGAAGTTCATGTGTCTTATTTATCACCCCTGTGATGTGGGTCCTGCCAGGAAGACATCCAGTACTCATTGTTTTTAATTGCCACCTGTGGAACTGTTTATTGGCCGGCTTTGGGGCCTCCAGGTTTTGCATGAAGGGAGAGGAATACAGAGGTAAAAGCATGTCTCCAGCCTGAAGCGGAGCCCCGCAGCACACACATTCCTGGAAGTGGTGCAGCCATTGGGGACAGTTCTGCCCTGAGTTGGTTGTTTCTTCAAGGTCCTCTAATCTTTTCACAGCATATGTAATCCCTGCTCTTTGCATAATCCTTGGCCGTGATGGTTTTAAGTACGAACTCCTGTGTCCCCTGGTTTCCATCACTCACCATCATCCTGCTCTAACTAGAGCCCTAGTCAGGTGAGGCGCATTTTCGTAGTTAAATTGCTGTCATCCATAGGATAAATAAAAGAAGAGCTGTTTTTGTCACTAGAGGCTAACCTAAAATTTCAAAGCATCACGTTTTTGAAATCTTGGACCTTGCCTTTCTCTTTCTGTAGACCCAGTGGCCCTTTGTGGCTCAGGGCCTCACACCTAACTGGAGAGCTCCAAGCTCCTGCAGCTCACCTGAGCTCACAGACTTGGCTTCTTGGCTCCTTCCGCAGCATCCCTGCTCATTCCCAGGACCCGCAGCTGTGGGAAGAGCCATGTAGGGAGGCTATTCTCAGGCATACACTTCTGCCGCTTTCAGCTGACATAGCAGCTGACAAATCATCTCCTCTGTTGGAGCCAGAAGCCTTCAGCTCTACAAAATGAAGTGTTCGGTCCCAAAAGCATTCTTGGGAAGAATCCCAACGTCCAGAAAACGCTGTCCTGTGAGTTCCCAGAATGCTTTCTCGTTTATGGGTTTCGTCTGTGTGGAGTGGATTAAGAGTGTTTTATTTTGTTGTTTTAACTGGAAAAAAAAGGAGGCACCCTCGAGGTTGAGTTCACATGGTCTCCACAGTTTCCAGGAGGTGTGTGGCAGGGGGGAAGGCACCTCAGGCTCTTAGGGGGCATGAGTAATGCATGGCTGTGACCCAGCGAGGAAGGGAGAGGCCAGTCTCATGCCTGCTTGGGGTTCCTAGCTGCAGAATGGTCCCGCCTGGGCCGAGGGGAAATACCTGGTAGCAGAAGAGGTCTGGATGCACAGCTGGCACGCCGAGGCTCTCTGCCCAGACACAGTGCTCCATGGCAGCCCCGGCAGCCCCTGCAACTGGGGTGCACAGATGCCACAGTCCTGCACCAATGTCCCACAGCTGGGGGAAGGTGAGAGGAAGGGGAAAGTGATGCGTACCTGCTCAAGAGATGCTTAAACCTCTGTAGAGAAGAGCCAGGCCCAGGGGCACCTGTGTGTCCCATAACACGCCACAGCAGGGAAGGGTGGCTGGCTGGCTTCCTGGCATCAGTGGTTTGGTTTAAGCTTTAGAGGGTCTTATTGCCATTGTCTTTTCCTCTGCCCCTTGAGCCAACCTAAGGCCCTGAAGTCTGTTTCTTTAGGCGGATGAATTGGCATGCTCCTACTATGACCAGGCTCTGGGCAGGGCTCCTCACAGCACCCTCAAGAGGTGGGCATGGAAGTGCCCAGTTCTCAGATACAAAAACATTCAGAGAGTAAATAACTTGCCTTGTAGAGGCAGGACTGAAACCCTCATCTGCCTGACTCCCCCTGCTGCTCTGCCCACTGTAGTCCCCTGCCTCGCTGTCTTGGCACACAGCTCACCATCCTGTGTACCTTAAATATCAAAGAGGGCAAGAGAGAAAGGACCTTAAAAATAAGGTTTTTTTTCTTAAGGAACCTTATTATTAAGGCGTAACTAATGACATGAAATTTTTAAAAATGCTGAATACCCTTTTGAAAATGTCCTTTCAGTTTGATTTTAACATACATTTCTCAGACACTTGTCATGAAGAAAATAGTGGCTGGTTTGTGCTGGCACGTGGCTTTGGCTATAGGAAGTGAAAGTTGAGGACCTGGGTTTCTGACATACGTACATGTCAGACATACACATCCATCTGAGGGCTGCTGGCCTTGTTCCCATGGTAAGGCCATGGCTTCTACATAGTGGAAGCATATTTTTCTGAAGCGTTTTCAGAATTGGGAACATATTTGGTAGAACGTCTTAAACACATCTTCCTCCTTTGAGAGGAAGTATGTTTTCAGAAGCAGCTAAATCATTTAGAGTCAAAATTGCTGATAGGTGGTTCATTCAAGCTGGCTGATGGCATCTGAGGTCAAACACTAAGATGTGACGATTGAGTTCTTAAAGAGGTAACTCTTAAAGTGGGCCCAAGGGAGAAGGCAGCATCTTTGGACTCTTAGCCTGGATGGCTACCTGAGAACATGCTGTTGAAGGATGACACCTATACAGATGTGAAAGTTCCCAGAGCAGGCACCTTCAGGTCACCCTCACACGTGGCTTTTTGGTGCCTGCATGAAACTGCCTTGCCCCCTGGTGAAGTGCTCGGGTGTTCTGTAGGCCGGTTTAACTTTGCCTGAAGGAGAGAAGCTGCCCAGTCCTGTTGCCCTTGGCTAAGTTTTGCCTAACACACCCAAAACTAGGGTTTGGACCCATAGTTCTAAAACACACCAATTTTGAGACTACAGCACTTCTTTGGAGAGAGGAAGAATGTACAGTTCAGTATTTCAGTGTTTTGCATTTTACTTGAAATTACCCATAGTGTCAGATTTTTTTTTCCTATCTGAAACATTTTGTGGGGATGAGAAGGGACATTGCATTTCCTCTTTGACAAAGTGTCAGTCTGAGGTTCTCATGCATGTTTCTGGAAACTTTTGTAGAGTTCGCCTTTGAGTATGTTTTCTTTCTTTTTCTTTTCTCAAATCTCCAAGGAAGAGAACTGACTAAAATAGTAGGAACATTAAAGTATTAAATGCCAATTAATTTGTTGCACTAAAGTATCTTCATTAGCATTACACTCCATCACTTCTGGTGTGAACTGTCACAGAAAAACCTATGAAACCAAAGGGGACCATTTAGGTCTATAAAGAGACAGGTCTGAGACTTGCTCTGTCACCTGGGCATTTTCAAAGAGAACATTTTGGAGAATTTGCGTATTCTGATTTTTTTTTGATGCACTTAACACACTTCATTACAGATTTCTTGGGTAGGGAGGATGGGATAGGCCAGGGATGGGATGGAATCAGTTCTGCCTGGGAAACTAATCTGACTTATTTACCTTTCTGTATTAACCTTGGCCTGTCCTGAAAAGAGAATGACTGTTTCATCATGAGTTGCTCTGAGTTTTGTTAATGTTTTGTGTTGCTGGATTGATGGTTAAATGAAGCATGTAGCTGGAATAGGAACTTTCGGAGTTTTTGCATTGTCCTGGATTTCTCTTTGTAAACCTTTAAACCTTAGCCCCTGATTGATTGTGTTAAACTCATTATGAGAATGTTATTTAAAGTTGTATTATAATTGCAACCTCCACTAATTATTCAGTACTGTAGCAGCAAAGTATTATTTGTAAGAATTTGGTTATTTTTATACGTATATTCACTATAAGTCTGGCGTTCTAGTCAGTAAAACGATGCAATAAAATTAATATCATTTTCGCTGTGTGTTTTCCTCTTACTAACAAGAAAGCCAGAACAGAATGCAACAAGTTACTTTTCAGGAGGGCGTCACTTAAACAATGGAACAGTTGTACAGTGAACTTCCACGTGGCGAATGTGGAGGCTGCATCATTTCTGTATTCTCAGTGCCCAGCATTGGAGAAGTACACTTTTGATGATGGATAGACAGATGGATGGACAGATGGGTGGAGGGATGGACAAACAGACCTGAATGGCAGAAAGCCAAACTTAGATATAATGCCTGCTTTTGTTTATGTGAACTGGAGAGCATAAGTGACAAATTCAGACACAATTTCCTCTTCATTGTCTCCCACTATCCATGTCAACCCTTCATGTGTTGGAGGAGAGGGGAAAGTAAGCCTATGTGTTCTCTGTGGGGAGAATCTGCAGAACTTCAAGATGGTGGGCCGTGGACCTTACACTGATGGTGGCCAAGGGATGTCGCTGCCTGTCTAGATATACATTCATGAATTAATTGCTTCCTTGGATGCCTTGTAGGTCAGGGATGATGAGCCTCTCGTATGCTTTGTGGCAAAAACCTTGGCACTGGGGAGGCCACTAATGGCAGTGTGGGGCATGAAGGGGACCTTTTGGCTGGTTGGATCAGGGCTATGGCCTGTCAACCCAGTGGAGGTGGCTGGTAGCGCTATCCTCTCCTGAGCTAGCCCCACCCATTCAGCTCTCCCAGCCCAGAAGCTCACAGTCCCAACTGAGGTCTAAGTTTCTTTATCCATTATACCACAGTTTCTTTATCCATTCACCTATTGATGGGTACTTAGGAACCCAGGACTGACACTTTCTTGTTACCGCTCAGCTTAGGCAGATATAAACATCACCTCATTTCCAGACCTTCTCTCCCCTCATACTAGTTTTTCTTTGTATTTTATTTTTTTTATTGTGTAAGATATACAACATGATGTTTTGATATACACAGTGAAATGGCTATTATGGGCAAGCAAATTGTTATATATATCATGTCACTGTTACGTGTGGGTTGGGGGTGGAGGGGGTAAGAGCACCTAAAATCTACTCTCTTAGCAAATTTTCAACACACAATGCAGTATTATTAACTATGGTACTCAGCCTGTACATTAGATCCCTAGGCTGATTCATCTAACATCACTGCATGTACCCTTTGATCTATTTCTCCCCAGTTCTTTGCACCCCCCCCCACCACCACTGTTCTACTTTCTGTTTCTATGAGTTCGACTTTTTTAGATTCCACATGTAAGAGATCACTCAGTGTTTGCCTTTCTGTGCCTGGCTTATTTCACTTAGCATAATGTCCTCCAGGTTCCTCGTGGCCGACGTTGTTGCAAATGGCAAGATATCTGTTTTCAATACTGAAAAATATTACATACCACAGTTTCTTTATCCATTCATCTGTTGATGGGTACTTAGATTGCTTCCCTATTTTGGCTATTGTGAATAATGCTGCACCCTGCTAATTGTTTTGAACATAAAATGGAAGGAACTTCTGCTGTGCACGATAAGCTGGCCCAAGTGCCTATCCTACTTGTGCCTCTGACCTGGCAATGCAGAACCTCCACCTCAGGCTTTGAGGACCAGCAAGCAAAGAGCTAAAAAGTGTTTTTAGACTGTTGGTCTAAATCTCAGCAATGACCAATAAGCCATTTTCCAGCTGCTTGGGAAGTAAAAGGCAAGGGGTATAATGCATAGATCATGCAGGTCAGTCCTCTCCCTTATTGGATATTGAAGGGCTGTGGCAGCTTTCAATTCCTAGGGCTGGACTGTGGTAATCACTTGACACAGTGAGCAGGAACTTCAGGTCAGAAAGATAAAAAGATGCCCGGGGTATATATATTGATGTTGATTTCTATTGACCCCATAAATACTTGCAGCACCATCAGCTAGTACAAGACAGTCTCCAACCATTTTGCGGCTGTTTTCCCAGATCATGATGTCAGGCCTAAGAGGCTGCCCAGCTCTTTGAGCCTCAGTATCCTGCTCAGTAAAGTGGGGATAATAATCATTGTCTCACAGAGTTGTCGTGAGGGTTAAAGGAGAGAACTCATAAGAAAACACGCTAGTGTTTCCTATGATTTCAATACAAACCAACATAAATATCTTTACTCCTGATATCTTTCTATCTTTCTATCTTTCTGACCTGAAGTTCCTGCTCACTGTGCCAAGTGGCTACCACAATCCAGCCCTAGAAATTGAAAACTGTGAAGAAATAGCACATTAGTTCTCTTCAATAAGGCCCTCCAGTTACCAAAAGAAGGAAAGTGCCACCTTGGGAAGCTGAGGGGGGAGAATCGCTTGAAGCCAGGCGTTCAAGACCAACCTGGACAACAGAGCAAGACCCTGTTTCTACAAAAAATTGTTTTAAAATTAGCCAGGCATGGTGGCTTATGGCTGTCGTCTCAGCTACTTAGGAGGCTGAGGCTGGAGGATCGTTTGAGTCTAAGAGTTCAAGGCTGCAGTGAGCTAGGATTAAGTCACTGCACTCCAGCTTGGGTGACAGAATAAGACACCATCGCCACCAACAACAACATAGAGGAAAGGCAGGTGCAGAATTGAATGTCATCTCCATGCTGATATGCTAGTAACTGCCCCTGAAGACCTTGGACTTGTGGTCAAAGTGTTCTCATCATTTCCCCTTTTTTCCTCCTCCAACCTGTTTCCTATATTATGGAGGGATTAATGGGCTCAAAATCATAAATTCTCTGGGGATAGGAACCAATCCTGTCCTTGTTAAATGTTATCAGCTCAGTGCCTGGCACCTAGTAGGCATTCACTAAAACAAAGAATGGTCAGACCAATCAGGCAGCAAAATAAATTATGACAAAGATTCTGGAGCTCTAGCCCCTCTAGTACGTGCAGGCTGACGACTGGCTGATGGAGGAAAAATAGATAGATAGCTATGACATGTCACTGAACAGGAGCACTTAGCAAAGATCTCTTGTAGCAAAGCCCAGGCAAACATTTGTGAAGGAAGCACCTTTAAAATACACTAGAAAGTCCTTTCCCTGGGGAATTGTGGGACTGTGTAACAGAATCTCACTCAGCAATTTAAAGGAACAAAGTACTTCAACAGACAATGACATGGGTGAGTGTCAATGCATTGTGCGAAGTGCAAAAAGCTGGACACAAAAAGGACACAAAAGGCTTTTCCATTTACATTACATTTTGGAAAAGATAACACTATAGAACAGAAAACAGATGAGTGGTTGCCTGAAGGTGGAGAAGGAGATTTCTGCTATTTACCAAATATGTCCAGCTTTCTTCTTTCCAGGTATATGGTAGGATGTACTTTTCTGCCCCTTTGAAGTGTGGCCATGTGACTTGCTTTGATCAGAGAAATGTAAATGGGAGTGAAATGTGATGTTCACTTCTCTAGCCTCAGAAATCGCGGAAATATGTACTGGAATGGAGTCGTTGGTGGCCTGGGACACTGAGCACCTCAGATGAGCATAGTGCCTTGCTGACCAGAGTTGAACTGATATGAGAAATAAATGTTGTTGCATTAAGGGACTGAGACTTAGGCATCAGTTGACTTGTTACTGCATTCCTTAGCTGACCCCGATGAGTACAGCTCTCCAAAAATAACCCTAGTTACTACAGTTCTTGCAAATTGTTTGATTCTTAGTTCAGTGCCATGAGACATTTATGTTATCTTTTTTTTTTTTGAGACAAGGTGTTATTATATTGCCCAGGATGAAGTGCAGTAGTGCACTGCACTTATTGTGTGGCTAATATTTGCCAAAGCTGCTGTGTGAAGCTTTGTGATATGAGTGAGCTGTTGAACCAGAAGGACCTAGATTTGAAACTCACCTCTACTGCAGTGAGACCTTGATGAATTTCTTAACTACTCCAGTCGTTCATTTCTGCCTCCATAACATAGAAGTAGTAAAACTAGAGAATTTAGACGTATGCTGAGGGATTGAATGATAGGATGTCTCCAAAGTGTGTCTAAATTATAGGGTGCATCTAAGGCTCTGGCCCTAAAGGAAGCAGGCATGAGGTACTGTATATTAGGCTCTGTGGCAGGCACACTTGAAGCAGCAGTCTTGTTGTATGACAGAAAAAACTAAAATATTAATTCCTTTGCCCTTCCCTCCTGCTTACTTCACAATTGTGCAAGTAAGGCATTATCACTGTGATACTATTATCATCAATAATATAAGAGCAGCCAGGTACGGTGGCCTATGCCTATAATCCCAGCACTTTGGGAGGCCAAGGTAGGAGGATCTCTTGAGCCAGGAGTTCAGGACCAGCTTGGCCAACATGGCAAAACCCTGCCTCTACAAAAAATACAAAAGTTAGTCAGGCATGATGATGTACACCTGTAGTTCCAGCTACTCAGGAGGCTAAGGTGGGAGAATCAGTTGAACCCAGGAGGCGGAGGTTTTAGTGAGCCAAAATCATGACACTGCACTCCAGCCTAGGCAACAGCGTCAGTCCCTGTCTTAAAAAAAAAAAAAAGACAAAAGCTGTATTGGATAATACGTCATAATTTTATAATCCATATCGATCTTGATCTGTATTTATCCTGGTGTTAAATAAGTTAATCAGGAGCAAGGTCCAAGTTTCCTGCCTCTCCATACCCATCACTCCCAGTGGGAAGTCCCTTGTCCCTCACTTCCTTACTAGTTGCTTCACATCTTGCACTGAGGCTAATTCCTGTGAAGATCAAGGGACATTACAGCCATCTTAGCCTGTGAAATAGGAGCAGCTTTCCAGTATCAGAATGTGAGACCTGGGCAGCTTTCTGGTGAGGTCATATGGGCCAAGGCTTTAAAAGTCCTGCCCATAGAGAGGGAAAGCTGCTGGTTCAGGAAGAAGTTATCACTGGGCAGAGGCCACATGCATAAAATAAGTGGGGAGATTTTCCAAAAGCAACATTTACTCAATTTAGATGCTACCTCATTATTATGAGATAATGTCCTTTCCACATTTTTGGTAATAAAAATGTCCCTTACTTTATGAAACAATGGTGATAGAAGATGGTAGTTTTCTGCACCTACACTTAGTCAGCAGCTCTATGTCAGTCCCCTCTGCAATCAGTTTTTTTCTGACATATCACTAGTTTTTTTCTAAGCCTTTAAATCTATGAGCCACTAATGTGGTCCAGTCTAGCAATGTTACAAAAGAGGATATTCAGGCCCAGTGAGGCTGAATGACTTTTCCCAAAGTTTCCAAATGTGCCTGGTTGTATTTTCCCCAGCAGGACAGAAATATCCTCATACGGTGGGATAGAAGAATGCAGGCTTCACAGACAGATCTAGATGCAAATCCTGGGCTCAAATGAACTCCTTACTAGGATAGAAGCTTGACAAGGCCATGGAATTCTCAGATCTTAGTTGTTGCTTTTGTTTTCTACTTTTAAAACCAGGACAGTTCTGGCATTAAAAGGAAGCCTTAGTCAGGCACGGTGGCTCACGCTTGTAATCCCAGCACTTTGGGAGGCCAAGGCGGGTGGATCACCTGAGGTTAGGGGTTCAAGACCAGCCTGACCAACATGGAGAAACCCCATCTCTACTAAAAATACAAAATTAGCTGGGTGTGGTGGCACATGCTGGTAATCCCAGCTACTCAGAAGGCTGAGGCAGGAGAATTGCTTGAACCCAGGAGGCAAAGGCTGCAGTGAGCCAGGATCACGCCACTGCACTCCAGCCTGGGCAACAAGAGTGAAACTCTTTCTCAAAAAAAAAAAAAAAAAAAAAAAGGAAATTTCAGCCGGGCACAGTAGCTCAAGCCTGTAATCCCAGCACTTTGGGAGGCCAAGATAGGTGGATCACCTGAGGTCAGGAGTTTGAGACCAGCCCGATCAACATGGTGAAACCCCATCTCTACTAAAAATACAAGAAATTAGTTGGGTGTGGTAGCAGGCACCTGTAATCCCAGCTACTCAGGAGGCTGAGGCATAAGAATTGCTTAAACCCAGGAGGTGGAGGTTGCAGTGAGCCAAGATCACGACACTGCACTCCAGCGTGGGCAACAAGAGTGAAACTCTGCCTCAAAAAAAAAAAAAAAATTAATGGAAGTCCCTTTCAAAGGGTAGAACCAGACTTCTTCACAGCAACATGCAAAGCCAGAAGGCAGTGAAGCAACATCTATGAGGTTATTAATTTAATCCTGAAAGCAATAGGCAGATTTTGTCCAACAGAAATGATTTTAGGGAACCTGGCATTCAAGGAAAACCATTCCATGGGGACATCTGCCAACTAAGAGAGGAATCAAAACACATAATTTGGGAATGAAAAGGCTATGAGGGATAAGTATTGGATGGGTTTGGATATAGAATTAATGCTAAAAATGGAATAAATTAAGATTTGGAAATAGACTATGTTATAAAACCCTGGTAGAGTAAAAATAATATAGGCAACAAAACAGGAGATAAAGAAGAATGCTGTTCTTCTGCTTATTTCTGGTGTATATCTATATACATCCTAGCACAGTTCCTGACGTATTGTAGGCACTCAATAGATGCTGAGGGCTATTACGGCTTTCTTGAAGAGGTTAATAAGAGCTCTAAATTCTAACTATAATAACCCCCTGTATTAGTTGGGGCTCTTAGTTGCAGGCATAAGCATTCAATCTGTTTGATTTAAAGGATATCAGGTGACTCACAGAATTTCCAGAGGGTCTTGGAAGCTCCACAGACAGAACCAGTGGTCAGATCACTCTGCAGGAGGGCTCTAGTGAAGACAGCCTCACTGCCACCACCACAGGGCATGGACCACACAGCACCCACCACTGACCCTGGCAGGATGCTAGCACTTCAGGCTCCACTGCCCCTGAAAGCCAGAACAAAAAGGACTCTGTTTGTGCCTGCTTCCTTTCATTTCTCTCTTCTTCTTCTTTGTTTTGTTGTTGTTGTTGTTGTTGTTGTTGTTTGAGTCAGCTCACTCTGTCACCCAGGCTGGAGTGCAGTGACACAATCTTGGCTCACTGCAACCTCTGCCTCCCAGGTTCAAGCAATTCTCCTGTTTCAGCGCCTGAGTAGCTGGGATTATAGGCACGAAAGACCACACCCAGCTAATTTTTGTATTTTTTGTAGAAATGGGGTTTCACCATGTTAGCCAGGCTGATCTCAAACTCCTGACCTCAGGTGATCTGCCCACTTCATCCTTCCAAAATGCTGGTATTACAGGCATGAGTCACTGTGTCTGGCTCATTTCTCTTTTAAATACAAGTTCTAGGCAGATGCCTCTGACTTATGGTGCCAGGTAACAGGCCAGTACCCCAGCAACAAGAGAGGCTGTGATAGCAAGTTCCTGGCTTCTACCTTGCAGAGGCTGGCCTCATGATAGGGGAGATCCTTAGCTGCAGGGAGGGCCACAAAGACGCCCAGCAGCCTTAGAAAGGGCAATTGCTGTCCTCTTCACCTCCTACAAACCCCTTCTGATGTTTGGTGATCCAAAGACCAAAAGAATCCTGAAAGCGCTTGAAACTTGTGGTAAATGGATTTCTTACCTATTCCAAGGTTCTGCTGATTCACTGAAATATATTTACATAAAATTCTAAAATCACAGAAAAGGGACCCCCTCATGTAAAAACACTGTTATCAGAGACTTCTCACTTCTAGCTGAAAGAATGAGAGAGTTGATGTTATTTAAAAATATAGTCTGGGTGCAGTGGCTCACACCTGTTATCCCAGTACTTTGGGAGGCCAAAGTGGGCAGATCACCTGAGGTCAGTAGTTCAAGACCAAATGGGTCAACATGACGAAACCCTGTCTCTACTAAAAATACAAAAAAATTAGCAGGGCGTGGTGGCAGGCACCTGTGATCCCAGCTACTCGGGAGGTAGAGGCAGGAGAATCACTTGAACCTGGGAGGCAGAGGTTGCAGTGAGCCAAGATTGCATGCACCATTGCACTCCAGCCTGGGTGACAGAGTGAGATTCCATCTCAAACAAACAAACAAACATATATATATATATATATATATGTAAACCATGTGTAAAGAAAAATATAGTTTTACTATATAGAGAGAGTTCAGTGCTATCCATGTTTTCAGACATCCACTTGGGGGTCTTGGAACAAATGCTGCATGGATAAGGAGGAACTACTGTTCTTGACCCTTAGCTTGCAAGGGCACAGGGCATTTATGAAGAGGATGGCTATAGAGAAGGAAGATGTAGAGAAACCTCTCCAGATGAAGCGGATGTGTCCCAACAGCATCCTTTGTGAAAAACAACAGTATTACAGGTAAAAGAAGCACAGGTGGAAGAGAAATGTTCTAAGACATCAGATGGAGATCCTTTGCTTTAAAAAATATTAAATACACCTCAACAAACTAAGCATAGAGGGAGCATACCTCAAAATAATAAAAACCATCTATGACAAACCCACAGCTAACATACTGAATGGGGAAAGGTTGAAACCATCCCCACTTAGAACTGGAACAAGACAAGGATGCCCACTCTCACCACTCCTCTTCAACATAGTACTGGAAGTCCTAGCTGGAGCAGTCAGGCAAGAGAAAGAAATAAAGGGCATCCACATTGGAAAACAGGAAGTCAAACGATCTCTGTTTGCCAATTATGTAATTGCATACCTAGAAAACCCTAAAGCCTCCTCCAAAAGACTCCTAGATTGATAATTAAATTCAATATAGCCTCAGGTTACAAAAAACAATGTACACAAATCAGTAGCACTACCGTACATCGACAATGACAAAGCCAAGAATCAAATTAAGAACTTAATCCCTTTTACAATAGCTGCAATAAATAAATAAATAGATAAATAAATAAATAAAATACCTACACATATACTTAACCAAGGAGGTAAAAGATCTCTGCAAGGAGAACTACAAAACACTGCTGAAAGAAATCACAGATGATGCAAACAAGTGGAAATTTGTTATATTCCATGCTCATGGATTGGAAGAATCAATATCAAGAATAAATATGCTACCCAAAGTAGGTTCAATGCAATTCCTATCTAAATACCAATATCATTTTTCAAAAAATTAGAAAAAAAAAAACAAACCAAAATTCATATGGAACCAAAAAAGAGCCCATAGCCAAAGCAATCCTAAGGAAAAGCATCACATTACTCAACTTCAAATTATACTGCAAGACTATAATAACCAAAACAGCATGGTAGTGGTATAAAAGTAGATATATAGACCAATAGAACAGAATAGAGAACCCAGAAATAGAGTCAAATACTTACAACCAACTGATTTTTGATAAAGCATAAAAAATAGAAATTGGGAAAAGGACACCCTATTCAATAAATGGTGCTGGGAAAACTGGATAGCCATATGTAAGAGAATGAAACTTGATTCCTTTCTCTCACCTTACACAAAAATCAACTCAAGATGGATCAAAGACTTTTAAGACCTGCAACCATAAAAATTATAGAAGAAAACCTAGAAAAAACTATTTAGATATAAATTATTTGCCTAGACCAATGTCCAAAATATATATTTAACAAATACATTTATATATGCAATTTAATACATATGATTTTATTAATGCTGTATTTAATGAATATTGACTCATTTAATTCTCATGATAACCCCAACAGGTAGTTTGGAAATATTTTCTCCTGTGTGTCGGCTATTTACTCTGATGATTATTTCTTTTGCTGTATAGAAGCTTTTTAGCTTAATTAGGTCGCATTTACTTTTGCTTTTTGTTGCTTTGGGGGTCTTAATCATAAATTCTTTGCCTAGACCAATGTCCAAAATAGCTTTTTCTAGCATTTTGCCATGTTGCCTAGGCTGTTCTCAAATTCCTGGGCTCAAGTGATCCTCCTGCCTGGGCCTCCCAAAGTGCTGGGATTATAGGTGTGAACCACCGCACCCAGCCTTTAGCCCACTTTTTGATGGGCTTATTTTTTTTTTCTTGCTCTTTTGAGTTTGTTGCAGATTCTGGATATTAGTTCTGTGTCAGATGCATAGTTTGGAAATATTTTCTCCTGTTCTGTGGGTTGTCTATTTACTCGGATGATTATTTCTTTTGCTGTACAGAAGCCTTTTAATTTAATTAGGTCCCATTTATTTTTGCTTTCTGTTGCTTTTGGGGTCTTTTGTAGTTCACACTGTGAATCAATCAATTGAATTGTGACTTGGATTGCGCTGTTATGTAGCTGATTTCACATAATGCTGTGTTTCTTTTTTTGTCATATTACCAACAACCTCCTAAACTGTGAAACAAGTTGAGAAGCACACTGTAATGAGAGGAGCACATCCTACTCACTCTCTTGCCCCCCAACACTGCTTGTGTCCAAAGAATTAAGTCAGAGTAACCGTCAATGATAATGGAACTTTGAGGCCATGAATGTTCATTGAGCCTCTCTGTACCCTGATTGATAGGCATCACAATAAAGCAGACTTTCTCCTCCTATTTCTCTACAGTGGCAGACGGGTAAAAAAAAACTCACTGGCATCAATGCTATTGATTCCTAAATGTGTATTATTCTTAAATTTCTATTATTAGCTTCTTGGTCATCACCCAGTACACTGTGGACTCCTCAGGAACAGAGACCTCAGTCTTATTTATCTATTTGTTTTGGTATCAACCCCTACTCCCTCCTGTTAACACATGGTAGGTGCTTAATAAATACTTCTAAAATTGGCTTTCGTTTTAGCCCCTCCCCATTCTATAATGCCCCATTCTGTCCCCTCTTTGGTTCATGCATTTGGCTGAAGATCAAGCTGGCATTTTTGGCTAATGTATTTTTATTTTTATTTTTTGAGTCTCAATAGGAAACACAGTTAATTTATTCTGAAACCCCATCTCTACTAAAACTACAAAAAATTAGCTGGGCATGGTGGCGCGTGCCTGTAGTCCCAGCTGCTCGGGAGGCTGAGGCTGGAGAATTGCCTGAACCCAGGAGGCGGAGGTTGCGGTGAGCCGAGATCGCGCCATTGCACTCCAGCCTGGGTAACAAGAGCGAAACTCCATCTCAAAAAAAAAAAAAAAAAAAAAATTTATTCTTAAATATCCTTGTGAATGTGCCAACCAGTTGACAGGTCAAGGGTGGTATTATTAATAGACTATTGTGTCATATATCTAAAGCAAGGTTCACGGTCCATGATTCTCTGGTCTATCAGCCGTAATAACTTTCTGTAAGTTACTAGTAATGTGATGTTGCAACATGTGGGTAATAAAACATGGCAGGGAATCAACTGACTCATGGAAGACTAAAATTAGAAATGAGCTCTGGAAATGTTGGTATCACTCAACTCCCCAGTCCTATTTTCCAGATAAGAAAACCAAAGATCAAAGAGGGCAAAGTATTTTGCTGGTTACATAGCTGGATTATGGAAGGATTGGAATAATAGTCCAGTTTATTATGCTTTCTGTGGCACACATAGTCATTGAAAGTGTGTGTCATAAAAGCACATGAGCTACTGAAGCGTACTAGGGAGGGCAGGCCTGCAACCACAGCTGTGTTGATCTACTAGGCAGGATACAGGCGAACGTCATCAGTGATTCTGAGAGAAGGCCCGGGTGGAGAACATGGGCGGGGATGTGGGGCAGGTATAGATAAGTGTCTGGATGAAACAGTGGCCATGTGGCCTGGTGAGTATAGTGTGGCCTTGAAACCTGGGATTCGGTCCCAGATCTGACACATATCCCTTTGTTACTTTACTTCTCTTTTGCTGAGTGTTTTAGTCAGTAAAAATGTGACCCTAAAACTGACTTTTCAGAGTTGAGTTGAAGGAGACAACGGATGTCTTGTAATATTCAACCTAGCCTGAGATAAAAGTTCTGAAAGATGGTGGTTTCTGACATCCTAAAGGAGGTCAAGCCTTGTGGTTATTTTAGGAGGTTAAAATTGAGAACCCATCTCCCCTTTCAGTCTTTGGGATGCTGTTGGGCAGGGATGAGCTCTTACACTGATGAGGGAAGACCTATCTTCATTGAGCTGATAGCCTCTAGATCAGAGGTTGGCAACCTATACATCACAAGTTAGATTCAGCCAGCTGCCTATTTGTGTAGGATCCAGAAGTTAAGAATGATTTTTGCATCTTAAATCACTGAAATGAAATTTTAAAGTAATAATCTGTAAAATGTGAAAATTATATACAACAAAGTTTTATTGGAACACAGCCACACTCATTTGTGTGCATATTGTCTGTAGCTGCATTGGTGCTGTAATAACATAGTAGTCATGTTAGAGGCTGTATGTGATGTCCTCACCACTGCACACTGAAACAGAACACTACACATGTCAGTGACACAGCTATGCCTCAACAGTGTTTCAAATGCCATGCGTATGGTTATACTGTGACGTTTTCTTTTTGTTTGGTTGGGTTTTTTTGAGACAGAGTCTTGCTCTGTCACCGAGGCTGGAGTGTAGTGGCGCAATCTTGGCTCACTTTAACCTCTGCCTCCTGGGTTCAAGCATTTCTCCTGCCTCAGCCTCCCAAGTAGCTGGGACTACAGGCACCTGCCACCATGCTTGGCTAATTTTTGTGTTTTTTGTAAACACAGGGTTTCACCACGTTAGCCAGGCTGCTCTCAAACTCCTGGCCTCTGATGATCTGCCCGCCTCAGCCTCTGAAAGTGCTGGAATTACGAGCATGAGCCACCGCACCTGGCCCATTTTCTTTTCTTTTTATTAAATTATCAATGCATACTCATCATGTCAAAACAAGAAAAGAAGAGAAAAGGGACTTCAAATGTCATGCATTTAAGTCACAGTGTGAATTATTTTGGGGTATGGAGTAGGGATTATTTTGTTATCAAAATAGATGGCAAAGCATGGTGTGTACTGTGCAATGACAACATAGATAGGCTAAAATAAGTTTATGTTAATATTACTTCACTAAACACATGTCACAATATTCCCAACTCACAGGGAAGCAACCATAGAAAAAAACAGAAAATTTAAAATGGAACATCTCATCATAGCAGAATTTCTTCTTAAAATTAAATAATGTAAATAAAGCTGCAATGAAAGCAAGTTTCTGAGTGCTTCATTTCTAAGTGAAGCAAGGAAAGCCATTTAGGGATGAGTTGATTACATTGTGTTTGATTGCAGCAGCCAAAAAAATGTATACAGAGGAAAGAAACTTGTTCAAGACTATGCAAAACTTGCTCAAGACTGCTTTGGAAAGAATACTTGCTCGGAGAGTTGACATCATTGGGAACAGTATCAATAGTCAATTTTAAAACAAGGCAAATGACTCTGAGTGGTTTCCTTTGAATCTTGATGAGCTAACAGTTGCTACCAATACTACTCAGCTGTTTATTTAAGGAATCAATGACAAGTTTGAAGTGACTAAATAATAAGCCTGTATAACTAGCCTCTGTGGAACAACTCTAGGCAAGAATAATTTTAATGGGATTATACACTTTAAATAGGTGAGTATTATAATATGTGGATTAGATCTCAATAAAACTGGTTTTTTTTTTTGTTTAACAAATATTTTCAAAGAACTTATAAATGCAATATTTCAGTATAAACTGAAGTAGAATCCTCTAAGATATATTACAATTGATGGTGGTAAAAATATGTTGGAACAGAACCATCTGTAGTTGGGCACATTTTCAAAGCTTGTAAAATTATAAGGTGTTTAAAATATGTGGTTATTCATTGCATGCAGGAGCAAGTATTTTGCAGAAAATGTTTAAATACATCATGTGTTATTGAACCAGAAGAGTCGAGAGTGAACCTCATACCCTCTAAACAGACTTAACCATCATTGGTTCCATGAATTTTTGTCAGATAGAGAAGCTAAATACTCTCAATACTCTTGCTCACTCTACTATACAGCAGTTTCATGGCTTAGCAATGGCAACATTTTATTGCAAGTTTTGAGCACAGGACTAAGATTATTTTGAGTGAGAAGAACCACTTTCAATCACCATTATCGAACACTGGATGGCTTTTCAAATAATCTTTTGCTGAAGGTTAGATAATGCTTTTTTTTTTTTCCTTGAGATGGAATCTGGATGTCACCCAGGTTAGAGTGTAGTGGCCCGATCTTGGCTCACTGCAACCTCCACCTTTTGGATTCAAATAATTCTCCTGCCTTGGTTGGCCTTCCAAGTAGCTGGGACTATGGGTGTGTTCCACTATACTCAGCTATTTTTGTATTAATAATAGAGACAAGGTTTCATTCTGTTGGCCAGGCTGGTCTTGAACTCCTTACCTCAAGTGATCTGCCTGCCTCAGCCTCTCAAAGTGCTGGAATTACAGGCATGAGCCACTGCACCTGGCCAGATAATGCTTCTTAATTAGTTCAACTTATAACTACAAGGCAAAACTGCACTTACTTGCAAATTTTATCCCGTTGTAAAGTCATTTTAACAACTAATGTTGTATGACTCACAAATAATGTAAAGCAGCTTTCCTTACTTACCAGATGGCCAAAAGTTACAATGAAAAACAAGATATCCCTTCCCACATAAATTTGCAACAGACATGTTTTATAAAGTAAAATTATCATCTCAACAGCTGCTTTTTGGTCCCCAATGCAAGTGCAAAGAAATTTTTTTGAAATTTCCATATCTCAAAATCTATTTTCTGTGGTCATTGCAAAAGCTTATGTGTAGTAGAGAGAGGCTTTTTCTGAGTAAAAAAATTCCTTTAAGACAGTCCTCTCAGCCGGGCGTGGTGGCTCAAGCCTGTAATCCCAGCACTTTGGGAGGCCGAGGCGGGTGGATCACGAGGTCAAGAGATCGAGACCATCCTGGTCAACATGGTGAAACCCCGTCTCTACTAAAAATACAAAAAATGAGCTGGGCATGGTGGCGTGTGCCTGTAATCCCAGCTACTCAGGAGGCTGAGGCAGGAGAATTGCCTGAACCCAGGAGGCGGAGGTTGCGGTGAGCCGAGATCGCGCCATTGCACTCCAGCCTGGGTAACAAGAGCGAAACTCCGTCTCAAATAATAAAAAAAAAAAAAAGACAGTCCTCTCTCAAATTTCCCTGGAGGGGTTTTCATCTAATCATTACAAATTCATTAAAAGAAAAAAAAATTTTTTTTTCCTTTTGGTAACAGCTTTATTGAGATATAATTCACACACCAAACAATTTAATTTACTCATTTAAATTCAGTGCATCAGCCAGGCACAGTGGCTCACACTGTACTTTGGGAGGCCAAGGTGGGAGGATCACTTGAGGTCAGGAGTTCAAGACCAGTCAGGGCAACATGGTGAAACCCCATCTCTACTAAAATACAAAAATTAGCTGGATGTGGTGGCGGGCACTTGTAATCCCAGCTACTCGGGAGGCAGAGGTTGCAGTGAGCCAACATCATGCCACTGCACTCCAGCCTGGGCAACAGAGCAAGACTCTGTCTCAAAAATAAAAAAATAAATTCAGTGCATCACCACAATCATTAACACACTCAATTTTAGAACATTTTCATCATTCCCGCAAGAAACCTGAACTTCTCAGCCATCGTACTCCAAACCTCCCATGTCCTCCAATCCTTAGGCACTACTACCCTGCTTTTGGCCTTTGTAGAGTTGCTTATTCTGAACATTTATTATAAATGGATTCATACAGTATGTGGTCTTTTTTGTCTGGCTCCTTACACTTAGCATAATATTTTCAAAGTCCATCTATGCTGTAGCATATGTTAGTACTTCATTCCTTTTTATGGTCAAATAGTATAGACAGTCCTTGACTTATAATCATTTGACTTGTGATCTTTTGACTTTACAGTGATACCCATACTGTTTTCACTTTCAATACAGCATTTAAGAAATTGCATGAAATATTCAAAACTTATTATAAAATAGACTTGGTGTTCAATGGTTTTGCCTAAGCATAGACTGAGGTAAGTGTTCTGAGCATGTTTAAGGTAGGCTAGACTAAGTAATGATGTGTGTGTTACATGGTTTAAATGCATTTTCAACTTACAATGTTTTCATCTTGTAATGGATTTATTGGAACATAACTCTATTGTTAGTTGAAGAGCCTCTGTATTCCATCATGTAGATGCACCACGTTTTGTTCATCAGTTGATGGACATTGGGTTGTTTTTACCTTTTGGCTATTATGAATAATGCTGTGATATACATTCATGTATGAGTTTTTGTGCAGACATATTTTCATTTCTCTTGAGTATATACTTAGGAATGGAATTACTGCATCAAAATGGTAATTCTATGTCTAACTTTTTGAGGAATTGTCCTACTGTTTTCCAGATTGGCTGTACCATTTTACATTCTCAATAGCAGTGTATCACAGTTCCAATTTCTCCATGTACCCACCAACACTTGCATTTACCTTTTTTCAATAGTTATTCTAGTGACTATGAAATGGTATCCAGTTCATTCTTAATTCTCCAAGTTGGGGCAATGGGGAAAGTGATCCTCCATGTGAGGACACCACCCTGGGAGCTCAGCTCTAAGAACATCAGGTCATTTCCATTGAAAATTTAAGATTTTTCAAGGGAGGAAAGAATCCCAGAGCTTATGTCCTATTGGTTACTAGTTTTTCTTTTCTTTTCTTTTTCTTTTTTGAAACCATTCTCACTCTGTCCCTCAGGCTGAAATGCCATGGTGCAATCTCGGCTTGCTGCAGCCTCCATCTCCTGGGTTCAAGTGATTCTCGTGCCTCAGCCTCCCAAGAAACTGAGATTACAGGCATGTGCTGCCACATCTGCCTAATTTTTTTTTTTCGTATTTTTAGTAGAGATGGGGTTTTGCAATGTTGGCCAGGCTAGTCTCAAATTCTTGGCCTCAAGCGATCCACCTGCCTTGGCCTCCCAAAGGAGGCCAAGGATTACAGGCATGAGCCACCACACCTGGCCAATAATTAGTTTTTCAACTCACAAACCCACATATTATGTCACCCTCTAAGAAGCCATTATTGGCAATATGGAGATATTTTTCAAGGCACTGTAAATATTTGCAGGGCAGGTTATATATGCAGCAGGCACTAGGATGTGATGCCATCTGGAGAGTTCTGTAGACAGTATTGCCCCAGCCCCACCTCTCACCTCACCCTCCTTCTAGTGATATATAGAGACACTAAAGGATCTTTCTGAGGAAGGGAGGTGACTCAAATTCTGCAAACAGTATTAAGACAAATGCAAACACTGACCAAGGCTAAATTGCCAAGGAGAAACCAGGACCACTGGAGAGGAGTTGCCATAAAAAAAAAGAGGAGTCTCATGAAGGAGTCAGGCCCAGCCTCAGGGCAGGAGAAAAGGGTGGTTTCTGGTCCTGACCTGCATGGCAGCTGCTAACCAGGGTAGTGTTGAGATTGGGATATTTGGCCCTAAATAAACTCAGTCAAGGGTTATTTACTGAATGCCTACTGTGTGTCCATCTCTGCTGGGTATTGTTCTTACTGGGTGCATATCACAGTGTTTCAAGGTGAGGCGTTCCTGTTATACATACTCCCACCATATCCTTAATGTGTCCTTTGTAAAAGTGCTCTGTACAGTTCTTGCTGCAGGAATGATGGCTCTAGTTTACTGCTGTATCCCCAGAGCCTAGAACAGTGTCTGTCCCTGACAGCGTTCATGGAGCTCTCAAGTATTTGGTAAATGAAGGAAAAAAACTAAACTCAACATATTGTTGCAAGTTTCCTTTGTTATCAACTATAAGCTGAGTTTTAGTGGCTACACAATACTCTTCTCATGAACTCACCAAATTTGTCTTGACCAAGCCACAACTTTTACATATTTATATAGTTTTACAACTTTTTGGCTGGGCATGGTGGCTCACACTTGTAATCCCAGCACTTTGGGAGGTTGGGGCAAGAGGATCACCTGAGCCCAGGAGTTTGAGACCTGCCAGGGCAACATGGTGAGACCCTGTCTCTAAAACAAACAAAAAAAAATTCTTTGAAATACAATAATGATATCTTTATACAAATGTATTTAAGCATATGTCTGGCTATTTCCTTGGGATACATTGCTAGAATGGAATTGCTAAATCAACAGATACATCCATTTTTAAAGGTCTGTGATACATGTTGCCAAATTTCCCTTCCCCAAAGGCTGTTTAAATACTTTCCCCACTGCGGTGTTTGAGGCCTGCTTCCAACACAGCATTGCCAACAGCAAGCATTGCCATTCTCTTCACCTTTGTTAATTAAATAGCCTCAACATCATGGTATCTAATTGGTTCTCAGTGCTAAAGCAATCTCTAGGAAATTGCTTATGAGTATGTGTCAAAGGCAAATCTGTCATCAAATAAAAGGTTTCTAAGAAAGTCAAATCAAAGATTTCCTCTGGGAAAGGTGACTTGGGGCAACAACAATAAAAAAGAATGTGTGGTTAAAGATAATTGGGATAGTGGCATGTTGAGTTCAAGCCTTGCATGTCTGTCTAAATGTCATTATGTTCTCCCAGAGCTGTCAGCTGCAGGGAGAGAGAGACTTTCCAGGAATGGGTTCCTATTGCATTAAAGTTGATGAGTTTAGCTCTAGCTCTGGCATTGATCAATTTTGTCTTTAATTAGTACGTTGTGACATTTTTCATGTAGTGGAAGACGTGTATTTCTTTTTTAGTTAACCCACCTGTTTGCTTCTCTGCTGTCACATTTTTGAAGGCCCTCTTCCTTGCCATTCTCCCTGTGGTGTGCCCTAGCACAGTGTTTTCTAAACTTCAGTCAGTTTTGTACCTCCCTTGCGATTTTTGACAAATCATATATTATCACTGCACTTCCCTACATATTTTTGTTGAAACTGATCCTTTTAAAAAAAAGAATTAACTGAATTTTCTTTTTCTTTTTTTTTCTGAGACAGAGTCTGGCTCTGTCACCTAGGCTGGAGTCCAGTGGCACGATATAGCTCACTGCAGCCTCAGCCTCAAACTGAGGCTCCCTCCCACCTCAGACTCTTAAGTAACTGGAACTACAGGGATATGCCACCATGCTTGGCTAATTTAAAATTAAAAATTAAAAAAACGCTTTTGTAGAGACAGGGATCTCACCATCTTGCCCAGGCTGTTCTCAAACTCCTGGCTTCAAGTGATCCTCCTTCACTGGTCTTCCAAAGTGCTGGAATTATGGTCATGAGCCACTGTGCCAGGCCAAACTTACTTTTAAATAAACTTTACAGCTAGGTGCGGTGGTTCACATCTGTAATCTCAGTGCTTTCGGAGGATCATTTGAGCCCAGGAGTTTGAGACAAGCCTGGGCAAGACGCTGAAACACTATCTCTACAAAAAAATAAGAAAGTTATTTTTGATTTAGCCAAGCATGATGGTACATGCCTGTAGTTCCAGCTACTCAACAGGCTGAGGTGGGAGGCTCCCTTGAGCCCAGCCGGCTGCAGTGAGCTGTGACTGTGCCACTGCTCTGCAGCTTGGGTGATAGAGTAAGATCCTATCTCCAGAAAATAGATAAATAAATTAAATTAAATTAACTTTACATCACCACCCCAAATTTAGGGGAAAAAAAAAAAAAAAAAAAAATAGTTTCCTTTGCCATAGATAGAAAATAGCCATAAGAAACACAAACAAAAATAAAGCGTTATTAGATTCCCAGGACTTTGGTTGCCAGAGGCTCTGTGTCTGAGGCCTGATCTTCTTCCTTACAAAGAGAAATATGTAATTATTAGAGAAGAGTTAAAGATATCTTAGCAGTACATGATATCTTCTCATTGTGTAATCAGAATGACTGAAATTTGAAAAGGCATTACTTTCCCCTCCAAGTGAATCACTGTTATCTAACACTGTGTCCATGGACCGCTAAAATCATCTTGTGTGCCACAAAGGCAGTGGTCCTCAGAGCTGAGCACCAGTAGAGTCACCAAGAGGCTGATTAAAACACAGATTGCTGATTCAGTAAGCCTGGGTGGGGCCTGAGAATATGCATTTCTAAAACATTTCCAGGTCATGCTGGTGCTGCTGGTCGGGGGGACACATTTTTGAGGACCGACGACCTAATTGTATCATCTCTCATTTTAGGAATAACTGGAGTCGATAAGGTTGAGAGATGCAAACCCCCAAAAAGGGCAAACCTACTCCCACCCATTGCTTTCAATTTTCCCCTTAAAGAAAGCAAGTCCAGGCAGCGCTCGCTTTGTCTCTGAAGAGACCTGCATTACAATTTGTGGCCACCACAAGAGCTTTCTGACCTCAGTCAAACCTCCCGTGGGTGAGTAGAGGAGGAAGTAGGTGAGAAATCAAACTCCTTTCTGGGGAAAGTCCCTTTATAAAACTTCTCCAAGAGTTTCATTCCAGAAGATAATAAAATAAGCCCACAGAATCTCTCTTGTGATGTGAAATATTTTTTTAGAGCTAACTAAACTCAGTGCAGTGAGTAGATAAGCAATTGTAAAATTATACAAGCCAAGACTCAAAAAGCCAGTGCCTGCTCCTTTTGATGGTCAAGGTGTTTTGGAACACATTTCCAGTGGTTAAAAACCTGGCTGGGTGTGGTGGCTCTCGTCTATAATCCCAACACTTTGGGAGGCCAAGGCAGGCAGATCCCTTGAGCTAAGGAGTTCAAGACAAGCCTGGGCAACATAGTGAGACCCCCATCTCTACTAAAAATACAAAATTTAGCCAGGCGTGATGGTGCAATGCCTGTAATCCCAGCTACTTGGGAGGCTGAGGTGGAAGGATTAGGCGGAGGTTGCAGTGAGCAGAGATTGCCCCACTGCATTCCATCCTAAGCGACAGAGCGAGACCCTGTCTCTCAAAGAAAAGGAAAATCTTTGTGTTAGTACTCAACCCTTTCTCTGAGCTTGTTACATGGTGTGTGAGAAGAGGAAGTCGCCATGAGAGTGCTCGACCACCATCCTGCCACGCAACAAAGCCAAGTCAGGTTTATGTGTTCGTGTTTCTTCCAGCACTTATCTTTATGGAGGCATGGATTTCACATAATTAGAGCTGGAACGAGAATCCTGCCTCTTCAATTTCTACCGTCATAGAATCAGCACTTCCCCTCACTGCTGCGATCTTCTGCATCGTACTGTGTGTCATACAGTCATACCTGTCACCAAGGGTGGTCATCGCGTTTAAACCTCTGTTGTTCAATAAGGTTGTCTTCAATTTTTTATGCTGTATATATGTAATACTGCAGCAAACATATCTGTACATATAATTTTCCCTTTATTTGAAATTATTCCTTGACTGGGCACCGTGACTCATGCCTGTTATCCCAACGCTTCAGGAAGCCAAAGAGGGACGATTGCTTGAGGCCAGAGTTCAAGAGTTCCATCTCTACAAAACTTAAAAAAAAAAAAAAATTTTTTTGAAGCAATTATTTAAGATAAAATTTCAGAAGTAAATTTCTCAGTCACAGGGTAAAAACATTTTTGTTTTGTTTTGCTTAAGCCAGGTTCTGGCTGTTACCCAGTCTGGAGTGCAGTGGCACAATCACAGCTCACTGCAGCTTCAACCTCCTGGGCTCAAGAATCCTCCCACCTCAGCCTTCTGAATAGCTGGGAACACAGGCATGCAACACCACACTTAACTAATTTTTTAATCTTTTGTAGAAATGGGGTCTCACTATGTTGCCCAGGCTGGTTTCAAACCCATGGACTCAAGTGATCCTTCCATGCTGGCCTCTCAAAATCATGCCCAACCAGGGACATTTTTAAATTGCTCTTAATACCTGTTGCCAAATTGTAGCATATTACAATGTAGCAATTGTAAAGCTAATATATTAAATTATTTGCACCTCCACCAGAGTTGGATATATCAATGTACACATTTTTAAAAAGATATAAAATATTACACCAGGCGTGGTGGCTCATGCCTGTAATCCCAGCACTTTGGGAGGCCAAGGCGGGTGGATCACTAGAGGTCAGGAGTTCAAGACCAGCCTGGCCAATTTGGTGACACCCCATCTCTACTAAAAATACAAAAATTATCCGGGTGTGGTGGTACGCACCTGTAATCCCAGCTACTCAGGAGGCTGAGGCAGGAGAATCACTTGAACCCAGTAGGTGGAGGTTTCAGTGAGCCGAGATCATGCCACTGCACACTAGCCTGGGTGGTAGAGTGAGATGCCATTTCAAAAAAAAAAAAAAAAAAGGTAAAATATTATCTCATTTTTATTTTAGTTGTAACATCTTTAAAATGAGTAAAAAGTTAAATATTTTTCCCCACACATTTGTTTACTAATAATATTTTCTCTTTTGTGAATAATTTGATCATGACAACCACCTTTTGAAAGGTAAATTGTCCAAATGCACTGTGAGTCTAAAGACCCCTATGTCTCATTTACTTTGCATTCCCTGTTCCCTGCACCTAGAACCAATTGGACAGCCTTCATCCATTCATTCCTTTCATCCATAAATCTTTACTGAGTACCTGCCATGTGCCAGCTGTTCTGGATGCTGGAGACAGAAGGGTGAACAGGGAAGGGGAACTCTCGTAGAAGTTAGGCAACAGGCAGCTAAACCAGCAAGAGACAAGTAATTACATATCATGATGAGGGCTATGGAGGAAATGAACTGAGGTGGGATGGTCAGACGAGTAGAGCAGCTCCTTTAGATAAGGCGCCCAAGGAAGACCTGGCCTGTCATTCCCCTGCTTAAATGTCCCCATGGCTTCTGCCATTGTGCTTAGAATTTCCACAGCCTCTAAGATCCTGCAGGATCAGGCCCCAGCCTGCCTCTCTGACAACATCTCCCCCCAATCTCCTCCTAAATCATGGGGCTCTTCAAATACACCAGACTTGTTCTGGCCTCAGATCCTTTGCAGTTACTGCTCTTCTACCTGGAATGTTCTTTTTCTGATGTTTATATGGCAGGCTTCTCTTAAATAGTAGCTCTTAGTTCAGATATCAGCTCCTGCTGAAGATGATTTTGCTGACCATCCTATTTAAAGTAGTACCTCATACGTCACAAGTCACTATCCCATTGTTGTGTTTTATGTTCTTCAGAGCGCCGATCACTCTAAAATCATTTTAATTACTTTTTTTTGTCCCACTACCCATCAGCTCACAGAAGCTCCAGGAGAGCAGAGACCGCCATTGTCTTGTTCACTGCTTCATCTTCGATACCTACTTGATGTGTAGAGATGCCTCAAGTACCTGGGATCAATTGAACAGCCACCTCCTGAACATTACTCATGTAAAGTAACCATTCACTAAAAAGTTAATTTCGGTAGGCATGAATGCCAAGGTTGGAAATGGTTCTGTCAATGTGTCATCAATTAGACATTTACGTTGGGAGTATTGCTTCCCACAAGCCATTTCTCTGGGAGTGGTCTTCTGAATTAGAGAAGAAAATGCTGATCAGCTTCATGTAGTATCTAAATGTGATATTGATAAATGGTAGTAGTGACTCTGGGAAGGCTATACTCACACCTCTATTGAGGGGCTGGAATTAGTGAGAAGGAGATAGGAGCTTAACATGTATTTACATTTGGTTCTATAGACAGAAAAAAATCTTTGGGTCTAATTAAACTTGATAGAAATTTTATATTATAATGATCTTCTAGAGCCTTATCATGGTACTACAGTGCTGCAGAATCAAAGTAGCTAAAGAAGGGCTCTTTTTTTTTTTTTTTTTTTTTTTGAGACAGAGTCTCACTCTGTCACCCATGCTGTGGTGCAGTAGTGCAATCTTGGATTACTACAACCTCTGCCTCCAGGGCTCAAGGGATCCTCCTGCTTCAGCCTCTCAAGTAGCTAGTACTATTGGCATGCATCACCATGCTCAGATAATTATTTTTAAATTGTTTTGTACAAATTCTCACTATATTGCTTAGGTTGGTCTCAAACTCCTGGGCTCGAGCAACCCTCCCCCGCTCGGTCTCCCAAAGTGCTGGGATGACGGGTGTGAGCCACCTAACCTGGCTGGAGGGGCTCTTGATGGATCAAATTCTAATTCTAAATGGCTCTGATATAGCTCTCTTGAGTTTACTTTATCCCTAAATAGCTGGATATTGCTTTAGATTAATGGGCATGTCCCATTCCTCTTCATAGCCAATAAAATTATTGAAAAGCTCACCCTGAACGATAGTTCTTTTGTGACCAGGTAATTATGGGGAAACCGCCTTTTTTTTTTTTTTAAGCTGACTTGATGTTTGTTTCTATGGGAAAATGGAGTCTGTGTTCTTGATTTATAGATAAATATTTAGAATATAGCCATTTCATACTAATAAATATTGCTTCTTTTTCCTATCCAGGTTGAGTTGTGTGAGAAGTAAAACAAAGAGTACAATAGATGGAGACAAAATATTACTCTTATAGAAGCTTACTTTTGAGAATGTGGCTTAGGGCTTCCTCCTACTGGATCCTTACCTTCCTGGGTACAACAATCCTGAATTCAGGTTCTCTCCCCAATGGGAAAATTCAGGATTTGAGGTGAGTATTCCCAGTTTATTCTGAAATAACTCACTACATTTCATCTAGGGCAAAATGAATAAAGACGTGCCAAGAGACCAGGAGTGTGGCAGGAATTAATCTCCCTCCACATGTGAGGAAACATCAGCCCTAAGGACAAAGCAGTTCCCCTCATGAAAGCTCTGTGCACATTGTCTCTGTCATCCTGCAGTGTTGAAGTCCAGTGTGGATTGAGTTAGGAGGGGGCATAACAGTGATTCCTGATTTATACTTTGAGGACTGCCTGACTTTCTTGCTGCCCATATTCTTCCAGATGATAAGGCCAGGGAAGAGTCAGGGAGCCAGATGTGTGGCAGTCCTCCGTGCCTTCCTGGTTATACTTTTCATTCTATGCTCAGCAGAGAAGTCATATAGACAGCCATGGAAATATTGACACAGTTGTAATATGGTGGCATTAATAGACATTGGTGATAGAGCACTGTGGGCACCATTCCCTCGATATCTTGAACCTAAGGCATGATGGGGTGTGATAGGCTCCTCCCGGTTTAGGAGACAGGATTTGAGACCCTGCATTTGAAATCTTGCAGCTACTTCTATGATCCCAGGCCACTTTTTCAATTTTTTCTAGAAAAAAGTGAAAATAGTAGGTTAAAAATGCCATATAAAAATGGCAGAAAGGAGAAAAGATTTGCAATATATATATAAAGAACTTTTACCATTAAAATCCAAGAAGAAAACCAATTAAACTTTACAATGTGCAAATTTTTTGAAAAGGTACTTCATAAAAGAAGAGATATGAGTGGTTAATATGCACATAAAAAAATGTTCAGCATCATTTGTCATCAAGAGATGCAAATTAAAACCAAAGTGAGATGCTACTACATACCCTTTAGGGTAGCTAATATAAAGACTGACAATACGAAGTGTTGACAAGATAGGGAACAACTGGAATTATCATATATTGCTGATGTAAAATGGCATAGCAATTTAGGAAAACCATTTGACTGTTTATTAAAACGTTACATACCTACTATACCTAGTATATGATGCAGCCATTCCATTCTAAATATTTACCCTAAAGAAATGAAAGTTTATGTTCATACAAAGACTTGTACATGAATATTTATAACTTTTTTTTGAGACAGAGTTCCAATCTGTTGCCCAGGCTGGAGTGTAGTGGCATGATCTTGGTTCACTGTAAACTCTGCTTCCAGGGTTCAAAGGATTCTCCGGCTTCACCGTCCCAAGTAGCTGGGATTACAGGTGCCTGCCACCACATCTGGCTAATTTTTGTATTTTTGGTAGAGATGGGTTTTTGCCATGTTGACCAGGCTGATCTCCAACTCCTGACCTCAGGTGATCTGCCTGCCTCAGCCTCTGAAAGTGCTGGGATTAAGGTGTGAGCACCATGCTGAGCCTTATGTATAATATGTTTATTTGTAATAGTCAAAACTAGAAACAACCCAAATGTCCATCGACAGATGAATTGATAAACGAGCCATGGTACATCGATACAGTAGAATAGTGTTCAGATATAAGAAGAAACAAATTATGAATGCACACAGCATGGATGATTCTTAGTATGATTATGTTAAGTGAAAGAAACTGGCCCCCAAAAAACAAAATACTACATCTGTATGATTCCATGTATATAAAATGCTAGAAAATACAGACTAATCTGTAGAGACAGAAAGCAGATCAGTGGTTGCCTGGGTTTGGGGTAGACAGTAGGGGACGCACCACTGCAAAGGGACAAGAGGAAAGTCTTAAATGTGTTGGGAATGTCCTATATCTTGGTTGTAATGGTAGCTACACATGCATATACATCAATCGAAACTCATTTAACTGTGCACTGTAAATAGATACAGTTTCTTGACATAAATTATAGCTAATAAAGCTAGTTTTCAAAGAAAAGAAAAACAAGTTTAAATCCTGGTGTCAGGAGTTATTCAAGCAGAGAATAATAGCACAACATGATGGGCCTTAGAGTGTTTCAATGGACCTCTCAGCCATGTAAGAACAAACCCCCATCTTATTCTTGAATGGAGACTCTAGGACAATAAGGAACTTACCTGCTGGCGATCATACAAAGACGTTTTGTTTTCATCAAGATCAGAGTTAAAATTTAAACCCAAAAGCCAGACTTGGTAGCACACGCTTGTAATCACAGCACTTTGGGAAGCTGAGGTGGGTGGATTGCTTGAGCCTAGGAGTTCAAGACTAGCCTGGGCAAAATGACAAAACTCCTTCTATTCTAAAAATACAAAAATCAGCCAGGCATGGTGGTGCACACCTATAATCCCAGCCACATGGGTGGCTGAAACAGGAGGATCCCTTGAGCCCTGGAGGCAGAGGTTGCAGTGAGCCAGGATCACACCACTGCCCTCTAGCCTGGGTGACAGAGTGAGACTGCCTCAAAACAAAACAGAAAGAAAGAAAAATTAAACTCAAAACTCTGGCCACAACTCACAAGGTGTCATTGTTTGTATTCCTCTGGCTGGGGCTGAACACAGTAGAGTTGGGGCCCTCGACATTACGGACGGAGAACTGGATTAAAAAGACCCAAATCCAAGTAATAAAGCTGCCTCCTGACACATGGTGAGAGATGAGGGGCCAAAGAACTAGAGGGTGAGAAAGGGAACTGAGAAGTGGGGACCTGCCCAATGAGTGGCCAGGAACAGAGAGATCAAATCAGCTGTTCTGTTTTCTCTTTGCTGTACTTTATTGCCCACTCCCCAACACACCAGTTACCCACACGACTTCAGTAGAGTTAGGTTAAATGCCATGGTGTGATGTTCTCACATGGGAACTTTACTGAGGGGCTGTTCCCAGGTACAGTCACAGAAGCTTGGAGATGTGATTACAGAGTTTGAGAAGTGACCATCAGAGAGTCCTGGGATGGTGGTCCCCAGCATACAGTGACAAAAGTTAAGCAACGAATAGTTTGGGGAGACATGTAAGTCTTATTCAGGGATTCTCAGAACTATAGCCGGAGGAAAGTGGGTTTCCTGCACTCAAATGCAGGTGAGTAGAGCACAGTCTGTTACTGAATGTTTAAAGGAATGCTGGTCTCCTAAAAGATGGTAGCTTGGAGACATTTGAGGTATCAAGAGATTAACCAAACGTATGCACCACCGACCTCACAAGGATGTTTGGAATGTCCTGACTTATTCTGAGCTTTGAGCCAGAAAAATGATTCATAAGGCCAGTTGCACCTCTTCTATCTCAAAAGCTCAGAAGAGCCCTATGGTATATGGCCACATGCTAACTATAATTGCCTTTCTCTGGTTTGACGTCAATTAATGACTGGACTTTGTACCTGATAGACAGTTAAAACTAAGGGTAGCTGGGGAAGGAAATCATTTCCTCTTTGGATTACCAAGCAAGAACAGCTAAAATGAAGGCCGTCACTGATCTTACTCTTCTTGCTCTCCTTTTTGTAAACTCAGGTAAGGAATATTTTTACATTTTAATTCTTCCAATCGTGTATGTTATCTTTGAGATAAAATCAGCAGGCCAGCACACGGCCTGTTTTCTAAGTGAAGTTTCCTCTCTAGCTCTGCTCAAAGACACGAGCATTTTAGCCTGGGATGAAGACAGAGCAATAGCAAAAGTGGTCTGTGGACTGGGTGCGATGGCTCATTCCTTTAATCCCAGCACTTGGGGAGGTTGAGGAGGGCAGATCTCTTGAGGTCAGAGGTTTGAAACCACTCTGCCCAACATGGTGAAACCCCGTCTCTACTGAAAATGTAAAAAATTAGCCGGACATGGTGGTGGGTGCCTGTAGTCCTAGCTACTGAGGAGGCTGAGGCAGGAAGAATTACTTGAACCCAGTGGGTGGAGGTTGCAGTGAGCTGAGATGGTGCCACTGCACTCCAGCCTGGTCAAAAGAGCGAAACTTCATGTTGTGGGGAAGCGGGGGGCAGTGGTCTATGGAGTAAGATTTGGGGGCTCAGCAAACCAGAGGTTTGTCTTTGAGAGTTTCTGAGGCCAGATAAGAAGGACTAAGTAGGTTCCAAGGACCCAGTTCTCTACTAGCGTTTTGGAGCCTCTCTCACGATACTCAGAGAGCTGACCACAGGAAAAAGCCTCCTTTCACAAATGGACTTGAATTTGAGAATGCTAAGCCATAGGGAGTAATTGTCATGTTGATTAGGCATCAGACCTGTACTCCCTGTTCTGAGTTAGGAAAGGTTCTATGAGCCACATGTGGGCGAGGCCATCAGTATATTGAGAGGTAAGGGTTGTGGGGGCTGATTGGCCCCTAAAATTTTGCTGAAAAATCACTGGCCTGATGGATTAATAGGAAAAAAGGCATACAGATGTATTTAATGTGTGTACCCAGAAGCCTTCAGCATGAACACCCAACTTCCTGATGACATATGGAAGCTTATACACCATCTTGAGGTTACAGAAAGAAAGGGGGCTTTGATCTTGGTAAAACAAGTTATGGGAGAGGGGAGAAGAGGGATTCCATTGAGGGGCAATAAGTGATTTTTAGGGAGAATAATTGGATTTGGGAGCAAAAATAAACTTGTATGTAACGCTCTGGAATTTAAAGATCCTTGGAGACAGTCCTGATCTTGATGAAGGGTCTGCTCAGGGGTGGCCGGCTTCTTGGTCTTCTTTCCTTCAGTGAATAATGACGTACCAGGGAGGGGAACAGGAGCAATTGTTCTTCCTTGATGGGTCAGTCTTTGCCGTGCTTGTTGACCTCTAAGAGATTTTGATTTAAAAATACTCACTATATCAAGGAGCTATATTTGGGGGTAAAATAATTTGATTTCCTCCAGGTGCAATGAGTTGAAATCTAGAAGCTGCTTGCATCAAGGAAGAAAGTCTTTGATAAGGCAAATATATGAAGAGAAATTAAGCCCTTTTAGAGAACTGGAATGAGTGGCATCAGGGTTAGAGTTTTTTGAGAGCTGGTTTCAAGCTCTTAATGCGGGAAGGTTGCAGAAGGCTAGCTGCACGAGAGTGGAGGGCTTACCAGATCTCTCCAGCCAACCCTGGGGGCAGATGCTAGGTCCAGGCCTTCAGGACCAAGGAAGAATTGGTGAGGCTCGTATGACTTTCGGGAACCACTATTAAAAAAGGCTTGACTTTTAAAAAATGGAATAGAAGGGCGGTAGAAAGGGGAAAGTTGGCTGGGAGGGGTCAAGGAGATTAATAGAGAGGTAAGGGAATCAGGAATCATTGAGGCTCAAGGTACCTTAGGGGAGTAGAGATGTTTCTTGACCCAGAGAGCCCAAGGGGAAGGTCAAATGGTGGCGCAAGCAGGGATTCAGATGGCATGCCACCACTTATTAGCTGTGGGGTATCTCTGACCCTCAGTGTCTCCCTGTGTAACACTAGAGGGGAAATCCCTATCTTGAAGAGTGACTGAGAGGATTAAATGAGACAAAGTGCCTGATGTACCAGGGATACTGCCTGGCACATAGTAGGGACTTAATACATGATTTCCCTTTTTGTCATGTCTGTACTTGGATCTGATTTTCTTTTCTTTCTTTCTTTTTTTAAATTTTGAGATGGCGTTTTGCTCTTATCTCCCAGGCTGGAGTGCAATGGCCTGACCTCAGCTCACTGCAACCTCTGCCTCCTGGGTTCAAGCGATTCTGCTACCTCAGCCTTCCAAGTAGCTGGGATTACAGGCACCTGCCACCATGCCTGGCTAATTTTTGTATTTTTAGCAGAGACAGGGTTTTGCCATGTTGGCCAGGCTGGTCTCGAACTCCGACCTCAGGAGATCCACCTGCCTTTGTCTCCCAAAGTGCTGGGATTACAGGCATGATCCACTGCACCCAGCCTGGATGTGATTTTCCAACTTTGTTTTTGATTTTATCTTCTTTGTTTAAAAAAAGTTATACAAGTAATGCAGACCCATTGTAACAAATTCAAACAATACAGATGTGTATGAAATAAAAATTGGGCATCCAATCTGCCTTCCCAGTCATCTACCTCCAGATATATTAGTATTGACAGTTTTTGGTGGCTATTAAGATCTGGTTTTAAAGAAAATACTTATTTATTTAATTTTATTTTATGTTTTGAAATGGAGCTTTGCTCTTGTCACCCAGGCTGGAGTGCAATGTCATGATCTTAGCTCACTGCAACCTCTGCCTCCCAGGTTCAAGTGATTCTCCTACCTCAGCTTTCTGAGTGGCTGGGATTATAGGCACCCACCACCACGCCCAGGTAATTTTTGTATTTTTAGTAGAGACGGGTTTAACCATGTTGGCCAGGCTGTTCTTGAACTCCTGACCTCAGGTGATCCACCCACCTTGGCCCCCCAAAGTGCCAGGATTGCAGGCATGAGCCACCGTGCCCAGTCTGAAAATTTTTTTTAAAGTTGCTTTTTCATCTAACGTTAAGGATTTTGCAGGTGTGTGTAAGGAATCACTACTTCAAAAATAAGTTCTGTCTCAGATTCTGAGCAACCAAGGGCAGGAAGTGTGTCTTGTACACCTTTACGTTCCTCCTCATCCCCATGCTTTGCATAGCACCTCGACTACAGGAACCCCTGCACAAGTATGTACTGAAACAAATGAAAAATGTGCCGGTGACATTTGAAGTGCCTTTAACAGGCAAAACTTTCCAGGTTGTTTTTGCTTTCTCTGAGAGATTAAGGCTGCATTATTCCACAGAATCTGATGGGTGCCTTTGGGAACCAATATCTCACAATAATGAAGAATTTAGATCTGGGAGAAAGGTGTTTGATTGTGACTTTCAACTAGCTTTGAATAAAGCAGTTAATAGGTGTGCCCTGGACAAGAGTAGTGGTTATGGAGTGTTCCCCAGAAAAAAACAGGTCAGGGCATATATTTTGCCATTTAAACCTATGATTTGTACCTCCACGGACATTGTGCTATCCTTGTGTTGTTCAGAAGCTTTAGGACCTAAGGAAATAAAAATATTAAAGCTAGTTTTACTACATAGATGCCTTCATACATTTCTGCTAACTATACATTGAATAGAATTGGTTATTTTACAATTCCTCTTGGGTATTTTTACTAGATAATTTAAGCCTGGGATATCAGCTCTAAGCTGTCTTCCCTGAAATCTGTACAACCCTCAGATATAACACATGTATACACATAGGCACACACACGTATATTTTAGTTAAAAAGCCTATTGTAGCTATTCACAGCAATGAATTGCTGTCAGCTTGGAATGTGTCTCTTTTATTAAAACTAATAGAGCATTCCGAAGTGTAATCTCCCTAGCAAACAGAAATGTAAAACCAAAATAAGCTACCAAGTCCAAAACTCCTTGTCATAATTCCAAAGACCTGCAGAAAACCTCTTAAGACGTCCCAATTTGTTTTTTGCAGATCTACAGAAACATGTTGGTTCTTTGGCATCGGCCGAGAATGAACATTTCCAAAGCATGAAATCGAGGGTCTGGTGGGGTTGGGGATGTTTGCATCCAGTCTGCCAAGCCCTTTTCTTCTGTCCAGAGTTTTCCAGGGTGAGGGCCAGCCCCCAGCCACTCTCACTGCTACCCCAATGATAGAGGCATCGTGGAGGTCACTTCTACTTCCACTGCTTTCATTCTGATCCCCAATTTTCTCTATTTGCTCTTCTTGTGTTTGCTCCTTGGGGATGTCTTGGCTTTTTCATTAAGTGGATGGCCTTCCCCACATCTTTAACCAAGTGGTAGTTAGGACATTGGCATCTCACAGACCTGGCATTGCCTCTGGGCAAATCCCTCAACCCCTCTGTGTATTGGTGGGCTCTTCTGTGAAATGTGGGCACCTATGTCTATTTCACAGGTACTGTTGGGCACAGGGCCAGCGCTTGATAGTTGAGAACTATTCTGAGTAGCAGGAATAGGAAGAGTAGCCATCAGTATTGCCAGCTGGTGACGTATTTCTTGCCCAGGAAGAGTAACTGCTGATCTCTTCAACACTTCTGAATGGCTATGTCAACCAAGCCCTGTTGAAGGTGAAGAGCCAGGTTCTGCCCTCAGGGGGCTCACAGACCCATGGGGGAATCAGGAAGCATATTCAGCAGTTCTTAGTACCCTAAGGTTTAGAAATTGCTTCCTCACTAAAACTTTCTTTTAATAGTTTTTTTTTTTTTTTTTTTTAACCTATTGTCATGGTCAGAGTTCTTAGAAACAATGAAAGTTTCTAGAAAATGTATTACTGGGCCAGGCAAGGTGGCTGACACCTGTTACTCCAATACTTTGAGAGGCCAAGGTGAGAAGATCACTTGAGCCCAGGAGCTTGAGGCTGCAGTGAGCTGTGACGGCACCACTGCACTCCAGCCTCCATGACAGAGCAAGACCATGGCTCTTAAAAAAGAAAAGAAAATCGATCACTAGATCGCTAGAGTTTACTACTCCATGGTCCAGGGGTTCCTAAAAGTTGTGAAAATGTGACTTTTATACCCATCATAGCTCACAGGGCAAAGATCATTTATTCATCTTACTCTTAACGTATCTAGAATTGTGAATGAGAAAACACTACTAAAATAAAAAATAAATAAAATTTTGGAAGAAGTGTAATAAGCACTTAATGAGGTACTTTTATTTCATCATTTTTTAAATTATCCAACCCCAAACTTTCCCTCTCTCAATCTAACCGGGTAATGAAATATTGGGGCAGTTGCCTTGAAGTGCAGAGAAGACGAAAGGAGTCCACTTCTGGGTAGTCACAGCGCCACCTTGTGGCATTCTCAATTGTCCTCACTGAGGACAGTCAGGCATATTAAATCCAGATTGACAGTTCTACAACTACAGGCATAAATAATATGACTTCTTGGTACTCAACTTAACAAATATTAACTCCTCTGCGGGCCTGGTGGGTCATGCCTGCAATCCCAGCACTTTGGGAGGCTGAGGCGGGTGGATCACGAGGTCAAGAGATCGAGACCATCCTGGTCAACATGGTGAAACCCCGTCTCTACTAAAAATACAAAAAATTAGCTGGGCATGGTGGTGCATGCCTGTAATCCCAGCTCCTCAGGAGACTGAGGCAGGAGAATTGCCTGAACCCAGGAGGCGGAGGTTGCGGTGAGCCCAGATCGCGCCATTGCACTCCAGCCTGGGTAACGTGAGTGAAACTCCGTCTCAAAAAAAAAAAAAAAAAGAGACCAGCCTGGCCAGCATAGTGAGACCCCATCTCTAAAACAAACAAAAAAAATTAGCCAGCCATGGAGCTGTTACAACTGTAGTCCTAGCTATTTGGGAGGTTGAGGTGGGAGGATTGCTTGAGTCTAGGAGCTCAAGGCTGCAGTGAGCTATGGTCACACCACTCACCATTGTACTGCAGCCTGGGTGGCAGACCAAGGCCTTATTTCTAAAATAAATAAACATTAACTCATTTGTCATATTTTTCAATAACATTTTTTCCAGTTTTGTCTGTTTAATTTTTAATTTTATTTATGGTGGGTTTTTTTTGTGATTAGAAATAGCCATGTATTTTAATTTTTAATGTAGTTATATATATTCATTTTCTTCCAGAAAAGAATGAGTTGAGGCTGGGCATGGCAGTTCATACCTATAATCTCAGCACTTTGGGAGGGCAAGGAGGGTGCATGCTTGAGCCTAGGAGTTCACGACCAGTCTAAGCAACATGGGGAAACACCATCTCTACTGAAAAGAAAAGAGTTAGATACTAATTAGTATTAATACTAATTAATTAACAGCCATTACTTATTCGATGCATTGTCTCCTCAAACTTGGTGTCTTTGTTCCTCCAGCCACCAGCCAAGCCAACTTAACTACTGCTTTAACAGCTACAGAAAATGCAACTGCTCTTCCTGGAGTAGCTACAACTGATGCCAATGAAACTGATTTCACTGAAATTGTTAGCACAACAACTACACCTTCTTCCTCAACAGCTCTTTCATCTACCTCCACCATAATTGATACAAATAGTTCCTTCACAATTCCTACACCTGGTATTACAGGCGGTGAGTCAACCACAAGTACAGATTTACTAAGTACATCTGACATAGTTTTTTCATCTACAAGTGATGTATTCACCACAATGGTCACTTCTAAAACACAAAGTAACAACGAAGTGTCCCCCTCCACAAAAGACAGTCAATCACCAGGGCCTTCCACTAGCACCACTTCACTGGAGACCAGCAACCTAAACACTACAGGTAAGGGTGATTCTCTCCCCAAGGAGGGAGTATACCATTGTGGAGGAAGGGAGGTGGGTGTGTTCTGGTGGGGTAGGCAAATGGGTCTAAAGATGCCCAGGGTTTCCTTGGATATGAATGTGAGCTTGCAATCTGTGTCATGATGTAGTGATGGCAATGGCCCTAAAAGATTACCCTCAGTTTCCTTCTGTTCTCCTTTCCTTCCCTCCCATCTTACCTCAAGTTATTTGCTAGCTGTGAAGTATTTTTTTGTTTTGTTTTGTTTTGTTTTTATGAACTCGGGCTTTGTGAAAGGTATCTCTATAGCTTTCTTCTCCCTAGGGGATTTTTAGAAATAGTTTCAGCTTCTCTGAGAAGACCAGGTCCAAATAAGCATGGACTGTCCAGCCCCACTGGTCTAACTCTCTGGTCTATCGAAGGAAGAAGTCAGTTCTACTCTTAAGGTAAGATGGTGGCTGATCACAATGTGGAATTTGAGCCAAGTCATGGAATTTGAGCCTGAGGAATAGAAAGCAAAACAATAGCAGTGTTCAAACAGTCCTAGGCATAACCAGGGCCACTGTCCAAAGGACAGACGCTTTGGGAACACTAAGCGATGACAAGTGACCTCAAGCAGAAGTTAATGAAACAGGAACCATTTGCTTCACTTCCCCAAGCTCAATCTGTAACAGAAATCAATCAAGTTTATCAGAAAGGCTAAATGCCCCTGTAGGCCATGTAGGGTCTCTGTTGTAACTCCTACACTACTATTTTAATATGAAAGTAGTCATAGTTAACATGAACCTGATTGTGTTCCAATAAAATTTTATTTACAAAAAACAAAAGGTTGGTCAGATATGACTCATGAACCAGCCCTGATCTAGAAGAATCATCATATTTTCGAGCCTGTAGAATCTAGGTAAATCCTGTCATTCTCAGATGGGAAATCTGGGACCCAGTGAGGGCCATGACTCACCCAGGGTCAAAGAACAAGTGGATGTCTCCCTACCCTTAACTTCTGGTAGCTTCCTCAGTGTTCTTTGATAGATTTAAGAAATGGATGGTTAAGCAAGTAGAGCCCAGAGTCTGTATCTAAGACCTCATTCTCCAATCTTCTTTCATGCTTGGAGGAGCCACTCTGAAGGTGGGCTCCAATGGGATGCAGCTCTCCTGGAATCAGGAAAGGGAGGTTTTCTTTTCTTTTCTTTTTCTTTCTTTTTCTTTTTCTTTTTTTTCTTTTTGCAGAGAATGATTTATTAGGCACAGAGAGAAAGAAAGAGAGAGGGAGAGACAGCTCCCATGCTGCCATGGGAGGGGAATCCGGAGGGGATATCCCAAAAGGGAGGTTTTCTAAGCCACTTCCGCTTCGCCATTTCTGCTTCGCTGGGTGGCCCCTCGGAGTCAGGCCATCTCCCTGTGTTCTGGCCCTACCATGAATGAACTGTGGGGCACGGGGCAAGGCATTTCTCTCTTGGCTTCAACTTACTCATCTGCAATAAGGCGGGACTGAACTAAAAAGCCACCCAAATCTCTTCTGGCTGTAATGTCCTATGACTTCTTCAATTCCTGGCCACCTAGCAAGCTAACGAGTCTGTCCTTCATTGCTAAAGAAAAAGCACCGAGAGTTATTTGTCTGGTGTCTCCAGAAGGAGATACATTCAGTCTCTTCCCTAAGATTTCCCAAGTCATCCTTGCAAGGTGGCTGAGGCTTTTTTTTTTTTTTTTTAAAAGAAGCCATTAATTTTACTTAGAAAACTGGTTCATACCTTGTCAGAGGGGTAACCCTTATTTTTGTTTATAAGATACTGAACTATGCCTCCTTTTATTCTAGATAGTCTATTTTTTTCTCTTTAAAAAAATGTTAATGAAAGCCAGGCACAGTGGCTCATGCCTGTAATCCCAGCACTTTAGGAGGCTGAGGTGGGTGAATTGCTTGAGCTCAGGAGCTCAAGACCAGCCTGGAAAACATGACAAAACCCCATCTTACAAAAAAATACAAAAATTAACAAGGTGTGAAAGCACGCACCTGTGGTCCCAGCTACTCAGAAGGCTGAAATGGGAGGATCACTTGAGCCCAGGAGGCAGAGGTTGCAGCCAGCCAAGATCATGTCATTGTATTCCAGGCTGGACAACAGAGCAAGACCTTGTCTCAAAAAAATGTTAATGGAGTTTACTTTTAGAGAAGTTTTAGACTCACAGCAAGATTTAGATGAAGGTACAGAGGTTTCGCATATACTCCCTGACCGGACACATACATTATCAACATCCCCCACCAAGCGATGTGTTTATTACAATTGACAAACCTCCGGTGACACGTCATTATCACTTACAGACCATAGTTTACGTTAGAGATTACTCTTGGTGCTGTGCATTTTATGAATTTGGACGAATAAGTGTATAATGACATGCACCCCTTCTTATAGGATCACAACCCTAAGAATCCTTTGCACTTTTCATTCTTCCCTCTAACTCCTGACAACCACAGATCTTTTTACTGTTTCCATAGTTTTGCCTTTTCCAGAACGTCATAGAGTTGGAAGCATACAGAAGGTAACCTTTCGAGATTGGCTTCTTTTACATAGTAGCATGCACTTCCTCTATGTCTTTTCATGGCTTGTTAGCTCATTTTTTAGTGCTGAATAATATTTCATTGTCTAGATGTACCAGTTTGTTTATCCATTCACCTATTGAATGATATATTGGTTACTTCCAAGTTGTGGCACTCATGAAAAAAAGCTGATATTAACATGGATATGCAGGTTTTTGTGTGGACATAAATTTCCCACACCTTTGGTTAAATACCAAGGAGGATGACTCTCAGGTCTTCTTGTAAGAGTATGTTTAGTTTTGTAAGAAACCACCAAACTTTCTTCTCGAAGTGGCTGTGCCATTTTGCATTCCCACCAAGCACTGATGAGAGGTACTGTTACTTCATATTCTCACCAGCACTATTTTATTTTTCATTTTTTAACAAAAGGAAATTGGGCCCTTGATCATGGAAAAAGCAGCTCAAACAGGGCAAAAGCATATGGAAAAAAAATAAATCTCCCTCTTATCCTAAACCCCTAGGACCCAGAGCCCCAGTTTCCTTCCTCAGAGGCAACTTCTGTGGCCAATTCCTTGAATCTCCTCCTTGAAATTATCTATGCAAATATAAGCATACATATTTGTTTGTGTATATTCCTCCCCTTCTTTTATTCACAAGACAGAGCATGTTATACACATTGTACCGTACATACAGCTTTTAAAGAAATTGGTGGTTTCTACATATAGGTTTGTAGGACTTTCAGACAGCTCTCAAGGTTATCAAACACATAAGCTGTTCTGAAATCACAGCTCAGAATCATTCCACTTGACGGAGATGAAGAAAACTGCCAGCCAAGATCGTCATTGGATCACTGACCTAACTCTCCTCCTCAGATCTCATCCGTTCCCTGGAGAGAGAAAGATGCTGCACCCTGCCTGGCCCGGGAATCTCCGCCGGCAGTGTAGAGCCCATTGCAGCATTATTTTCACCATTTATTAAGTCACCCACTCAGAAAGCCAGAGGCTGGAGTGTCTTCTCATGGCCTCTTAGGATTTTCACTGAGTTAATCCACATTCTCTTCTTTACTATCCCGTTCCTGTTTTTATGGCTATGTCTCCTAGGAATGCTTACCAGAATATAACATCTAGTGTCTTTTTGGAGCTTCTTGGCTGTTCCTCCCTATACGACAATTATTCATACCTTTCTAAAAACAAGGCTTTATCTAGGATGTTTTGGGGAGCGCTACGTAGTGTTAGAGGACCATGCTTCACAGTTCTGGAGGGACTTTGAGACGTGAAGATTCCTGACTCCTTGAAGTTAGAAGACTGCAGTCTCTCTTTCTCTGGGCAAGCCCTTGTGTCCACTAATCTCTGATCTTTACTACTGACAAGTATTATACTTGGCTCTAGAATTTCAGCAACAAACTCTATAGAGACCTAAGCAAGAAAACATTTGTTTTTTAACTTTTCCAACAGTGTGCTATGGAATAACACAACCAAGAAATGGCAAGGGCCCAGGAGGGAGGCATGAAGATGGAAAGAGACATTTCCAGGTGTTATGTATTGTAATTTCTCTGGATTTCTAATCTCTTTCTACTCCATCTAAGGTCCCAGCAATCCTTGCCAAGATGATCCCTGTGCAGATAATTCGTTATGTGTTGAGCTGCATAATACACGTTTTTGCCTGTGTTTAGAAGGGTATTACTACAACTCTTCTACATGTCAGAAAGGTGAGTTACAAGGGATGAGCCCTGGCTGAGCTCTGTATCTCATACCACAAGTGGAATTGAAAACTCAAAATGATGGCAAAAAGAGATTCCAGAATATGAGAGAGAAAGAAAATGTGGAGGCAGGCTGGGCATGGTGGCTCACGCGTGTAATCCCAGCACTTTGGGAGGCCAAGGCGAGTGGATCATGAGGTCATGAGTTTAAGACCACCCTGGCCAAGATGGTGAATTGCTGTCTCTACTAAAAATACAAAAAATAGCTAGGTGTAGTGGCCGGCATCTGTAATCCCAGCTACTCTGGAGGCTGAGGCAGAGAATTGCTTGAACCCAGAAGGCAGAGATTGCAGTGAGCCAAGATCATGCCACCGCACTACAGCCTGGATGACAGAGCGAGACTCCATCTCAAAAAAAAAAAAGAAAAAAGAAAAAAAAAAAAACCAAGAACATGTGGAGGCAACAAAGGCGAACAAAACAGAGAAAAATGCTGTTACCTGGGGACAATGAGGCAGAAGAAGGTGAACTATCTAAGACCACACTGTCCAGCAACCCTAGGAGCCTGGTCTTCAGCTGTGTCACAGGATCTGTTTGCTCCATAGCATCAGACACCCCTCTTAGAGACATAAGAGCCCTTCAGCTCTAAAAATGGATTTCAGGAGTACATTTATACACCTGTGGTGTAATGATGTTTTGATTAGATCACCAGGTTGCAATGAAGGTCTGAGGCCTATCTGAGTTCTGTTTTTTTCTTTTTTTTCTGTTTTATGAACGAGAAATGTCTTCATTTTCCAGAACAGCCAAATCTCTAAGAAATGAATGCACTGAATTGCCCACAGGGGTTAGGGATATACCAAAAGCCCCCCAAATGCTTATATTTTTAGCATTAATAATCTCACTTCTGGGGATTTACTCTAAGTAAGTGACCCCAAATACAGAAGAACAGTTTGTGTGTGAAGGTGTTCATTGCAACCTTTTTATTTTCCTTTTAAATATTTTTTTTTTTTTTTAAAGATGGGGTTTCACCATGATGGCCAGGCTGGTCTTGAACTCCTGACCTCAGGTGACCCACCCACCTTGGCCTCCCAAAGTGCTAGGATTAGAGGCGTGAGCCACCGCGCCCGGCCCCTTTTAAATAATTAAAAGCACTAAGTCCAACAACAACAAAATGATTACATCAAGGAAGGGGACATGTACTTCATAGAATATTATGCAACCTTTTAAAATGATGGTTATGAGACCAGGCACCAGAGCTCACACCTTAATCCCAGCACTTTGGGAGGCCAAGGAAGGCAGGAGGATCACTTGAGGCCAGGAATGTGAGACTAGCCTAGTCAACATACTGAGACTCCCATTTCTACAAAAATTAAAAAATTGCCTGGGTATGGGGGCATATACCTGTCATCTCAGCTAATCAGGAGGCTGAGGCAGGAGGATCCCTCGAGCCCAGGAGTTGGAGTCAGCAGTGAGCCAGTTGTGCCACTGCACTCTAGCCTGGGTGACAGAGCAAGATCCTGTCTCTCTCTCTCAAAGAAAGAATGGGTATGAAGACTAGGCAACGATTTGGAAAATACTCATTACATATAAGAAAAAAAGAAATATGGCATAAACTTGGAATTACAACAATGTAAACTGTGAATGGAAAGAAATATACCAAAATGAAAATAGTTGTGCTAGGTTGGGTGGGATTATGGGTAACTTTTAAAATATTTCCAGATTTCCTGTAGTGTCATTATACAATGTTGCGAATTCTAAAAAACATGTTTTAAAACAAAACGGAAATGACCCTCTTTGCATTAAATAGTACAGAAAGCTTATGCTTAACTTTCAGGAAAGGTATTCCCTGGGACGATTTCAGTGGAAGTTTCAGAAACATTTAACTCAGAAGAGAAAAATTCTGTGGCCTATCAAGACTTCTATAGTGATATTACTAGCTTCGTAAGTATTTTCCAACTTTCATTTCTGTAAAGCATTCTTTGTTCTGACACTGAGTTGCTGAGTGTAGAGCTGGTCTTCAGGTGGTTCATGCTGGTACCATTGTACCAGTTGTTCACAGGGAAATGTACCCTTACTGGTCCGTAAACAACAGCTGTCCTGAGCACCTCCACCAGTGCCACCCCTTCTTCATTGCCTGGGCCCCTTGGACCTCCCCATGGTCTTGTACCTGGAGGCATGGCACCTGGCCTGGCATGGCAGAGGGCCTAAGGAAGCTTGGCTCCAGCCGTGCAATACCCATTGTGATTTAAGCTATTAATACAGTTTTAAATGGACAGATAAAAAAAAAATAAATTATTTCCACAGAATGAAAGAGAAAAAATTTTAAAATGTTGTTTCTCTTTTTTATATTCAAATTTGCATAAATTTTCATACTAGACTGGCTTTAAAAAAATGTCTAAAAGAAGAATTACATCTGAATATCTGTTACCTATTTTTCCCATTGTCAAAAATGATGGCATGAACAACAGTTTCTTATCGTTTAGATTATTGTGATCAAGTGCACACATGTGAGCGGGCATGAAAGGAAAGGGTCTTTCCATTCTTCAGCCACAGATGTTAGTCCTAGAAGGACTTGCAGAAAGTGTCCAGCCAATATAGCTCAAAGTTCAGTTTGAAAGGAAAAAATATTAGCCTTAAATATGTCTTAGAAGTCAAGGTGGAGGCCGGGCGTGGTGGCTCATGCCCATAATCCTAGTACCTTGGGAGGCTGAGGCAGGGGATTACTTGAGGTCAGGAGTTTGAAACCAGCCTGGCCAATATGGTGAAACCCCATTGCTACTAAAAATACAAAAAAAAAAAAAAAAAGCCAGGCATGGTGGGGGGGACCTGTAACCCTAGCTACTTGGGAGGCTGAGGCAGGAGAATTGCTTGAACCCAGGAGGCAGAGGTTGCAGTGAGCCAAGATTGTGCTACTGCACTCCAGCCTGGGTGATAGAGTGAGACTCTGTCTCAAAAAAAAAAAAAGAAAGAAAGAAAGAAAAAAGAAAAACAAGTAGTAGACGTGGAGAGACTTTTTTTTAAAGCTAAAGTCTATTCTGTGACAAGGTCTGTGTCTCCCAATTTGAAATTGTGTCACTATTAGAACTGGTAACATGGAAAACACGTATCATGGAAATGATTTTGCAGATGGTGCAGAGAGAGCTAGTGCTTCCGGCTGCACAGCCAGCCAGTACATGGTAGTGCTAGGATAGAATCCATGGCTGCTGTGTCACAGAGTTTGCTCTGCCCCTTTGCCATGTCATCTCTGCCCCGTGGGCCAGCTGGCAGTGACTTGCCCTCTCATCTTGGATCTGCATTCAAATTTGCCAGCTCGTACTATTCAGTACACTGAAGACAGCAACATCAATGCAGTCCTACTTCCAGGGAACCCCTGAAGTGCTTCCTGTGGCTTTACTGAGCAATGGTCACTTAGCACTACATTCCCCAAACTTGTCTTTGAGTGTGAGTGTCACAAAAGCCCCCTCCAGTTTCAGGCCTTATGCCCTGGTCTTCAGAGATTAAAGACTTAATCTCAGTCACGACTTGATGTTCCTGGGGGTACCAATGAGGAAATGAAGCATTCTTAGAGTTTCTGGGAGATTTGTAATCCAAAAGGGATCCACCAGAACTCAATTGCAACCACTCGAGTTAGGAAAATAGAGACAACTTACTTTCTTCCAGGGCGTCTTAGCAGCCTATGTGGGGGTGGTCCTGGCTCAGATCGTAAGAAGTCCCCGGGGTCCATTTTCTACCCAGCTGGATCCTGTTAAAAGCTAGATATGGCATTATTTTTTTCTGCCCCATTTGATTTGTAGAAAATGTTAAAAAAATTTTTGCTTTTTACTTGTTACTAAATCTGTTCTCCTCCACAGTTTGAAAATGTATTTGGCACATCTGTTTATGGACAAACTGTAATTCTTGCTGTAAGGTAAGTTTGTTATGGACTGCTGGGGTACTTTGGAGGCAGATGTGTGTCAGTCTAACTTCTGAGCTTCTCTTGAGGTCTGCATGTAACATTAAGGCCCTTTGTGGCAAGTCACAAGTTAAGAGGAGAGGGTCAGTCTCAGTCTGAGCACTGCAAAGGGGACGGTGTGCCTTGGCCCTGCCTCTGACGTCACACCAACCCTGGGCAGTGTGTGGCCTGGGAAAGACAAGATTCTGTCTGTGATTGGCTGTGCAGCAACTCGTGCACATGGTCCAGGACATCATCTGCATCATCTGGATCTCTTTGTTTGGCTTGATCCTATGGCTGCAAACCATACCTAGTCAATCCCTGGAATGTGCATTCCAGCAGGCCAGGAGCAGATTCAATGGCCCATGATCATCTCTTCCTCATATGGCAAGTGTGATGGGAACAAGAACACCCAAATCACACATCTGGCTACAGAATGGTCAGTGGTAAGCTCTTTCTGCGGTGAGAGCAAGCACTTATTGAGCACTTCAATATGTAATGGCAAGTGCTGGGTGCTATTTAGGGACATAAAGAGGCAAAAAGCAATTCCATCTCAGCCTCCTCTGAAGCACATTAATACACACATACACAGGCTGAGGAAAGAATGCTGTAAGACAAACGGAGTTAGGTAAGAAAATCGGTCCTCATGTAGCAATGCACTATTTACACCTTAAGTCTTACTATTGTATTTATCCTTATAAGCCATATCAAATCCTTTGTGGCTCACACCTGTAATCCTAGTGCTTTGGGAGGCTGAAATGGGAGGATCACTTGAGGCCAGAAGTTCAAGACCAGCCTGAGCAACATAGTGACACTACATCTCTACAAAAAAAATATTTTAAAAATCTTTGTGGAATAAGATAGAGAGAGAGTGTATGTATGTATACATGTATATAAAATTTCAGAGAGGACTTTTAAAAGTGATGGGTTTCCAGCTTGGTGTTGAATGAGGGGCAAGTCTGGTTGGCAGTGAAGAGGCACAGTTTGTATGGTGGAAGGCTGGCAGTCAGCAGACAGGTTGGGCCCAAACGCAGAGGCTCTGAAGCTGAAGGTGTACAGCAGACAGCTGCCGGAGGACTATGAATTGTTTCTGGGGATTAGGTTTGGTTTAGTGGACAACAGCCAGTTCATGTGTAGGGGATGCCTGGATACAAACAGGAATGGTGAGGTTGGAATGGAGTCAGCCAAAGCTGTGCTTGAATCCTGTCCCTGGCACTTCCTCCCTGAGTGACCAGGCAGGTGTTCTAACCTCTCTGAACATTTGTCACTGCATTGGTATAATTGGGATAATCTGATCAACTTCCCTGGAGCCTTATGAGGAGTAATTGAGGTAACATTTGGAAGATTTCCTGTATGCAGTGTCTGGCACATAGTTGATTTCAACACCAGGGACCTGCAGTGTGATGGAGAGCTGGTCCCACAGGGTCATTTGGGGAATCCCCGAAACTGTGGCACTCTTTTGATTCTTAAGGAGTTACTAAAAGTGAGGCAAGGGTGTTTGGAGGCAAACCTTCACCTGTGAGCTCAGAGGCATGGAGGGAACTACTTCCCCCACCTCGGGGGCCTTTGCAGGGAGAATGCAACTGGGGCTCGCCTAGAAAGGCATTTCTTAGGCTCCAGCCCAAAATTCTCTCTCCCCTCTGACTCTGCAAGCTCTTTTCTACTGTAGCAACGTTGGAATTGAAAGGATCCTCAGAATTTCTCTCTTTAAAACCTCTCTTTAGACAGAGGAAGAAACTCAGGCCCAGAGAAGCTGACTGATCTTGGGCCACTAATGGACAAATAGTGGCAGGCTTGGGTCTGGACCTCACGTCTTAACTCCAAGCCCAGTGCTCTAGTAATTTATACTCAAGTGCACAGTGGCTCCAATATTCCCTTTAACTGTTCTATAGGTGTAATGTCTTGCCTCCTGAATTAGAATATAAACTAGTAGTTTCTTTAAATGAAGAAATTATGGATGGCATTTGCTTTCCTAGCCCCAGTGCAAAGCTATGCCATATATTTCAACCAATATAGAATAATTTTTATGAAGTTCACCTGTCTCACTGCCCTTTACATTCCACTGCCACCCACCCTCACCACACCAAATCCTGTCACGAATGAATTATGGCAGAAAATATTAAATTATTGGGCCACGCGCAGTGGCTCACGCCTGTAATCCCAGCACTTTGGGAGGCTGAGGAGGGTGGATCACCAGGTCAAGAGTTCAAGACCAGCCTGGCCAAGACAGTGAAACCCTGTCTCTACTAAAAACACGAAAATTAGCCAAGTGCGGTGGCGGGCACCTGTAAGCCCAGCTACTCGGGAGGCTGAGGCAGGAGAATCATTGGAACCCAGGAGGTGGAGGTTATAGTGAGCTGAGATTGCGCCATTGCACTGTAGCCTGGGCAACAGAGCAAGACTCTGTCTCAAAATATTACAATGCTGAAGCCCATTTCATTTTTTGGACTCCCTTTTGTGCCTAAAAATTGAATTTCGTTCATATTTTGGATTTTCTTGATTGTTCTGAGGACCCAAGATGGATGCAAACATTTCCTAAGGAGGTTGGCTATATTTTTAGGCTTCTGCATTTATTTGAGAGTCAAAATGAAACATGAGCTGGGCAGGGTGGGGCGTGCCTGTGGTCCCAGCTACTTGGGAGACTGAGGTGGCAGGATCAGCTGAACCCAGGAGGTCAAGGCTGCAGTAAGCACTCCACTACCTCACTCCAGCCTGGTGACAGAGCAAGACCCTGTCTCTGAAAAAAAAAAAAAAAAAAAAAAAAAGTTAAAAAGGAGTATAAAAAAACATTTAGACAGCAAAATATATCCTGAGGCTTAAAAGCACAGAGCCACACATCAGATAATGAAGAAGTTTTTAAAAGTCCTTTTCCCCCATCTCAGTGATTGTATCACTTGATTCTTTTTGGACAATGAAATAATTGAACTTGGCACAGCTGTGCTTAGGGCTCTGAACTGCAGTCCTGATGAGAAAGAGAGAGAGAGACAGAAATGGAGATAGAGACAGAGATAGAGACTGATGTCTCTTGTCTTACTGATGGCAGGAACTTCGTATCGCCCGTAGGATCTGGTAGTACATGCTCATGTTTCCAGCAGCCCCAGTCCTCTTTGTGTCAGTTCTCCTTTAGGTCATGTGTGTCCAGGCCCAATCATATTCCCACTTTGAAGCTGCCTCCTGACTTCCTGGTCCTTTCTGGGAGTGATCCAGGCTCTCTATGGCTGGTTACTGCTTTCTCCATGCACAGGGAAGGACACGGGCCCCTCTGTCTCTCTCAAAGAACCAGTCTGAGATTTAACAGCTCAGCAAGACCTACTCTTGCTGTCCTGTAGAAAGTGACAATTTCCCATTTCAGATGTTACTTGTTCTAATTCTGGTTAGCTCCAGGCTCCTAAATCCTTAAAATGATTTTTTGCAATTTTTCAAAGAATCATTATCCACAGTTTTCCTAAGTGCTCTCCAACAGAACACTGTTTTCACCATAGGTTTCCTCTCAACACACATCAAATAGAGACCTCCAAGCCTATACATTGCCATCTTTTGGCAGCGCCAGACTCTATATGTGGGCCCCAGTTGTAGGGACAGGACAGCAGGTCAGGACGAGGACCAAAACATTCAGGAGTCTGGGAGGTAGGAAGACTTATTTGTTGATTCTTCAGTTCAATTCATTAATGACAGATTTATTTCATTTTTAGCACACCTCCGTCAGCAAGATCTGAAATGCGTGCTGGTGACAAGGTTGTTAATGTAGCAATAGTAACAATTTTGACAGAAACCACAAATGAAAATGAGACGAGTGTGGCTAATATAATTGATAAAGCAATTAGAAATAACCCAAGAAACATTAAAAACTATAGTTGTAAGTATTGTATAATTTTATTCAAAGTTTTTTGTAAGCTTTTTCATTCTATGTGAAAAGGGGCCAAGAACTACATTATTGAACTGACAAATGTCTCCAAATTTCCTTTTAACCAATTCTTCTTCTCTTTACCTGCTCACTTGCCATCTGCTTTTTTCCAACCATCTCCCGAGTCATCAAACTGGCCAGGGTGTTCCTCTCTAGGAAGGTATAAATGACCAGACATATCACTGCTGGCCAGGGAAAGAGAAAGGAGAAACAAGACGGCTTTGTACCAAGTTAGAGCTTTACAAATGATTACATAAGTTTTATCCTTGGCTGGGCCCGGTGGCTCACTGCTATAACCCCAGCACTTTGGAAGGCTAAGATGGGCAGATTCTTTGATAAGAGGAGTTTGAGACCAGCCTGGGCAACATGGCAAAACCCTGTCTCTACAAAAAATACAAAAAATTAGCTGGGTGTAGTGGTGCAGGTCTGTGGTCTCAGCTACTTCGGAGACTGAGTTGGGAGCATTGCTTGGGTCCAGGAGGTTGGGACTGCAGTCAGCTGAGATCACGACACCACACTGCAGCCTAGGTGATAGAGCAAGACTGAGCTTTACCTGTACTATTTTCCCCTTTAGATTGACACACAAGCCCACCATGTAGCTGTAGCAGTTTGCGTTTGCTGTGTTACAACGGTAGTGGCCTAAACCAACCACCATTTACTTATTGCAACCCTAGAATTCTATGGGTCTGAATTTGGGCTGGGCTCAACTGGATAGTCTGCTGATCTGGGCAAGGCTTAACTGATCTCTGCTGGGCTCACTTAAGTATCTGCCATCAGCTGCCGGGTCAGCTAAATTGTTTGTCTCTGCTCCACATAGTCTCTTATCCTTACCAGACCCGTCCAGAGGATTTCAACAGCAGCAAGAGGACTTCCTGGTCCTTTCAGGGAGTGAACAGGCTCTCTACGGCTGGTTACTGCTTTCTCCATGCACAGGGAGGGACCTGCGCCTCTCTGTCTCTCTCAAAGAACCAGTCTGAGATTTAACAGCTCAGTGAGACCTACTCTTGCTGTCCTATAGAAAGTGACAGTTTCCCATTTCAAGTTTCCCATTACTTGTTCTAATTCTGGTTAGCTCCAGGCTCCTAGATTCGATGCACAAGTGTTTCTCAAGTCTCTGCTTGCATCACGGTTATAACTGTCCAGTTGGCTAAAGCAATTCACCTGACCAAGCACAGCGTGGAAGGGCCGTGCAGAAGGGCTACAGAAAGGTGTGAATAAATTGCTGTCATGACTGCAGTCAACCCACCACAGCAGTCACCAGAAGTTCCTCACCCCAGAAGCAACCCATTGGGGCCAGTCCCAGGAAGAGGTGTTTACAGCTGGTTCTCAGTCCTGGCTGCCAAATCCAGAATCCTCTGCTGAGCCACAACTTATTTGACTTTTCTATAGCATTTGACACCAGTATCCTTCCCTTCTTGATATTACCTTCTTCCTGGGCCCCCATCTACCATTCTCCTAATCACTTTCCTGCCTCCCTCACCCTTCTTTTTGCTCCTTCTAAGACTCCTTTTTTCATCTCTTAAATGTTTCTTTTTTTTCCTTTCTTTTTAGACAGGGTCTCATGCTGTTGCCCAGGCTGGAGTGCAGTGTGGTGATCTCGGCTCACCACAAGTTCCAACTCCCGGGTTCAAGCAATTCTCTTGCCTCAGCCTCCCAAGTAGTTGGAATTATAGGCTTGCACCACCATACCCGGCTAATTTTTGTATTTTTAGTAGAGACAGTTTTTGCCATTTTGCCTGGGCTGGTCTTGAACTCCTGGTCTCAGGTGATCTGCTCGCCTTGGCCTCCCAAAGTGCTGGGATTACAGGTGTGAGCCACCATGCCTGGCCAGAAAATACTTTTTCCTGTTCTTCAGCTTCAATGTCACAAATAAATTGTTTTCTCTGTCCCAAATTGAAGAATCTCTTGCTCTACGCTTTTAAGTAGAGGTATTTGCATGTGGCAGGAGGATGGAGGCTTAGTTACAGTTTGGGATGTTTTAGAGAGGAGCCATATGACTCTACCTACTCCTATTCTTTCCCCATAATCCATTCTCAGACTCATCTCCCCCCGCCTAACCTCCCACCCTTCACCCCCCACCCTCCATGCCCCAGCGATGGAATCTTGCTCTGTCACCCAGAGCTGCAGTGCAATGGTGCGATCTTGGCTCATGCAACCTCCGCCTCCTGGGTTCAAGCAGTTCTCCTGCCTCAGCCTCCTGAGTAGCTGGGACTACAGGCACGCATCACCATGCCCAGCTAATTTTTGTATTTTTAGTAGAGACAGTGTTTGACCATGTTGGCCAGGCTCGTCTCAAACTCCTGACTTATGATCCACCCTCCTTGGCCTCCCAAAGTGCTAAGATTACAGAAGTAAGCAACCACGCCCAGCCCAGATTCATCTTTTAACCCTAATGCCTTCCAATCCATTTTTATTTCTTTATTTACTTTTATTTATATTTTGATACAAGGTCTCACTGTTGCTCAGGCTGGAGTGCAGTGGCGCGATCATGGCTCACTGTAACCTTGAACTTCTGGGCTCAAGTGATCCTCCCACTCCAGCCTCCTGAGTAGCTGGGACTACAGAACTTGCCACCATGCCCAGCTAACTTTTAAATTTTTTGTAGAGATGGGGTTTCACTGTGTTGCCCAGGCTGGTCTTGAACCCCTGGGCTCCAACGATCCTCCTGCCTAGGCCTTCTGAAGTGCTGGGATTACAGTGAGCCACTACACCTGGCCCCAAAACTTATTAAAAGGCAAAGTATAATAGCGACAAGGTGGGGTAATTTTCACAAATTACTTTATCCATATTGTTACGCTAACTATTTTTTTAAATTATTTGTGCTACTCAGTGGTCCTTCGGTGTGATTATTACGGTTGTAATGAGGACGGGAATGGATGCATCAATAGTTTAGCATGTGAATGCAAATCTGACCTGATAAGGCCTAACCCACAGAGCGCTTTCTGTGTTGGTAAGTGTTTCACCTGCTTCTAACCTTCTTCACAACTCCCACTTTCTCTCCTTTTGCAACATACAAAATTCACTGCTTGTTTCCACATTCATTTCAGAGTCCAAGTGATACAACTTTAGACATACAGACCAAGGCTGGGACCTTGGCTAACCCAGGTCAGCTTCACAGGGGGCACATCAACAAGCATCTCATTTACCTAGAAAAAGCAATGTGAAAAACACTGTCACGTCGTCACATGTGACTTTGGGGTTAAAGAGATTGTTTCTGAAAATTACCAAGAGATCATTCTGTTTTGAAGCTTCCAGTCTAAAGTGTCCTGATACCTGCAATGCAGAGCACAAGCAATGCTTAGTAAAGAAGACCGGCGCGGACCCTGAGTGTGTGTGCGTGCCTGGCTACCAGGAAGATGCTAATGGGAACTGCCAAAAGTAAGAAAAGTCACTTTGTGTTTGTCTCGCCATAGCTGGAGCTAGGCAAAGAAGATAGGCCTTGCAACACATACCTGTATACAGGTGTTGAGTCAGGAAGTTGGTAAGGTGGCATAGGTTGGTAGAGACAGAGCATCATCATGATCATCATCATCATCATCATTTTCGAGCATTCTCTATGCTCCAGGAGACACACTAGGTAATACCTGTCGCATAGCAACACCGTTCGGAATGTCTTAGCTTCCCATTTTCAAGTGATGAAACTGAGCTGAAAGGAAATATCCCCCAGCTCACAGGACAGCAAATAAGGGGCAGAGCCATGTGGCACCACAGCCTGAGAGGGTTCCACTACCTTCCATGCCTCTTGGGTTCAGCTTTGCCTGAACTGCAGAATCTTCCTGGAGCACGGAAGATGGAGTGTTCAGTCAGTAGCAAATGAGCCTACATGGAATTGCGTACCCCGCCTTACCCTTCCAGGATCCCGTGGAAGGTGATCTCCTGGAAGAATGAGGGTGTAAGGAAGGCAAAAGAAAGGGGAAAGGAAGCAAGGAAGGACAGAATGAAAGGAAGGTGGAAAGGAAGATGTGGAGACTGGGGTGGGAACTCTGACATGCTTCCCACAGGGGCTCTTTAACACTGTTTCCTTTCGCTCACGGTATTTCAGGTGTGCATTTGGCTACAGCGGACTCAACTGTGAGGACAGTGAGTATGAAAGTCTTGCTATTATAAACAAGTTATTAAGCATCTGAGAAATCAATAGTGACCACATTCTACATCCTGCCCAGTCCTTCGAAGTCTCTGTCCTGTTTCATAAAGAGAGAAACTATCTGCCTCCAGTTGGTCTTCTGGGTCCTGCCCTGCCAAGCCCACCCTTAGGTTATGGACAGCAGCCCCTCTGCCACAGGAAATAACAGAATTCAGCCCAGGAGGGGGCTGGTGCCTCTGGACTTGCTTGAGACAAGAGAAGGGAGTCGTAGCATTATGTTGATTTCCTACATTAGCTTACATATGTATTCTCTGTTGCTACTAGAGATAAAAGACAAGCACATTTCAAAAATTCTGGTGGTTATGGAAGAGCAGACCTAGAAAACAGACGTTTAAATACTCAAATCCTTTTGTTTCAGAGCTATTTACTAATTGGGATATTTTGCTGCAAATTCAAATTCTGTTCCCTCCCATGTTCCACCCCCACCAGATGAAGAAATACTAACTTTAGATTTTCAATTATTTTATATTTTAAAATCTACATAATGAACTAAAGATCAGTGATCCAAGATGAAGGAAATATTACTGTCAGCCTTCCTGCCAGCCATGAAGATAGTGATGGGTGACATTCTCCATTTCTACTGTATTTTATTGCAAGGAATAATTTGCTAAGTCTTCCTTTGGAGTTTTCAGTTTCCACACCTATAAAATGAGAGGTTTGGACCAGACAAACTTCAAGGTCTTTTCCAGACTTGCTAGTCTGGCCCCATGAATCCACGTTAAAGGCGGCATTTGTGGGAGTCACATAGAAGGTCTAGAGCACACAAAGAGGTCTAGAGCAGCATTGCCCAGTAGAAATACTATGTGAGCTACACATTTTATTTGAAATTTTAGAAATTTCAAGTAAATTGCTAAAAGTAAAAAGATGACATTGATTTTAAGAACATATTTTATTTAACCTATATATCCAAAATATCATTTCAACATGGAATCAATAAAAAAAAAAGATTAACCAATTATTTCACATTTTTTTCACAGTGTTTGCAGTCTGGTGTGTCTGTTACATTGTGTCTCATAGCCGCAGTCACGTGTCAATAGTGCCAGCCAAGGCAGAGTTAGGAGAAGAGAATGGGTGACAATGAATGTCTAGACTCTTCCCTCATTGATATTATCAAGCCATTGGCTGGCTCCTCTAGCAGTGACATTTAACTCCAACCTAATTTCTTTAGCTTATCAGTAAGGCGAGGTATAGAGGGCAGGCAAAGGCAGCAGAGGTAAGGAGGGAGGTGTGGCCCTCGGTTGAGACCCCACTCCCCACCAAGCCCACGAAGATCCTGCCACCATCGGCCTCGTTTGTATTTACAGTCTTTTATCTGGCAAGGCTGCCCTTTCCAAATTCATGCTGAAGACACAGTTTAGGAGGTGTGAGGAGGGGATGCTAAAGGAAATAGGCCATTTACCCAACCTAGCCTGGAGGGTTGGAGACCAGAGCCTGATGGTCCTCACAGCTAGGAGTCCCCGGGAACACACATAGCTGTGCAGTAGACAGTTGGAGGTCAGCTTGTTGGGGGCTGTTCTTATTTTTTTCTCCCTTTCAGATTTTCAGCTGATCCTCACTATTGTGGGCACCATCGCTGGCATTGTCATTCTCGGCATGATAACTGCATTGATCTTCACAGCAAGGTATGGGAAGAAAGTGTCCTTTTTTAAATTTAATTTTTAAAAACAAACAGCGATGGGGGTTTCACTATGTTGCCCAGGTTGGTCTCAAACTCCTGGACTCAAGCAGTCCTCCCATCTCAGCCTCCAAAAGTGCTGGGATTACAGGCATGAGCCACCACATCCGCCAGAAGTGGCCTTTTCTTGGGACACAACACCACCAGCATGATACTCTCTAGTTTCCAACACACTCATCCTCTCCTGGGCAAGAGAAGGGGGATAAGGGAAGGACTTTCTAATACCACTGACCTTTTCCTTACCTTAATTTTCTTCTTATTATATGAGCTATGCATGATCATGGAAGAAAACTGAGAAAGTAGAGAAGTGGGTAGAAGGCGAATTTTAAAAATCACTCACAAAACCCACCACCTTGAGACAACATTTTCATCTATAACTTTCCAGATTTATTTCTATCTTTTAAAATATTATTATATATGTAATTTTGTATCTTTCGTATTTTTTAAATTTTAGGTTGGGTTTTTTTTTTTTTTTTTTTTGGTTTAACACCATAAGATGATATCACAACCATTTCCTTTTGTCATTAAAAACTCTTTGTAAATGTAATAGTATTTTAACTACACTGAAATTGTCAAATACAGTTTTCATCAGATCACCTCCCTGTACAGGACTCTGCTACAAATGGTCTAAAATCAACCTCAACTTAACCCCCTGGGTTTTTAAAAACATTTTAAAAGAAAGGTTATCTCAGCCAGCGATGGTGGTAGCAACCCTATAATCCCAGCTACTCAGGAGGCTGAGGCAGGAGAACCCCTTGAACCCAGGAGGTGGAGGTTGTGGTGAGCCGAGATCGTGCTGCTGCACTCCAGCCTGGGTGACAGGGCAAGACCCTAACACACACACACACACACACATACACACACACACAGAGGTTATATCTGCATGACTATTTCTTAGCTTGGTGCCTTAAAGTCCCTTCTGTTAAGGAAGGGGCAGTAGAACTCATTCATTCAACAATATTTAGATAGACTAAATGTCCCCCCATTAACAGGGAAGCAAATGCTGTGATCTCTTTTCCATTCTAAATGTGCCAAGTGGGGATCCACTTTGATTGTTCTTAAAGCTCCTTTTTTCTAACATTTAGTTCATATCTTATATTTTGGCAGAATAGGTATTTTTCCACTTTAATGTGAGAGGATAAATAGATTTTAGGTTCTTAAAATATTTTGTTGTTGTTTTTTTCTTTTTCTTTTTCTTTTTTTGAGACAGAGTCTTGCTCTGTTACCCAGGCTGGAGTGCAGTGGCATGATCTTGGCTCACTGCAACCTCCACCTGCCAGGTTCAAGCAATTCTCCCGCCTCAGCCTCCCAGGTAGCTGGGACTAGAGGCACGTGCTACCGTGCCTGACTAATTTTTGTATTTTTAATGGAGACAAGGTTTCACCATGTTGGCCAAGCTGGTCTTGAACTCCTGGCCTCAAGTGATCTGTCCACCTCGGCCTCCCAAAGTGCTGGGATTATAGGCATGAGCCACCGTGCCCAGCCTCCTTTCAGGTCTTTGAAATTGTTTTACTCATTTTACCCACTGAGGTGATTCTTAGGTGTTGACTTTGCTTGGATGAAATACTGTATCACAAATCATTCTCTCTCTTTGACCTCTATTTTCATTTCTAGAAATAATTCAAAAGCACACTTAAGAATAATAATATGATAAGCAAAATATGAATGAGGCCAGTGGGATTAGATGGTTATGTTGGGTCAGCATTGAAGTCCAGGTTTTGTAGTTACACAGAGCTCATAACCTTAAATTTAGGGAACCTACACTGAATAAAATAATGAAATGTTTTATTTTGTTATTAGTAAGGCATCAAGTCTGCAACTTTCTTTCTTTTTTTTTTTGAGACGGAGTTTCACTCTTGTTGCCCAGGCTGGAGTGCAGTGGCGCGATCTTGGCTCACTGCAACCTCTGCCTCCCAGGTTCAAGCCATTCTCCTGCCTCAGCCTCCCAAGTAGCTGGAATTACAGACATGCACCACCATGCTTGGCTAATTTTGTATTTTTAGTAGAGACAGGGTTTCTCTGTGTTGGTCAGTCTGGTCTTGAACTCCCAACCTCAGGTGATCCACCTGCCTCAGCCTCCGAAAGTGCTTGGATTATTGGATTACAGGCGTGAGCCACTGTGCCCGGCCAAAACTTATTCTTTGATAAAAAACTGTTAGCGTTCTTTGGTTATGCAACTTATTCTTAATTGGATCAGAAATGTTAACAACTGGGGAATCTGGGTGATGAGGCGTGTGAGAGAGAATACTGTGTGTGTGTGTGTGTGTGTGTGTGTGTGTGTGTGTATTTGGTAACTTACAAATAAATGTAAAATTAGTTCAAAATTTAAAAGTATTTTTATTTTTTATTTTTTATTTTTATTTTTTTTGAGACGGAGTTTCGCTCTTGTTACCCAGGCTGGAGTGCAATGGCGCGATCTCAGCTCACCACAACCTCCGCCTCCCGGGTTCAGGCAATTCTCCTGCCTCAGCCTCCTGAGTAGCTGGGATTACAGGCACGCGCCACCATGCTCAGCTAATTTTTTGTATTTTTAGTAGAGACGGGGTTTCACCATGTTGACCAGGATGGTCTCGATCTCTTGACCTCGTCATCCACCCGCCTCGGCCTCCCAAAGTGCTGGGATTACAGGCGTGAGCCACTGCGCCCGGCCTTAAAAGTATTTTTAAAAAGAACATTAACATTTACCTCAAGGAGTTTTCTGCCATTGTCAAATCCTAATTCCTCTTAACTGATTACAGATCAAATAACAAAAAGAAGGATATTGAAACAGAGAACTTGATTGAGGAAGACTTTCAAAATCTACGACTGCAGTCAACAGGCTTCAGCAATCTTGGAGCAGAAGGGAACATCTTTCCTAAGGTCAGGATAGCGGCCTCCAAAGACAGCCATATGCACAATCCCTATGCCAGCCACAGCAACGTGCCCCACCCTGACTATTAGGTGAGTCAGTGCACTTTCCCTTCTGCTTTTGGGAGTGAATGCACCAGGGCAGAGCAGAGACCTGGTTGTTGGATCTTCAATCCTTGGCTGTCCCGCAGCCTTTCTTTTTCTTTTCTTTAATTGAAATAGAGATCAAAAAGGAAGCTTCCTGCTGTTGGAAGTAGCCACCACTTGGTCCCTAACTCTTAGCATCTATGTGACTTTAGACATATCACTTAATTTCTCTGGCCTTCTATTTTCTCATCTGTAAAAAGGGCAGGTTAATTTAGATACCCCTAAGGTCCCTTTAGATTACCAACTTCCATGGATATGTCTCCAGAGATGATGATGATGCTTCTCAGGCTGTTTAAAGGCCTAGGTCCTCAGCCAGGATCAGGAGGGACATCGGATGTAAACATAGTTCTGTGGGATCTTTTCACCAGACCGTGTGAAGGCAATGCTCTCCTTCCCTCCTGCTTGATCTCAAGGCTACTCAATGTATTTCTTTCTTAGTTCTATTTGTTGTTGTTATTGTTGTTGTTTTGAGACAGGGTCTCACTCTGTCACCCAGACTTCAGCGTAGTGGTACAATCCCTGCTCATTGCAGCCTCAACCTCCTGTGCTCAAGTGATCCTCCCACCTCAGCCTCCCAAGTAGCTGGGACTACAGCCAAATACTACCATGCCCGGCTAATTTTGGTACTTTTCGTAGAGACAGGGGTGTCTGCCATGTTGCCTAGGCTGATCTCAAATTCCTGAACTCAAGTGATCCTCCCAACTTGTCCTCCCAAAGTGCTGGGATTACAGGCATGAGCCACGGTACTGGGCCTCAATCCATTTCTAAAGATATAAAATGGAACTTGGCTTATTGGCTCATCCCCATAACCCTAGCACTTTGGGAGACCAAAGCAGGAGAATCGCTTGAACCCAAGAGTTCAAGACCAGGCTGGGCAAGTAAGGAGAACCCATCTCTACCAAAAAAAAAAAAAATTATATATATATATATACACACACATATATATATGTGTATATATATATACACACACACATATATATAGTTTTTTTTTAAAAAAAGGAGATAAGGCTAGTTAGGCTGGTAATACTATATTTCTCTAGGGAAGGCTTTCAAGGACAATAGCTTGTACCCACTGGGTTTGTATTGGATAATCATAGCTGGCACTGCTTAGTGTGATTGAATGAAATGTTGAAAGGAGGAAGCCTGTGAGAGACTTTTGGAAGAAGAATGACAGGCTGAGATGGAAAGAAGGAAGATGGTAAAGGAAGAAGAGAAAGGGGGCTGGGGAAGAGATGGGGAATGGAACAGACACGAGGAGAGAAATGATAGGGAGAATACAGGAGAAAGCTGAAGAAGACAAATAACATGAATAAAAGTAATGTTAATAATTTACAGGTCTAAATGATCACATATGTTTCTGTTAGAATATTTTCTAAGAGTATTATCTCTCCCTCTCTCTATCTAGAATCATAAAAATGTGGAACCCACCGTGGCCCCCCACCCACTGTACAAGCTATTATTCTGAGTGTTTAGAAAGACTGATGGAGAAGTGAGTACCAGTAAAGATCTGGCCTCCAGGGTTTTTCTTCCACCTGACATCTGCCAGCCTCTCTGAACAGAAGTTGTGAATGTTTGCAATGAATACAGCTCACTTGCTAAATAAGAGTCTGTGACATTATATATAGTAGATGCTATTAGCATTTGTCAGATAGGTGGTTTTCTTCAATCAGTACGGAGTAGTGAGACCATGGTTAGGGTTGTTTCTTAAAGTTTTTTACTGGTAGGGGAACAAGAACCATCTCCTATCTGGGGAAAGCTCCGCAGCATTGCTTGCTCCTGGGTGAGCACTGCTGTTGAGTTAAGTGACTTAATTCCCCTGGGAGACATCGCATCAACTTGGAGGTCTGAGGGGATGAGAAGAGATACCTATCATCTTTTAAGGGTCACAGCGTACTCTTTGAAAAGTCAGAATAGGGATACTGCTTCCATCCCTCCAATGGAGGAATTTTGACAACCTTTGAACTGCCCAGAGCTTGCAACCTAGCCTCACCCAAGAAGACAGGAAAGAGATATATCTCTCAGCTTTTTCAGGAGGTGTGACTGGGAATCCAGGAACTTTTTGATGCTAATTAGAAGGCCCGGACTAGAAATGTCCACTACAAGGTACACTCTACAGTTATTGAAACACTAGGTGGTAGAGACGACAAAGAGAAAAAAAAAAAAAAAAAAAAAAACATGACTGGGTAGAAGGAAAAGAGGGAAAGGAAACTGGGCTGCGAGGTGAATTAGAGAGGAGGCACCTGGGATCCACCTTCTCCCTATGGTTCCCTCCTCTATCAGCAAAGGAGCACTTCCTCTAATTATGCCCTTCTGAAGACTGGCTGGCAGAAGGTATAAAAACAAAAAACCCAGGAGTAAGAGCCTTACGTCAGTTTGAAGCTGGAGACATGCTCTCTGGCCAACGGCGTGAGAGGGAGCTTGTGCTCAGGAGTCCGGCTGTCCAGACTCAGGGTGTAGGTTCTTTTTGTAAGAATCTAAAAGAATTTTTTGAATGCAAATGCAAAAGTGTGTGCCATTGGGACCTCAGCCTTCCCTGGTGACAGAGGCTTATCTGTGGCCACCAACACACACATACACACACACACACACACACACACACACACACACACACATGCACAGAATGGTGCAGCCACATCCAGCACATGCTTTTACAAATGTTATTAGTGCCCTTTTTTATTTCCAATGTCTTGTCCTCTTAAAAGTTGTTTTATTTGTTATTATTATTTGTTCTTGACTGTTAATTATGAATGGTAGTGCAATAAAGTACCTTTGTTAGATGGTGTCCTTTCTGTGTCTGGGGCTTTTTTTTTTTTTTTTTTTTTTTTTTTTTTTTTTTTTTTTTT